>NC_041386.1:696284107-696337558 GCF_002162155.2 Triticum dicoccoides | reverse complement strand
GATGGGAGTGGGCGGGCGCGGCGTGGGGTTGATCGGCAGGAAGATAAGTTGGGGAGGTGCGGTTCGCTTCGGTCAGGAGTAGGGCTAGCGGCGGCCTAGCACTGATAGCGTGGCAGCGCGGGAGGTTGAGGGGGGCGGTTGGAGAAGAAGGTGGGGGATTTGGGGGGCGTCGTGCGCGGTAGGAGGTGGGAGGAAGAAGCGGTCGTGGGTGTGCGGGTGGATCGGTTGACTAGAGTGTTAGCAGAATAAGACGGTGTGTTAGCAGAATAAGGGTCTTAAGTGTGTTATTAAAATAGACTCACCCTATATATATGCCCGTGCGTTGCAACGGGAGGAACAAACACTTTTGCATGCACCATGAGGCTACCGCTCTTTTATTGCAGGCATGTGTAGTTTGCAAAAATGTCTTATAATATATGACGGAGGGAGTAATTAATTATTAAGGCTAGTAATAACCTAGGTAGCAACCTACGGCAATTGTCTTTTTTGCTACAAATAATTCTTGTTCATTATGTATATGGAATTGAATGAATGCTACAATACAATGTAGATCAAGTGTGAATCTATATAAGTTGGTGTAGTACTTCATATTCTTCTTCATAGATTGTGATTTGTGAAATACTCTCGTACTACATTGTCTTGTTACAGCATCTTGTGTCTTCGTGAGGTCCTAATCAAAAGCAATGTTGAGTTGATAAGAACTCTATCGAAAGTAATGGCAATCAAGCTGGCATTGAATTGGTGGCCGCTGATCAATCGCACAAACAGTCTGCTTTTGCTAATTGACAACTCGAGAACTACGATAAAATTATGGTCAAGTGCATGGCCTAACTAAACTGTTCTCATGTTGTTTATGATCCAACCTAAGCTAATTGCTTTGGCCCTAAGTGGCCGAGAGCATGGAAGTTGAGTATCCGCCTGGTTGGCCGGTCTTAATAATGGAGATGCCCCTAAAAAAATATAGGAAGATGAGTCCTGCCGAATTCCTCTAGTTTCATCGAAGCCTCCGATGAAAATCTAATATGTGGAGTACTCCCTCGGTTCCTAAATATAACTACTTTTATAGAGATTCCAATATGAACTACATACCACTAGTAGAAAAAAGACCTTATGTGAGACACATTAGTCCCGGTTCGATTTTGGCCCGGTACTAATGGTATCATTAGTACCGGTTCGAACGGCTATGCATTAGTGTCGGTTCGTGTTGAACCTTTAGTACCGGTTTGTGCCACGAACCGGTACTAAAGGGGTGGTGGCAGGCTGGCGTCAGGCCGGGGCCCCACGAGCCCCTTTAGTCCCGGTTTGTGGCACAAACCGGTACTAAAGGGCCAACCTTTAGTACCGGTTCGTGCCACGAACCGGCACTAAAGGGGTCTAACCTATAGTCCCGGTTGGAGACACAAACCGGGACTATAGGGCAATTTTCAAACTTAAAAAAATCATAACTAAATCATCCTAATTCAGAAAAATACATATAATATATCAAAATTTGCAGAACAAGTTTTCCGTTTCGAGAATTTTTTAAAATCATAAAATTCCAAAGGGGAAATAGAGTTTTTGGGCGTTTTAGACGTTTTTTAGCGTTTAGTGCTAGGGTTTAGATTTCAGAGTTTAGGGTTAGGTTTTATGGTTTAAACCCTTAGTTTTTACTGTTTAGCATAGAGTTTCCGACGTTTTAAGTCCCGAGTTTAGGGTTTAGGACATTTTTTGAAATGACAAAATTGTCAAAGGAAATAAAGATATGCTCTAATTTATGTTTTTTTGAATTTTGGTTAAATCTTGTCAAACCGGTGAAACAACTGATTCAGTTTTAAATAGAGTGTTACTAAATAATTACGCAATAATATTAGTGTTACTAAATAAGTATCTTAGTTTTTTTTTTGAATTTTGGTCAAATCTGGTCAAACTATGGTCAAACTATGGTCAAACTACTTATTCAAGAAATATTAGTGTTACTACATAATTATTGTTTTTTAGAATAATAGTTTCAAATTCAAACAATGAAACATGTGACTTCATGCTCAAACTAAACTCCTGAGGGTTAATAGGATTCACATCTTACTATTGTCAGAAAAACAACAAGTGCAGACTTAGAAATAAGGGAGAATAGAACCTGAAAGTTAAGCGTGCTCAGGCTGGAGTAGTGAGAGGGATGGGTGACCGGACGGGAAGTTAGACGATTTGGAATGAGTGATCCACACTCGAGCAATTAAGATGGGCGATTAGAGATTAAATCATCAAATAATTCAGAAAATCGAAAATAAATCAAATTTTTTTCTAAAATTTTCAAAAAATAATTTCAAAAAAAAATACCTTTAGTACCGGTTCTAAAGGTCCCCCATACCACGGCGCGAGCTCACGCCACGTGGTGGGACTTTAGTGGCGGCTCGTGCCGAACCGGTACTAAAGGGGGAGGCCTTTAGTCTCCACTCTTTAGTGCCGGTTGCAGAATCGGCACTAAAGGCCCTTATGAACCGGTATTAAAGCTCCGTTTTCTACTAGTGTACGTAGCAAAATGAGTAAATCTATAATCTGAAATATGTCTATATATGTGTATCCTGTATTGAAATCTTTAAAAAAGGCTTATATTTAGAAACCGATGGACTATAAAGTAATTGCATGTAGGCATCTCAATGTCAGGACTTTCTTCCGGTTGTACATTCTTTTTGTGAAATATATAGATGTATTTTTTTTCTAATGAAAATTTTTAACTGAATCTCCAGATGCATAGTGCATAGAGTTCTTCAGTAAAACACGACTGCAGTATTGTAGAAGGGAAAGAAAATAGTCTTCAATTGTATGTAAACTAAGAACAGAAGATACACACGACATGCTAGCACCTGGTTAATCTGACGCGCAAGCCAATAAAGGGGCCGCCGCTAAGCCGGTGGTGCCTCACCAAAGGGGCCGCCGCCCCAGATCCGAAGCCCCCCACGGAAGAATCGAAAATAAATCAAATTTTTTTCTAAAATTTTCAAAAAATAATTTCAAAAAAAAATACCTTTAGTACCGGTTGGTAACACCAACCGGTACTAAAGGTCCCCCATACCACGGCGCGAGCTCACGCCACGTGGTGGGACTTTAGTGGCGGCTCGTGCCGAACCGGTACTAAAGGGGGAGGCCTTTAGTCTCCACTCTTTAGTGCCGGTTGCAGAATCGGCACTAAAGGCCCTTATGAACCGGTATTAAAGCTCCGTTTTCTACTAGTGTACGTAGCAAAATGAGTAAATCTATAATCTGAAATATGTCTATATATGTGTATCCTGTATTGAAATCTCTAAAAAAGGCTTATATTTAGAAACCGATGGACTATAAAGTAATTGCATGTAGGCATCCCAATGTCAGGACTTTCTTCCGGTTGTACATTCTTTTTGTGAAATATATAGATGTATTTTTTTTCTAATGAAAAATTTTAACTGAATCTCCAGATGCATAGTGCATAGAGTTCTTCAGTAAAACACGACTGCAGTATTGTAGAAGGGAAAGAAAATAGTCTTCAATTGTATGTAAACTAAGAACAGAAGATACACACGACATGCTAGCACCTGGTTAATCTCACGCGCAAGCCAATAAAGGGGCCGCCGCTAAGCCGGTGGTGCCTCACCAAAGGGGCCGCCGCCCCAGATCCGAAGCCCCCCGCGGAAGCAGAGCAGCAGCTGGCCCCGCCGCCACCTTCCTTGGCGGCGCCCCGGACATGCCCAGAGACCGCCTCTGGCAGCGACGAGGAGAGGTGGGGGTGGAGGAGGGCTGGGCACGGCTAGGGTTGGCGGCGGACGAGGTATAGGGGGGCAAATCTCTTATTGGTTGCAGATCTAAAAAATGGGAGAGATTTTCACTTCCCGGCCTCTGCACCAACCAGGGATGCATACGGCCATTTTAGTATGAGTACCAAGATAAACATGGTCCTCAAATTTTTTTTAAATGAATATCAAGATATTTCTTGATGATAGGTTCCACCACACACCAAGATTGATCCTCAATAAACGGGAAAAAACCCCTGTGCATCACCTGTCAATTCTAGGAATTGAACTCGGATCGCTGGCTGCACAACCGCATGCCCAACCACCGAGCCAAGGCTCTCTTTGCCCAACCACTGAGTCCCATGCGCACAATGAGGCAGCTGCCCGCGACAACAGCCATGCATGCGCCATGCTGGCTGCTAACATATCCATCGGCCAAAAAAGTACTTCAAATATGTTCAGATAACACATACTGTACAACATAAATCTGTTCAGATAATAGATACCACAGAAATCTATCCAAATTCAGTTAAAAACAAAGAAGAAAGGAGATTTTTGATACCGCAACATGGAGCCAGATGACATTGGAACCTCGATCGGCTGTTTTCATGAGACCGACGAAATTGAATTGACAGTACATCAGACTCTCACATTAGCTGCTCCAAAATTCCTTACTGAAACTTTTCCATACACATCGAAACTCTGCACACAGGATCTCATGTATCTGTTCCATTGCCCATTTACTCTTTGCATGGCCTGCTGTCCACCAAAAGAACAGTGCCCACGAGAACTTAATCCTGTTAATTCACTACTTGGTAATACCACATAAATCTTGCATACTGGGACAAAAAGTAAGGGAGCGAGCACAGAAAGGCAAGCAAGCTGCCACCTTAATAAATTTGTAGAACCTCAATCAAGCGCTTAGAACATACTGCTACCATGCACCTCAATCTGAAGCGTGCCGATCCGCGCCACCGGCTTGACGGTGCAAGCGGCCGTCGTGAAGCTGCTGCGCAGCCACCCTCAAACTCCTCCAGCTTGGTACTCCCATGGGCGCTTGTCGCCAACTCAGATCGGAGTCCCTGTGTCGTGTGCGCACGGGAGAACAAAAACTGCACAGCACACAACCATGGGGTGGAGCCTACGCGGATTTCATCCGGTTCCTGCCATAAAAAGGTCTCCGGCAGCATGGAGAGCTCCAGAATCTATATGCTGTCCTTCAGCCTCTGCCACTTCCCCGATGCGGTTGCCTACGCGCTAGCCCAGCAGCAGGAGCGTCACCTATGGACCGCGATGTGTGCGACGCCTTCGGCCTGCAAGTGGCGGTGGCAGCGCAGGCAGGCTTTGTCAGTGATGTACGCCACGCAAACAAAAGCATGAGTCGCGAGGTTTGCCGGCCATTAGCAATGGTATGTTATGCCCTCTCTACTCAATTCATCAGATCCATGGAGATACAAGCAGTATTTGGGGAAGGAGGAGGGATTCAGAGAGGAGGGGCAGTTTTGAGAGAGAGAGATAGAGGATGGGGATGAGATTACATTCAGTACTCGGCCGTCCTCCTCACCACGCACACACAGCTACTTAACCTACATTTCCCAGGTCTCTGGATCGAAAAGCCGGTTGGGCCTCTTCTTCCTTTTGGGCCGTGCCAGGCCGTCTTGCTCCTCTGGTGGGCCTTGGGTAGTAGCCGAGGACGTGACATTGTCCCCCCCTTCAGACGCGGCTTGCCCCCAAGCCGCTGCTCCAGGAAATCGGCTCCGAAGCTCGAAGTAGTCTTCCCACGTTGCCAAGGAACGAGGCTGATCAGCCCACTTGATCAGAACTTGCGGAATTTTGGCCGTGCCCCTGGTGATGATCCGACGCGCCAAGACCTGCTCCGGTATGAAGGGCATCGCGTGCACCGGTGGTGGGGTTGGCAGCTCCGGCGCCACTTCGGTGGAGGGAGGCAGAGCGCCACGCAGAAGGGACACGTGGAAAACCGGATGCACCTTGTTCGTTGCCGGCAGCAGCAGACGATAAGCCACTGTGCCCACCCGAGCCTCGACCTGAAAAGGACCAAAGTAACGAAAAGCAAGCTTGTGACTGGCCCGTTGCGCCACGGAGACCTGGACATATGGCTGCAGTTTGACAAACACCCAATCGCCCACCGCAAAGGATCTCTCTAATCGATGCTTATAAGCTTGAGCCTTCATACGTTGACGGGCGCGCTCCAGATGTTGTTTGAGCAGAGCTAACATGAGTGATCTCTCGTGCACCCAGCTGTGCAAATCTGAAGAAACTGCGACTGTTGCTTCCATAATGCCAAAGTGCCGGGGAGGGTGCCCATACAAGGTTTCAAAGGGTGATGCTCCAAGTGCAGAGTGATAAGCAGTATTATACCAGAATTCAGCCAAATGAAGCCATTGATACCAGCGATGTGGACAAGCATGAACAAAACAGCGGAGATAAGACTCCAGACACTGATTCACCCGTTCCGTGGTACCATCCGTCTGGGGGTGATAAGCAGATGACATGCGGAGTTCAGTTCCTGCCAGCCGAAACAATTCTCGCTAGAGGGTGCTTGTAAAGATCTTGTCACGGTCCGAGACCAAGGCATATGGTAACCCATGATGCTTGTACACATTTGCCATGTACGCTGACGCGACCTGAATAGCTGTGAAGGGATGCATCAGCGGAACAAAGTGAGCATACCTGGTAAGTTTGTCAACTACCACCATGATGCAAGTGTATCCCCTAGATGTCGGCAACCCATCTATAAAGTCCATAGTCACCGTGTGCCAGGGATGTGGTGGTATTGCTAGCGGCTCAAGCAACCCGGGCGTTCTGATGTGTTCCGGCTTAGCTTGCTTGCACACATCACATGCAGAGACGAACTGGGTGATGTCAGACTTCATGTTCGGCCATGCAAACAACTTCTTGGCTTTCTCGTAAGTAGCATGGATGCCTGAGTGTCCACCGAGCGGGCTAGCATGAAGTGACTGGAGAATTTGAGTCCGCGCCGCTGCATTGCTTCCCAGCCACACACGACCCTTGTAACGAATGACCCCATCTTGCACCGTATAAGGCGACTCGCCATCCGCAGACCCACTGTGTTGTTGCAATAGTTTGCAAGCTTGAGGGTCAGACGAATACCCTTTTGTGATATCCTCCAACCAAACTGGTAGGGCCACGGAAACAGCACAAAGCGTTCCATCTCGACGGGCGAGAGCATCTGCAGCCTGGTTCTCGACCCCTTTGCGATAGATTATTTTGTATTGCAGGCCTAACATCTTGGTTAATGCTTTGCGCTGCCACGGGGTATGCAACCGCTGCTCATCCAAGTGAGCCAAGCTTCTCTGATCAGTGCGAATCACAAACTCTCCTGTCTGCAAATACGGCCGCCACTGGTCCACGGCAAGTAAGATTGCCATGAACTCTTTCTCGTACGCAGAGCGTCCACTGTTGCGAGGACCAAGGGCCTTGCTCAAAAAGGCTATGGGATGCCCCTCTTTCATAAGGACAGCACCAATCCCATGGTCAGAAGCATCCGTCTCCACCTCAAACGGCCGATCAAACCGAGGAAGTGCCAGAACCGGAGCTGTGATCAACGACGACTTCAAGTGATGAAAAGCTGCGTCAGCTTCTTGACTCCAGACAAAAATGACACCCTTCTTGAGCAAATTTGTGAGTGGACGGCTAATTAATCCAAAGTTTTTCATAAACCTCCGATAATACCCAGCCAGCCCCAGAAACCCTCTGACCTCTTTGACGGTGGTGGGAGTTGGCCAATCTCGGACGACCGAAATGTTCTTTTCATCTGTAGATACACCCTCAACACTAATAACATGCCCAAGATATGTCAATTTCTGTTGAGCAAACTTGCACTTAGAGAGGTTGAGGTGAAATTTGTGTTGAGCCAGTAGCTGGAATACTTGTTGCAGCAACTCTACATGCCTCCGCAGAGTCTGACTATGCACCAAAATGTCATCGATAAACACCAACACTCCCTTGCGAAGTAATGGCGCAAACAGAATGTTCATTGCACCCTGAAACGTAGCTGGTCCACCTGTAACCCCATTGGGCATCACTTTAAATTCATAGTGGCCATGGTGCGTCTTGAAGGCTGTTTTATGCTCATCCTCCGGTTTCATGTGAATTTGATGATATCCCGCCCGCAGATCCAAACTGGTGAACCAAACTGACCTAGCCAACTCATCCAGCAATTCTTCAATGATAGGGAGAGGAAAGCGGTTCTTGACAGTAATGGCATTCACATGTCGGAAGTCAATGCAAAAACGCCAAGTGAGATCTTTCTTCTGGACTAACAGCACCGGAGACGCATACGGACTGCAGCTGTGTTGAATGATCCCTTGCCGCAACATTTCAGACACTTGAGCCTCAATTTCATCCTTTTGAGCTGGGGTATAGCGATATGGTCGAATGTTGACCGGCTGTGCACCTGGAATCAAAGGAATGCTGTGGTCGATTGCTCATTGTGGAGGCAATCCAGAAGGTGGCTCAAACAAATGAGCAAACTGCTTCAAAAGTGTCTGCACTTCTTCAGGCAAAACTGCACTGTCCGGCTCGCACTCAACAGCACACACATGTATAATTCTATGAACATCATTGTTGGCCATCAAAAGATTCAACTGAGCCGAGGACAACTGAAAACACTGTTGGGTATTTGGCTGAACCCCCTGCAGCAAAATACTCTGTCCGTGATGCTCAAACCACAGCTGTTTCTGACCCCAATGAATATCCATAGGACTGTGTGCCTCCAGCCAATCCATACCAACAATCATGTCATAACACCCCAACGGCAGCACCTTCAAGGTTGATCTGAACTTATTCCCTTGCACCTTCCATTGACAAGACGGAAGTTCATGAGTGTGTTGACACACGAATACGTCACGTGTACCCTCGACGCCGGGGGTGATGCACCGCAGCTCACGTCGAAGGAGACCCGACCGACAGCGCGATACGCAAGACAGTCGGTGGGCGCTTTTGCAGACCCGAAAACCCCACACCCCCGGGAGGGACCCCGTCAGGGAGTGCGGCGGCTATGGGCTGCCCTAGGTCGATTCGCTCGCCCCTAGAGCCTCGGGATTCGCAGCTCTCAAACACGAAGAACAGCGAAGAACGAGAGAGAAAAACGGTGGAGAGATAAAACGTAGATGAAAAAGTAGTATATTGATTTGTTCGATTGTGTGTTGTTCAATCGGCCATCACCCCCCACATATTTAAGTGGCGGCTGGACTTCTCGTACAAGTAAAGGATTCATCTAGGCTTTCCTTACAAGAAAAATTACATCAATTCGCGTCCTAGAGTCCTAGTTCTATTCCAACTCGGATTCAATCTGAATCTGGCCCAACTTCTGTCTTCCTCCTTGTGCAGGCCGCCGAGCCTCCATATGACCTCCGATCGAGATGGCCCAAATATCAAACTTGTGCGCCTCGACGATACGAACAACTCTCATGTTGATCACTTTTTCAAATAAGGCCATCTTGAATACTTTTCGAGGTCATCTTTACCTTCCAGTCGGACTCGGTCTTGAAGTAGACTGAATTATCCGAGTCTTGTAGAGAATTTGCAGGCCATATACTATCTTTGATGATGATGACTCCAAAACCAAAGTTTACCGTATTGATGATACGCACAACTTCTGTATTGAACACTTCTTCATCCGAGGTCATCTTGATAAACTTTCGGGCACATGTTCAGTTTCACTCGGATCCGAGCTCATCCACTCGGATATTAGAGACTTCCACTCAGACCATCCGACTCGACCTTTTCACTCGGAAAACAATCTTTCACTCGGATGACTATATTTTCACTCGGAAGACAAACTTTTACTCGATCGATTAATTTTCACTCGATCTTTTACTCGATCGATAAGTTTTCACTCGAACTTTTACTCGATCGGTAGGTTTTCACTCGACCTTTTACTCGATCGGTAGGTTTTCACTCGACCTTTTACTCGATCGATAGGTTTTCACTCGACCTTTTACTCGATCGTTAGGTTTTCACTCGACCTTTTACTCGATCGGTAGGTTTTCACGAACTTTTACTCGATCGGTAGTTTTTCACTCGACCTTTTACTCAATCAGTAGGTTTTCACTCGGATGGTAAGCTTTTCACTGGACTAAAAACATAGCCTGATCTTGATTTTTCTCCCCAAGTCTCATACGACCTCGGATTGAGATGAATTATATATGAAAATCGATCGGCTCGACGAGACGAAACTTTTCTGTGTTGAAGGTTTTTCAATTAAAGGCCGTCTTGAAGGCCGAATTGCTCACGCTTTGCATCAGACACTCATCAACGTGTGTCTGGTGTCAAGCGTAACATTTTGGTCTCTGGCCTGTCCAGACCATATTAACTATAACTTTTGCATATGAACTCGGATTGAGATGATTTACATATGAGAATCAATTGTCTTGACGAGACGAAGACAATTCCTTTAGAGCACCCCTTCATCTGAGGTCATATCGAGGGCGTATTCGACCGAAAAGCACTCAGACCATTAAATTTTGTCACTCGGAGTATAGCTTCGGCCACTGAGATGAGGTCGAATGGCGATAGCCTAAACATCAAAGTTGTTCCACTCGACGATATGAAACTTTCTCATGCTGAAAACCCTTTCACTCTGTATTTTGCCAAAATCAGTTGTCAACACATGCCCCCCTGTTTTTCGACAAAGCTTGCATGCCGAAAAATAATATGCATAGTGTTCATTCTAAGGACGATGTCAACACTCCATCGGCCATTTATTTTTCTCAGGGCGATAATTATGTATCGGCCATGTTTGTGCTAAGGGCGATAATCGTATATCGGCCATTGCCTACTTAGGCTTCCTGCCATACACTCGGGTGGTACTTTTTCAAATATTTGTCATTGAGAGCTCGAGGTAACAATGCCCCTTGTATTGATTCCACCAAATATGAATTTCCGGGAACAACTCTTGTAATCCTAAAAGGACCTTCCCAACTTGGAGACCACTTCCCAAATTTTCTATGTCTTGAACCAATTGGCAGAATCACTTTCCAGACGAGATCACCAACTTGAAAATTCTTCAACTTGACTTTCTTATTGTAAGCTCTTGCCACCCTCAACTTATCTCTCTCTATGGCCTTTAAAGCAACCAAACGTTTACCGGCAACCTCATCAATCTTGTCCATCATTAGGTTATAAAAGTCTACTGCCGATAAATTATTTTGTTTGGCTATTCTCAAAGCATTCAAGTTTACTTCTACTGGTAAAACGGCCTCTTGACCATATACTAGGTCATATGGAGTTACCTTCGTAGCACCATGCCTTGAAATTCTATGTGCCCATAAAGCTTCAGACAACAACTCATGCCATCTCCTCGGATTATCCTCAATCTTCTTCTTGATGAGCTTGATTAAGATTTTATTGCTAGAGTCGGCTTGTCCATTAGCTTGGGCATAATACGGAGATGAATTGAGCAACTTTATATTATAAGATTCGGCAAACTCTCTGACTTGGTGTGACATAAAAGATGAACCTTGATCTGTAGTTAACGTTTGAGGAATACTGAATCTATGAATAATGTGTTCGGTTATGAATCGAATTACCTCCGTATGTGTCATGTTCTTGAGAGGTACTGCTTCAGACCATTTAGTGAAATAATCAGTTGCCACCAGTACGAACCGATGCCCTTTTGAGGAAGACGGGTGGATTTGTCCAATGAAATCTAAACCCCATGCTCTGAAAGGCCACGGTTTGATAATAGGATGTAACATAGCAGCAGGAGCCAATTGAATATCACCAAACTTTTGACAAGCTTCACATCCTTTATAATATCTGAAGCAATCATTAATCATAGTCGACCAATAAAACCCAGCACGTCGCAATAACCATTTCATCTTGGGAGCCGACTGGTGAGTGCCACAAATACCTTCATGTACTTCTCCCATAGCAACTCTTGCCTGGTCCTCATCCAAACACTTTAGAAGAACATCATCGACTGTTCGGCCATAAAGACCATCATCTCTCATTATATACTTGAAAGCCATACGCCGAACAGCCCTGTCCACCCTTTCACTTGGATTGCACAAGTAATCAACAATGGGCTTTCTCCAGTCGGAATTATCGCCTGCACTAGACTTTTTGTTAATGGCCGAATCAGTGGGTTTAGGTTCGGCCTCTCCCATATTGGCAAGACAAGACATCGGTCTTTGAGAGATATGAAACATGCCATGATCAACATGATATCCAGATGCTTGCTGTGCCAACTCATTTGCTTTCCAGTTGTCATGTCTAGATATATGTGCAATGCTAAAACAATCCAAAGTAGAAATTATATCTAGACATTTATCAAGATAAACATTAAGTGATTCATCTAAACACTGAAAGACTCTGGATATTTGCTGCACCACTAGTAACGAATCACCGTAAGCCTCAATATGTGTAACACCTATAGCAAGTAGCATCTCTAAACCGAATAACAATGCTTCATATTCGGCTTGATTGTTTGTGCAAGAATATTCTAAGCGGCATGAGGCTTCAAAAACAGCACCATGAGGAGATATATAAACAATACCAACACCTTGGCCATTGCTACAAACTGAACCATCAAAGTACAATCTCCATGGCACTAATGAAACAAGGTTTATATCGACATCATGCTTGTCATTAATCCGATGTTCAACAATGAAATTAGCAACAATTTGGCCTTTCATGGATTTTAAAGATTCATAAGCCAAATCATATTCAATCAAAGCATAAGCCCACTTGCCAATTCTACCACTAAGAATTGGCCTATGCAACATGTACTTAATGACATCGGTTTGACAAGCTACTAGACAAGAACTCGGCACTAGGTAATGTCTCAATTTTGTGCAAGCATAATATAAGCATAGACATAGTTTTTCAATAAATGTATACCTTGTCTCGGCGTCCAATAAGCGTCTGCTCAAATACGTAATGGCATGCTCTTTTTCTTCGGTATCTTGAGTCGAAACAGCACCAATAACACCTTCCTCTGCTGCGATATAAAGCTTAAAAGGCTCTCTATGCTTGGGTGCTTTCATTACCGGAGGAGTGCACAAATAATTCTTGATCATATCAAAGGCTTCTTGCTGTTTTGCCCCCCAAGTGAAATCAACATCATTCTCTAACCGAAGGATAGGAGTAAATGCATCAACTTTCCCTGACAGATTGGCTATGAACCTTCTCAAATAATTGACTTTGCCAAGGAACTTTTGCATATCTCTCTTGCATGTTGGAGCCTCCACTTTCTGTATGGCCTCTATCTTTTTGGGATCAATTTCGATGCCATCTTCATGAATAATGAAACCCAAAAGTTTGCTAGCTGACACGCTGAATGCACACTTCAAAGGATTCATCTTCAGTCCATACTTTTTCATTCTTTAAAAAGCTAAACGCAAATCGGCCAAGTGAGATCCAAAAGCATCCGATTTGACAACAATATCATCAATATAAACTTCAAGTATGAAACCGAGTAAATCATGAAAAATCAAATTCATTGCCCTTTGATATGTGGCTCCAGCATTTTTTAATCCGAATGTCGTCACTGTCCACTCGAATAAACCAAGGAAACCAGGACATCGGAAAGCTGTTTTGTACATGTCCTCTTCAGCCATAAAAATTTGATTGTATCCGGCATTACCATCTAGAAAGCTAATAACCTTATGTCCAGAAGCATCATTAATAAGCATATCGGCTATTGGCATGGGATACTCATCTTTGGGTGTAGCCCTATTCAAATCTCTGAAGTCAATGCACACCCTCAACTTGCCGGATCCCTTCTTCTCCACTGGGACAATGTTAGAAATCCACTCGGCATACCTGCAAGGTCGAATGAAATTAGCTTCAAGCAGTCGACCGATCTCTTCCTTGATCCGGTCATATGTTTTCGGATTAAACTTTCTGGCCGACTGTTTATAAGGTCTAAAACTGGCCTTTATAGGCAACCGATGCTCCACTAGCTCTCGGCTCAACCCTGGCATTTCATGATATTCCCATGCAAAGCAACAAACATATTCTTTCAATAGCTCGATTAATTTAGCCTTACAATCGGCTTTCAAATTTTTGTTTACAAATGTCGGTCGACTGACTGATCCGTCTCCGATATCTACCTCTTCTAACGGATCGGCCGATGTAAAACCTTGTCCAAGTTTATCCATGTCATCCAATTCCTCAATAGATTCATACATATCGTCCTCACTGGACCGATATTTTACAAGACGTTTTTGTAACCACTCGGAATTAGGATCCATTTAAACATATCATACCTTGGAGCCGATTAGATTCAGTCAGCTTTAAAGACACGGGCACAAAACCATTTTTGGTCGCGCTGAGAAAATCAAACTCTGATAAGTCACGTCCCGTCAAGCAAGTAGCATTGGGATGTTGCCAATCCACCGATGCATCAGCCAAAGCAACACAGGCCGAATTATCCGCATGAATGACTTCCACTTCATCATCAACCCACTGAATCAAAAACTGGTGCATAGTGGATGGCACGCACTGATTTGCATGAACCCAATCACGGCCTAGTATAATGTTGTAGTTACCTTGCACCTCAGCGACAAAGAATGCAGTAGCCAAAGTTTTGCTTCCGACTGTAAGCTCCACATACATCACACCTTTGGCTTCAGTTCACTCTTTGCCTTCAAACCCGTTGAGCACCATATTGGTCTTGATCAATTCTTCATCAGGCAAACCCAATTTCTTGAAGACCGAATAGGGCATAAGATTTACCACAACACCTCCATCCACAAGCATCCGAGTGAGCGGTGACTCATTGATATGACCTCTGAGATATAATGGTTTCAGATGCATTACTGGTTCTTTTGGCTTCTCGAATATCGCATTTTTAGGGCCAAAATCCAGCTGAGCCACCTCTCCTTCCTCATCTACAGCACGAAACTCAGCAGGTAAGTAATACACTATATTGATATCCATACCTTCATGAACCGGCGTAGACTCATAGTCCAACATATCAACCTCTTCTTCAAGTGGATCGACCGATTCTGAAATCTGTCCGAGTGAAGGAGAGGTAAGAAGTGTCACAGATGATGTAATAGCTGTCGCATCGTCCTCCTTGGGTGGTGTAGGCACTTCTGTCATAGATGTAGAAGCTGATGTATCTTGTATTTGTTTAGGCCTCCACACTCGTTTTGCTGGAACCATGGGCCGAGTGTCATTGAACAACTTATCCCTTTGCTTCTCGGCCTCCTGCTCTGCCATCTCTTGACTCCTTAACCTCTGTAGTTTCCTCTTCTGTGTCTTTGTTATCCCTGGAGGACACCACTTTGGCTGAGTGTATTTAGGATCTCTCACCTTTACTTGGCTGGTGCTTGCTTCATGGTCATTAACCGAGTGCTTTGGCGCGATAGCAAGTATCGGCTCAGTCGAGTGGTTATGCACAGTCAGCTGCTGTATGGGGAAAGTTTTGGTGCCCAAGATAAGTGAGTCGACATCCATTTTCTCCTTGCCTTTTCCTGACTCAACTACTGCAACATTTGGTGACTTAACACGCCATTCCTTTCGATTTTCCAGATGCATGAAATTTCCACTCGGGCGCACCTTTTTACTTGGATGGAATCCACTCGGATTGATGTCATTCGGATGGTATCCACTCGGATGGAACTCACTCGGATGAGATCTACCCATCCACATTTTTTTACTCGGATAGCTTCTACCTGGGTGCATTCTTACACTAGGATAGTTTCCACTTGGTCGCATATTTTGACCAGCCGAGTGATAGTCACCGATGTTCACTCGACCATTATATGAGCAATCAAGTTGATCCCATATAGATTGCCTCTGCTCTTCTGAAAACTGCACCCTTGGTCCACTCGGTTTCACATACTGACTGAATATATCATCCGATGGTGACCTTGGTCGTTTCAAGTATGATAGCCGGTTAGAGCTGGAACCAGCCGACTGATTAGCATATTTGGACAGCAACATATCAAAAGTTGGCTTGATCCGCTTGCGTTGCACTTTAGCTTCATTCCTCTTCCATTTGCCAACTTTTGGACTCTTGGGCTTAACAAACTTAACTCGAGTGTCCTGTTGCACCTGTGTTTGCCCCCCGAGTGTAGGATTCTTGATGGTGATCTTGATCACTTCCTTGCCATCGGGTTGTTTATCAAGCACAACATGTCTCCCCAAGACCTTGTCGCCCTCCTTGTCTTTCCTAGGCTCACAAACAATGACATTAGCTTTATTAGCAGATTCGGCTACCTCCGGCCGAATGAGCAGCTTCTTCCCTTCTAAATCCATGGTGTTCATTGGAAAGGGCTGTTTATCAACTTGCATCTCAGAAAAGTTCAATCGTCCGTCATTAATGGCCGATTGTATCTGTCGTCGAAAAACATTGCAATCGTTAGTAGCATGAGAAAAAGAGTTATGATACTTGCAATAAGCACGCCGTTTCAGCTCTTCAAACGGCGGTAAAGTATGAGATATTCTAATAATCTTAGCCTGCAGCAAAGCATCAAATATTCTATCACACTTAGCAATATTAAAAGTAAACTTCATCTCTTCATCACGATTCTTGTGAATCGGTTTCAGATCATTGCAATTAAAGGGTTTGGCCTTAGATGGCCAAACAAATTCAATAGCAAAAACATCACCCTCACCGTCCGAGTGATCACTATCATATTCCACCATATTCATCTTTGGACGATCGGCTTTGTACCTATGCACTTCTTTGATATCTTTTCTTCGGTTTTCCTGAGCCAAAGCCCTTTGTAAGACTTGGTTAATATTTAAGAACTCATAGCCTTCTAGCTTTTCTCTAATGGGAGTCCTCAAACCACTCAGCACTAGGTCTTCCAAGTCTCTCTCGGTTATCACCAAACTAAAACATCGGTTTTTCGTTTCTCTGAACCTCTTGACGTAATCAGAGACCGATTCATCATATTTCTGTTTAATCGATGTTAGATGTGACAACTTGAGTTCATTGTCGCCGCTGTAAAAGTGATCATGAAATTTCTGCTCTAGCTGCGACCAAACTCGAATGGAACCATGTGATAAAGAAGAAACCCATGAAAATGCGGTACCAGTTAATGATAAAGGAAATAAACGCACTTTCAACTCATTCAGTGAGCCTGCTTCACCTAGTTGTGCCAAGTATTGACTAACATGCTCCCATGTGGTTTTTGCGCCCTCTCCATTGAACTTAACAAAATCTGGAATTTTATATCCTGGAGGGCACTGGATGGCATCAAAGTACTCGGGGTACGACTTTTGGTAAATCCGATTCCGAGGTAACTCAACTCCAAAATTCTCTCGAAGCATCTTAGCCATCTCCTCTCTAAGATTAGCTAAACCATCATCCATATTAGACGATGAAGCTGGTGGCAGTGGCATAGGAGGAGTAGGATTACTAGCTGTAGGTAGGAATTGTGGCAGGTATGTCGACCCATAATTTGCTAGTGGTCGAGTGGTTGTAGCTGTAGGTAAGGTTGGGTTCGGCATTGCCACCGAACCTGGCATGCTCATAATAGGATTAATGGGTGCAGCCACAATCTGATTTGTTTGGGTAGGATAATAAGTCATCGGCACGGGAGGCGCCAATGAGATAGGTAAAGCCAGATTAGGGTTTTGCACACTATCAGCTACACCATTATTACCACTAGTCGATTGAGATGTATTCTTCTGAGCATTAGTATTTTCTATGAAAGTTTGATAGACTAGATTGTTACCATCAGCAATACGACTTTCAATCTCAGCCCACTGCTCAGGAGAAAAGGTAGTACTTACAGAGGGTTTAACCTGCTCGTCTTGAAGAGGAGGGAACTTGATTTCTTCAATCGGAGTGATGTTGCCTTGGCGATCCTTCTTGAACTTTGCAAGGAACTCCTGCAAATCCTTCTCTTCGCGCGCCTTCTTGTACTCCTCATAAACTTGGCGATGATCGGCCGATATCTCATCAAGACTGGGCTTAATGATGTTATCGGCTTCTACCTCGGATGGCTTGGGAAGATTGGACATGATGGATGATGATGATTGATCTTCGTTCCCCAGCGGAGTCGCCAAAAAGTGTGTTGACACACGAACATGTCACGTGTACCCTCGACGCCGGGGGTGATGCACCGCAGCTCACGTCGAAGGAGACCCGACCGACAGCGCGATACGCAAGACAGTCGGCAGGCGCTTTTACAGACCCGAAAACCCCACACCCCCGGGAGGGACCCCGTCAGGGAGTGCGGCGGCTATGGGCTGCCCTAGGTCGATTCGCTCGCCCCCAGAGCCTCGGGATTCGCAGCTCTCAAACACGAAGAACAGCGTAGAACGAGAGAGAAAAACAGTGGAGAGATAAAACGTAGATGAAAAAGTAGTATATTGATTTGTTCGATTGTGTGTTGTTCAATCGGCCATCACCCCCCACATATTTAAGAGGCGGCTGGACTTTCGTACAAGTAAAGGATTCATCTAGGCTTTCCTTACAAGAAAAATTACATCAATTCGCGTCCTAGAGTCCTAGTTCTATTCCAACTCGGATTTAGTCTGAATCTGGCCCAACTTCTGTCTTCCTCCTTGTGCAGGCCGCCGTGCCTCCATATGACCTCCGATCGAGATGGCCCAAATATCAAACTTGTGCGCCTCGACGATACGAACAACTCTCATGTTGATCACTTTTTCAAATAAGGCCATCTTGAATACTTTTCGAGGTCATCTTTACCTTCCAGTCGGACTCGGTCTTGAAGTAGACTGAATTATCCGAGTCTTGTAGAGAATTTGCAGGCCATATACTATTTTTGATGATGATGACTCCAAAACCAAAGTTTACCGTATTGATGATATGCACAACTTCTGTATTGAACACTTCTTCATCCGAGGTCATCTTGATAAACTTTCGGGCACATGTTCAGTTTCACTCGGATCCGAGCTCATCCACTCGGATATTAGAGACTTCCACTCGGACCATCCGACTCGACCTTTTCACTCGGAAAACAATCTTTCACTCGGATGACTATATTTTCACTCGGAAGACAAACTTTTACTCGATCGATTAATTTTCACTCGACCTTTTACTCGATCGATAAGTTTTCACTCGAACTTTTACTCGATCGGTAGGTTTTCACTCGACCTTTTACTCGATTGGTAGGTTTTCACTCGACCTTTTACTCGATCGATAGGTTTTCACTCGACCTTTTACTCGATCGTTAGGTTTTCACTCGACCTTTTACTCGATCGGTAGGTTTTCACGAACTTTTACTCGATCGGTAGTTTTTCACTCGACCTTTTACTCAATCAGTAGGTTTTCACTCGGATGGTAAGCTTTTCACTCGACCAAAAACATAGCCTGATCTTGATTTGTCTCCCCAAGTCTCATACGACCTCGGATTGAGATGAATTATATATGAAAATCGATCGGCTCGACGAGACGAAACTTTTCTGTGTTGAAGGTTTTTCAATTAAAGGCCGTCTTGAAGGCCGAATTGCTCACGCTTTGCATCAGACACTCATCAACGTGTGTCTGGTGTCAAGCGTAACATTTTGGTCTCTGGCCTGTCCAGACCGTATTGACTATAACTTTTGCATCTGAACTCGGATTGAGATGATTTACATATGAGAATCAATTGTCTTGACGAGACAAAGACAATTCCTTTAGAGCACCCCTTCATTTGAGGTCATATCGAGGGCGTAATCGGCCGAAAAGCACTCAGAACATTAAATTTTGTCACTCGGAGTATAGCTTCGGCCACTGAGATGAGGTCGAATGGCGATAGCCTAAACATCAAAGTTGTTCCACTCGACGATATGAAACTTTCTCATGCTGAAAACCCTTTCACTCTGTATTTTGCCAAAATCAGTTGTCAACAGAGTGCATTGCATTTGTCCCCCATCAGCCACACTCACCCGAAGGGAACGAGTGGACGCCACCAAACCAGACAAGCGAGCTGCTAACGTAGAGCTGACAAAATTGTGTGAACTCCCCGAGTCAATGAGCATCAACACCTTGTGCTTTTGGATGGATCCTTGCAAGCGCACCGTTTGAGGAGCGACGGTACCATCTACTGCCGCTCTGGAAATTGTATGGCACTCACTAGCGGAGTCTCACTGATCTGATTGACTGTCAAATCCAGAAATGCCTAAAACATCAAACAGCTCCTGCACAACATGCAATTGCACAGCAGTAGCACACTTGTGATCCCTGGACCATTTCTCACCACACAGATAGCAAAGCCCCCTTGCACGGCGATAGGCCCGGAGGGTCGTCAACCGCTCATCAGTAGATGGAGTCGAGTGCGCCATAGCATTGGGCGCAGCTTTCCGATCCCCTGCAACATCAGTCACTGGAGGAGGACGTCCGGGTGGTGGAGGCAATGGCATCGCACCACGCAAATGGGATCGACTCCCCACACTACTGTCTGTGCGACGAGATTCACGCCTTTTAGAAATTTCCAGCGCTTCTTCCTGCAAACATGCCAAGGAAACAGCAGTATCCATGTCGCGAGGGTTGTGAACAAGAACAACAACCCGAATTTCATCCTTAAGACCATCAACAAAGCGGGACGGAAACAGAGCAGGATTCCAAGAACTGCTATACGCTAAGAGCGAATGCATCAGATCATTAAACTGAGCAACGTACTCAGAAACCTAATCCGTTTGCCGCAAATGAAATAGTTGACGCAACAGAGAATTGTACTCGTTGCGTTCGAATTGGTCACAGACCAGAGAACAGAACTGCTCCCACTCCATATGACTGAGATCAAACCCCCCATTCTCTAACCAAATCATGGCCGTCCTGCAAAATGCATTGCTGCCGTATCCACCCACAACTCCTGATCCAGATGAAAAACTCTAAAGTAAGACTCACAGTTGCGTTTCCAACTGCGCGGCCGCTCCCCCAAAAACAGAGGGAAATCCATCTTAGGTCGTGGCGGTAGGGAAGAACGCACACGCCTTGGACTGCCCGAACGAGAAGGCTGGCGGAAATGGGTTAACCCAGAGGAAAATTGACGCGGCTCAGGCGAACGAACAAGCGAACGCGAGCGAGATTCATGAGTGGCGGACGTACCCGTGACCGGAGGTGGAACAAGGGTAGTCACTACCCCCACTCTCGCCCCCCGGAAAGTTGTGTCATCACGGCGGCCATCGGGCCTGTGGGTGGCCGTCGCAGCGACGAAGGTGTCGCGCGGCGGTGGCTCCGTCACCAACGGCGGCAGATCCGTCGGCTTCATGGACAGAATCGGGTTGCGGATGACGTGGTCGAGGTCGCGCCGAACTCCGCCCAGATCCATTCTCAGATCAGCCACCGCCTGATCCAAGGTCGGTCTCCAGCCTGCTAGATCGACGACGGCCGGCTTGATCTCCTCGAAAAGGGTCGTGGACGCCACCAGCGCCTTCTGGATGGAGGCGTTCTGCTCCTGTATGAGCTTGAGCGCCGCCGCCAACTCATCCACGCGCTGCTCCATCGCCACCGCTTGCCTCTGCTGCCGAGTGGAGAAGGTGGGTCGCTGTAGATAACCTGGCAAATCTGATACCATATGTTATGCCCTCTCTACTCAATTCATCGGATCCATGGAGATACAAGCAGTTGGGGAAGGAGGAGGGATTCAGAGAGGAGGCGCAGTTTTGAGAGAGAGAGATTGAGGATGGGGATGAGATTACATTCAGTACTCGGCCGTCCTCCTCACCACGCACACAAAGCTAGTTAACCTACATTTCCCAGGTCTCTGGATCGAAAAGCCGGTTGGGCCTCTTCTTCCTTTTGGGCCGTGCCAGGCCTTCTTGCTCCTCTGGTGGGCCTTGGGTAGTAGCCGAGGACGTGACATGGTACTGGCGACCAATCACCAAACGGTAACGGCGACAGTGCAAGGTTAGCCGGCCGTGTGCTTGGCCCTCCCGACATGTCGGCGGCAGCTAATTAGCCATGCCGATCCTATTGTCCAACGCCGCCAAGAGACTGGTGGGTGGTGGCCGTGGTCAACGGCGGCAAGCGCCTGGTAGTCTTCCTCGCCTGTGAGCTCCAGGACGTGGCCAGCATTCGCGAGCATAGGACCGTCGCTTTCCTATCAGCTGCATCCATTGATCGAGGGGCTCGAGAGAGGAGCAGGAGGCTGCCAATGCCAAGATAGATGAGATCGCAGAGGCGAAGAGAAAGGCGAGATGTTTACGCACTGGATAAAGCTAATCGGCGCCGTTGAGACCTAGGACGTGGCCCAAGCTGCATCGTTTTGTGTAATGAATAAGGAAACTAATTCTCCGGCCACGTTGATTTCTAGGACTCCTAGCTAGCTGATAATTATCTGGCCAGTTCGATCCCTGGACTCCTAGCTGGTGTATTAGTTTGCAGGTAAAATAGTACCACCTCGGATGTAGAAAATAATATAGGTGAAAAAAACTGAAAGCGTAAATTCATGAGAAGAAGCGTATTGTGACGGTGAACCCAAGGACTCCTAGCCTGTGTATTAGTTTGCAGGTAAAATAGTACCACCTCGGATGTAGAAAATAATATAGGTGAAAAAACTGAAAGCGTAAATTCATAAGAAGAAGTGTATTGTGACGGTGAACCCAATGAGTCAATCCGTGATTTATTATTAGGAAAAGATATATGTGTGTGTGTGTGTGTGTGTGTGTGTGTGTTAGAGTATATAAAATAACCACTCTCTTGACATCTGCATTTTATATTTTGTAGGTTCAAGAGCCGAAAACGCTCTTCTACAGACAGCAGAAGGCGGCGGATACGACACTGTATAAGGAGACGAAGGCGGTGGTGAGGTACTGAGGTGATGCGGCAGAGTAAAAAGACATGCATGTGTCGATATGGGAGGAAAGGGAGGGAGATAAGGTGAGGGTTAGCATTGCAGCAAGCCAAACATGAAGCGGGGTGAAGCATCTCTTGAGGAGGGGAATGAGCTCGGTCCATGGCGTCTGTGGGAGAAGAGGAAGGTCGATCCATGGCGTGGCGAAAGGGGCGATGAGCGAGGAAGAAGTAGAAGGACCCTCTCATATCTCGACACGCGAGCAAGTCCGTCAAGGTAGAAGAATCCCGCCATTTGACGATGGTGTTGGTGACCTTGGCATGATGTTGTTTGCCGTTTGTGGACGGATCTGTCTAGCACCTGGTCTCTCGATCTTCCCCTTCACATATTTTGATGAGAAGAGGGGAGGGGGTGAGAGGGGGAGGGCGGTGGGATCGATTGCACCGCTTGTTCTCCCAGCGGGGGAACCGTTTTCCTGTTTTTTTGGCTGCTTGGCTGGAGCTCGAGCTCGACTCCTTCAGTTGTCTTTGACATGCCTTCCTGATTTGGCGCTCATAGCCTGAGTCAACAGGTTTGGGAGCTGGTGCTCTAGCCATACGAATAAAGTGCTCAATGGCATGATCAGGCACTATCTCCTCTGCCGGCGGTGGCGGTTTCGGTCCAAAATAGGCATCCAATTGTCTCCTGACTTCGGCTGCGTTTTCCTCATCGCTCATGTCGTAAGGCCTCTTGGGAAGAGGCACGAGGCTTGGATCCCTTGCCTCATGTACTTGTACCGCCAGCCGCCATAGCTGCGGTGGCTCTCCTTTGCTACGGCGGCAGCTCTCTTCCACTAAGACTTGGAGGAGGAGGAGTGGGCTCATGCGGTGCCGGACTTGGAGGAGGAGCAGTGGCCTCACGCGTTGGCGGACTTGGAGGAGCAGGAGTCTGCAGAGGCGGTGGCTGACTTGGAGGATCTGGAGTCGACTGCTGACTGGTGGCGGACTGATACGTCTCCAACGTATCTACTTTTCCAAACACTTTTGCCCTTGTTTTGGACTCTAACTTGCATGATTTGAATGAAACTAACCCGGACTGACGCTGTTTTCAACAGAACTGCCATGATGTTGTTTTATGTGTAGAAAAGAAAAGTTCTCGGAATGTTCTGAAAATCCACGGAGGCACTTTTTGGAATTAATAAGAATTTCTGGGCGAAAGAAATACACCAGGGGGCCCAGGGCCTGTCCACGAGACAGGGGGATGCGCCCCCCTATCTCATGGGCCCCCTGGACCTCCACCGACCTCAACTCCAACTCTATATCTTCCGTCTCGCGGAGAAAAAAATCAGAGAGAAAGTTTAATCGCGTTTTACGACACGAAGCCGCCGCCAAGCCCTAATCTCTCTCGGGAGGGCTGATCTGGAGTCCATTCGGGGCTCCGGAGAGGGGGATTCGTCGTCGTCGTCGTCATCAACCATCCTCCATCACCAATTTCATGATGCTCACCGCCGTGCGTGAGTAATTCCATCGTAGGCTTGCTCGACGGTGATGGGTCGGATGAGATTTACCATCTAATAAAGATAGTTTTGTTAGGGTTTGATCCCTAGTATCCACTATGTTCTGAGATTGATGTTGCTATGACTTTGCTATGCTTAATGCTTGTCACTAGGGCCCGAGTGCCATGATTTCAGATCTGAACCTATTATGTTTTCATCAATATATGTGTGTTCTTGATCCTATCTTGCAAGTCTATAGTCACCTATTATGTGTTATGATCCGACAACCCTGAAGTGACAATAATCGGGATACTTCTCGGTGATGACCGTAGTTTGAGGAGTTCATGTATTCACTATGTGTTAATGCTTTGGTCTGGTTCTCTATTAAAAGGAGGCCTTAATATCCCTTAGTTTTCACTAGGACCCCGCTGCCACGGGAGGGTAGGACAAAAGATGTCATGCAAGTTCTTTTCCATAAGCACGTATGACTATTTACGAAATACATGCCTACATTACATTGATGAATTGGAGCTAGTTTTGTATCACCCTATGTTATAGCTATTACATGAGGAATCGCATCCGGCATAATTATCCATCACTGATCCATTGCCTACGAGCTTTTCATATATTGTTCTCCGCTTATTTACTTTTCCGTTGCTGTTGTTACAATCACTACAAGACACCAAAAAAATGGCTATTACTATCTTTACCTTTTACCACTGTTACCATTACTATCGTACTAGTTTGCTACTAAATACCTTGCTGCAGATACTAAGTTCTCCAGGTGTGGTTGAATTGACAACTCAACTGCTAATACTCAAGAATATTCTTTGCTTCCTTTGTGTCGAATCAATAAATTTGGGTTGAACACTTTACCCTCGAAAGTTGTTGCAATCCCCTACACTTGTGGGTTATCAAGACTAATTTCTGGCGCTGTTGCCGGGGAGCATAGCTCTATTCTCTGAGTCACTTGGGATTTATACCTGTTGATCACTATGAAGAGTTTGAAAGACTCTAAAACCAAGATCTATCCTTCAACTACGAGGGGAGGTAAGGAACTGCCATCTAGCTCTGCACTAGATTCTCCTTCTGTTATGAATAAGTTTGCGACACCTAAACCTGCTACTGCTATGAATTCTGATATGTCGCATGTTATCGATGATGCCACTTCTGCTTTGCATGATACTTATGATGAAACTACTTCTGTGCGTGATACTACTGTGCCATTAGGTGAATTTCTTGATGAACAACTTTCTAGGGTTAGAGAGAATGAAATTATTGAAGATGCTATTATTGATGATAGTGATGATGAACGTTCTCTGAATGATTATGTATTGCCTGTTGTTCGTGAGGGTTACGTTATGAATAAAGAAGCTGCTGAAGCTATTTTTGCCTGCAAAGATAGATATGATCTTAAGAAATTATTAGCTAAATGGAAGCAGCAGTCTCTTAATGCTAGAATGAAACCTGACCCTGCTTTTGCTACTTCACCTATCTATGTTACTGATATGGATTACGAATTCTCTGTTGATCCTGAGATTATTACTTTAGTCGAATCTGATCTTTTTTATGGCCTTGAATCTGAAACTGTTGTGGCACATCTTACCAAGTTGAATGATATAGCTACCCTGTTTACTCATGATGAGAAGTCTCGCTATTTTTATATCCTTAAGATATTTCCGTTCTCATTAAAGGGTGAGGCTAAGACTTGGTATAATTCTCTTGCTCCTGGTTGTGTGCGTAGTCCTCAGGATATGATTTATTACTTCTCTACTAAATGTTTCCCTACTCATAAGAAACAAGCTGCCTTGCGGGAAATATATAATTTTGTGCAAATCATAGAAGAGAGTCTCCCACAAGCTTGGGGGAGGCTTCTCCGATTACTTAATGCTTTGCCTGATCATTCATTTAAGAAAAATCAAATACTTGATATCTTCTATAATGGACTAACCGATGCTTCCAAGGACTACTTGGATAGTTGTGCTGGTTGTGTTTTCAGGGAAAGAACAGTCGACGAAGCTGAAATATTATTGAATAATATGTTGACTAATGAAAATAATTGGACTCTTCCTGAGCCAATTCCTGAAGAAATTCCTGAACCAATTGAGCCAATTCCTGAGCCTATTCCTAAACCCACTCCGAAGAAGAGAGGTGTTTTATTTCTCAGTCCTGAAGATATGCAAGAGGCAAAGAAATCAATGAAAGAAAAAGGTATTAAAGCTGAAGATGTTAAGAATTTACCTCCTATTGAAGAAATATATGGTCTTGATATACCGCCTGTTGAAGAACCCCATTGTCTTGATAACCCGACACAGGTAGTAAAGGTAAATTCTCTCTATAGATATGATAAAGATGAAATCCCATCTACTAAATTTCATAGCCCATGCTTAGATGAATTTGATGATTTCATGAATAGACAAGCAAATTTCAGTGATTATTTTGGTAGAAAATTGAAGAATAATGCTTATACGATAGTACGCTTGAATGATTATGTAGCTAGAGTTACAGGTGAACTTAAACTCACTAGTAAACATGCTTCTATGACTTTGTTGTTAGAGTGGCTACTAGAACTGGTAGAATGACTCAGGGACCTTTGTATCCTGAAGGCCACCCTAAAAGAATTGAACAAGATTCTCAGAATAATAATCTAGATGCTCCTAGTTCTTCTAAGAAGAAGAAAAAGCAGAATGATAGGACTTTGCAAACTTCTAGTGAACCTAATGAGGAAACACCTGAGAATCCTAATAATACTTCTATCTATGATGCTGAAACACAATCCGGAGATGAACATGAACCTGATGATAATGCTAATAATGATGTTCATGTAGATGCTCAACCTAGTAATAACAATGATATAGAAATTGAACCTGCGGTTGATCTTGATAACCCACAATCAAAGAATCAACGTTATGATAAGTGAGATTTTGTTGCTAGGAAGCATGGTAAAGAAAGAGAACCATGGGTTCAGAAACCCATGCTGTTTCCTCCTAAACCATCCAAGTCAAAGGATGATGAGGACTTTGAGCGTTTTGCTGAAATGATTAGACCTATTTTCTTACGCATGCGCTTAATTGATATGCTTAAAACAATCCCTTATGCTAAATATATGAAAGATATCATCACTAATAAGAGGAAAATACCTGATACTGAGATTTCCACCATGCTTGCCAACTATACCTTTAAGGGTGGAATACCTATGAAACTTGGTGATCCCGGAGTACCCACTATACCTTGCTCTATTAAAAGAAATTATGTTAAAACTGCTTTATGTGATCTAGGAGCCGGTGTTAGTGTTATCCCTCTTTCCTTGTACCGTAGACTTGAATTAAATAAGTTGACACCTACTGAAATATCTTTGCAAATGGCTGACAAATCAACTGCTATACCCGTCGGCATTTGTGAGGACGTGCCTGTTTTTGTTGCGAATGGTACTATCTTAACAGACTTCGTTATTCTTGATATTCCCGAGGACGATAGTATATCTATTGTTCTGGTTAGACCCTTTTTAAATACTGCAAGAGCTGTTATTGATTGCAACAAAGGCAATGTCACCTTTCATGTTAATAGTAATGAGCATACGGTACACTTTCCGAGGAAGCAAATCCAAGTTCATAGCATAAATACTATTGAGAAAGTTCCAACTATTATTTTTGGAGGTTTTGAATTTCCTCTCCCTACTGTCAAGAAAAAGTATGATATTCTTATTGTTGGGGATTTTCATATCCCCATTGAGGTAACTTAGTGTTATTCGAAATTTCTCCGGTTCCATACTATTCGGAATGAGTTTGTTAACAAGACTTGATCAACCTTGTTAGTGGGTTCATTTCGATGATCACGAGATGGATGAAACTAGAAGGCACAACCTTCTGTACCCTCTTTTTACATTCTGTTATTTAGATTAAATAAAGCAAAAATGATATTATCTGTCTGTTTTCTGAATTATCCGTGCATTAAAAAAATAGTCCAAAAATAAAAGTGCTCCAAATGCCCTGCAAATTTAGTATTATTTTTTCTGGAATATTTGAAGATTTTAGGCACTGAAATTACTGCAGGAGGGGCAAGCACCAGGCCACAAGAGAGGAGGCCCCCCCCTATAGGGCGCGCCCCCTGTCTCGTGGGCCCCTGGTGGCCCCCCTCCACTTATGCCAGCACCCACACACTTCATCTTCTACCCCAAAAATCCCCATCTAGCTCAAGCCCGAGTTCTAGCTCGTTTTGCTGTGATTTTTGATCTCTTAGCTCAAAGCTCCATTCATGAAACTGCTTTGGGAGATTGTTGCTTGGTATGTGACTCCTCCATTGGTCCAATTAGTTTTTGTTCTAGTGCTTTATTCATTGCAAATTTTTGCTGCATAGGTGACTATGTTCTTGAGCTTGCATGTTAAATTTTTGAGGTCCCAAGCAATTCCAATGCATGATATAGGCTCTAGGCACTTGCAGGAGTAGTTGCTATCAATCTTGTTTAGTTTTATGCACCTTTATTTTGAAGTTATTAAAATTTCAGAAATTTTCAGAAAAAGAAATATGCTTAGGAGAATGTACCAAGGTGGTTCCTCGGTGAAGAAAGGGCCCAGGATTGCTATACGTGAGTAGGATGTTGAATTGCCGAGGAACGCAGATGTACGAGCTTGTGAGTGGCCATCCGATGATTTTATGGTCAGAGCAGGCTTTAAGGAGGAATTTGATGCGTATGTGCTTAATGCTGAGCTGGAGGACTTCTTACAAGATAAGTGCCCTCAGTACTATCAATTAACCGATTCCTTTGTGCGGAGGTTTAAATATAACTGTACGCGTAATTCTCCTAGTGTCCTATTTAATATTTATGATACATCTTACACCATGGACTTAGAGTATTTTACAACTGCTTGCAAACTCCCGTAGTGGGGTAATATTAATGATCCTCACAAATCTGAATTTAGAGATTTTCTTACTAGTATTACTGTGGGAGAATCTAGGGACATAGCAAAAATACCATAGGGAGCATTCATTCTCCTACTATACATTATTATGATCTCTTTATTGGTAGATGTATTAACGGTAAGGATGAAGCATGTGACATGTGTGTACCTGATCTGGGTATCCTCAAGAGTGTTGTGTTAGGTTTTAAAGGTTATAACCTGGGGGCAATAGTTGTACGTAGGTTGCAGAACAATAGTAGAAAGGGAAATTTATTTGGAGGAATTTATGCAACCCGTGTGGCTAATTTTCTTGGTATAGCCCCACGAGAGGGAGATATGATAATACCTCCTGTTTATTTGGATAAAGAAGCTATGTTTAGTCATCATTTTCTTGAGAGGAATGAACGATTCCTCCATTATCGACTAATCTATGACAGACGCAACGTCGTCCCTATTACTCTTCCCGCTCCATACCTTTTTGATTATCAGGCAAAAGGAAGATATGTTGTCACCAGGGAGGAAGCAGCTGAATACGAGAGGGGAGTGGAGGCAGCTCGCCAACATGCTGCAGCTCAGGAGGCGGTTGCCGCTGCATCTCAGTACAACCCCGGTTTCACTTATGGATATCAGCCAGGCGATCCTTGGTATTAGACCAACTTAGGCCAAAAGCCTCATCTTGGGGGAGTACGTATTTCTCACCGACTTTACATTCATGTTCACACACTAGTTGTCGGTGCTCATACTCTTTCATTGTATTATCCATGCTAGTTTAAATTCCTTTTTCTAGTTTTCTTCTTGTGTGTTTGATAAATCTTGAGAAAAACCAAAAATAATAGTTAGTTTAATTTCCATGCTTGTAGTAGAAATTAAAATGAAAATCCAAAAAGATTTCTAGTTCTTCTTCTTACTTGGTGGGGGCTTTCCTGTGTAAATAGTTTTCTTTTCTTTTCTTTCCTTTGGGGGTCAAGAAGACCATATTGAAAATGCTTAGTGGCTCTCATATGCATGATTGTTTATTCAATTTAGAGCTCATATTACTTGTCTTCTCTTTTGAGTTGAATGCTTGCAGATTCCAGCTTAGTCCAATGCACGTGCACTCTTATTATTATACACATCGTTCAGTCGTGCAAGTGAAAGGCAATAATGACGACATATGATGGACTTATTGGGATGAGAGCAGCTGGTATGAACTCGACCTCTCTTGTTTTTGTAAATATGATGAGTTCATCATTCCTGAGTCAGCTTATTATGAAGTAAACATATTTGCAATGACATTTAGAGAGTATAGTTGCTTGTGCCATGCTTTATTAGCTTTGAGTTATAATTGTTTACCTTGCGTGCCAACATGCTATTAGAATGATTATGATGTGGTATGATGGGATGGTATCCTCCTTTGAATGAATTGAGTGACTCGACTTGGCACATGTTCACGCATGTAGTTGAAACAAAATCAACATAGCCTTCACGATATTTATGTTCATGGTGGATTATATCCTACTCATGTTTGTACTCGGTGCGAATTAGTTTTAATGCATGTTCATGACTGTTGTCACTCTCTCAGTTGGTCGCTTCCCAGTCTTTTGCTAGCCTTCACCTGTACTTTAGTTAAACAAAAGCTATGGGGGACAATACCGGCAGACGCGAAGGAGAAGACACTATGTTCGAGCTGATACGCTCCCGGAGCCACCAAATGATCAGAATGAAGAAGATGACGGGTCCCAATATCTAAACAATACCGGAGAGGGTGATATGATATTCGATCAAGACGACCGAATTGATGAAGTCCAGAACTATGATGATGATCTTGAAATAGCAAATACCGGCGAGGTACATGTTTATAGAAGCATGCATCTGCTGATCAGCACGTGTGTTTAAATGATCTTTCTGCTTTCAGTCCTCCGGATCGAGCAAATCGTCTACAGGGAGCAAGACAGTGCGAGGCCCGGCCAAAAAGTTGAAGGAAGGCATAAAGTACAACATCGATGCCATCAAAGATAATGGCGAACCGGTCGAATCTAAGAAGAATGCGAGCAAGTTCGTTCGTCAGTGCGGAGTTCTTTTGAAGGATCAACTCCCGATCTCCATTCAAAAACGGAAAAAGCCAGCAAAGCAAAGTCCAGATCTTACTTTTGTTGACGATGGAGCCAAAAAACTGCTTTGGGAAGCTCTCATGTCACATTTCACGCTACCAGATCATTTCACAGCTGAAGATGTGGAAAAAGTCAAGAAGGCTGCTCTTAGGAAGATGGCGGTTGCCTTCAACAACCACAAGAACACTATATGGGCCACGTACATCAAAGGAGGAAAGAAGACTCCAGAATTCACGGGAACACTTAAGAAGCAAAGAGATCACTGGCCAACTTTCATGAAATTCAAGGAATCGGAACTAGCTAAGGAACGGTCGAGAATAAACACGGTGAATGCCTCGAAAAAGGAGCAGTTCCATAGGATGGGGTCAGGTGGCTACGGTTGCCCGGCCTAAGTGGGATAAGGCTGAGGAAGAGATGCAGGCTGCAGGGGTTACTCCAATTACATTGAGCTGCCCCCCCCCCCAAGATGCAGGACTTGTTTATATGCGCATGGGGCATTGGACCCAAGGACAGGCAATGTTTTGAAGAAGGCAGGACTTAAAGGAGTCGAGCACAAAATACTTGCTGCAAATAGAAGAGGCTCGAACGGGGGTGTTCACTCCCAACAGAGAAAACGACGAGCTTACGCGCGCCCTGAGAAATCCTGAACACCCGGGAAGAACACGAGGCATAGGCATTGTTCCGTGGTTTGAGGGGTTCTCGGACCGGAACACCGACTATAGAAGTCGTGCCAGAAGGAAGATGGAGGAGGATAAGAAGAGGAAGCTGGATGAGGAGCATCGTGGGTTCCGCACCGGGCCATGAGGCACTGCTAGATACATACCCTGTGGATGAATCATTGAGAACACTAATTATGAGATACACTTCAAAGTGAAGAACATATCCATCAAGGTGGCAGATGGCGTTGCTTATACAACCCCCCTGCAGCAACCTTCCATTGCAATCCGATTCCAGCTGGCTATGCTCATGTCGCGGTTGATGAAGTGGTGGCAGAATATAGGGGGTTACAGCTTGACATTTATAGAGTTTATGACGAGCGCACACTGGGAGAGGCATTACATTGTATCCTTCTATGGAGAAAGGATTGCATCGTCTTTCCAAGTCCACAGACACCACGTCAGCCGGCTCCTCCTCCAAGTCCGCCACCTCGTCAGAAGTCGACTCCAGATCCTCCAAGTCAGCCACCGCCTCTGCAGACTCCTGCTCCTCCAAGTCCGCCAATGCGTGAGGCCACTGCTCCTCCTCCAAGTCCGTCACCATGTGAGCCCACTCCTCCACCTCCAAGTTGTAGCGGAAGAGAGCCGCCGCCGTAGAGAAAGAGAGCCACCGCAGCTATGGCGGCTGGCGGTACAAGTACAGGATGCAAGGGATCCAAGCCTCGTGCCTCTTCCGAACAGGCCTTACGACATGAGCGATGAGGAAAATGCAGCCGAAGTCAGGAGACAATTGGACACCTATTTTGGACCGAAACCGCCACCGCCGCTAGAGGAGATAGTGCCTGAGCATGTCATTGAGCACTTTATTCGTATGGCTAGATCACCGGCTCCCAAACCTGTTGACTCAGACTATGAGCGCCAAATCGGGAAGGCATATCAACGACAACTGAAGTAGCCGAGCTCGATTGAGCTCCAGCCAAGCAGCCAAAAAAAGGGAAAACTGTTCCCCAGCTGGGAGAATAGGCGGTGCAATCGATCCTCCCACTCATTGTACCATCAACACATGTGAGTACCGGCGCCGATCTTCCTGTAATAACCGACACTCATAGAAAGGATGGCTGAAGAGGCCGGTGTCACTGTGGAATAACTCCTAGAGCTCAAGCCCACGCCATTGATTACAAAGGCAGAAGTAAAACGGAAATATGCCCGCGGTGAACCTGTGGTCAACCCTGAGGAGGTCAAGAAGCTCTCAACAAGAATGTATGAATTGCATGAATCGTACATGAAAATTGCCAAGACTACCAATCGAGAGTCTCTCACGGTGAAAGTCAAGGAAGAGCATTACTACCATGCAACTGATCTGTATGTCGAGTTTACAGAAATGTTTCAGTTTTTCAGTCAAGACGCACTTGACAAATCTATCATCAGTTCCTATTGTCTGTAAGTGATTTATTTTTGTAATTTAAGTCTCAAGCTAGCTGTAGTGCTTGTTGATCATTACCTGTAATTATCCTCACTATATTCTTTTTCTGTGGTATTATGCAGAATGAAGATCTATGAAATAAAAAAAGCTAGACTCTATGACATTGGGTTCATTGACACAAATACAGTTAATCAAGAGACATGGTCAATGGAATTATATTGACAAGAAACAGAGAAAAACTTACTAGAGTTCTTGAAGCGCCTAAATACCAATCGAGAGATACTACTTCCTTACAACTTCGGGTGAGTCACACTGTCTTGTACTACAAATTCTGTTTTTTCTTAATAGCTAGACGTTAATAAGTGTATAGGGTTTAGGGTAGTTGATGAGTGTTATGCACATACCCACTTAATTTATACATGCAAATGTGTGCGCATGCAGTTTCCACTGCATCTTGTTAATCATTCAAGTTGAGGAAGCAACAGTTGAAGTATTGGACTCACTTCTTAAACTAGTTACTGAGTACGAAATTGTGAAGGAGATGGTCAACATGTAATTTCAATCATTATCGAACTATATGTCGGCCTCTTTTGTTCGTCATTTCCTAATATCCACTAATTAATAACTCCTTTATTCATTTTCTTTGCCGGCGGGCGGGGCTTAGGAAAAGTTCATCAAAACGGTTCCAGGCCGATGGAAACAAAAGATGCATTTGTATCGACCCAAGGTAATTAATTAAGTAGTACTAACTAGCTACCATCTTTTTAATTCCAGTTCAATACTATTACTTATCATGCTTGATTAATTATTATCTGATTGAATTCTATTCCGATAAAAACCATGCACCAGGAGCAGGGAAATGATCTATATGCATACTACGTTTGCGACAACATTCACATGATTGCGTTCGAAAAGAGCAAAACTGATAGACAGCTATGGGTACGTTTGCCAGAACACTATTCATAATGTTTACATCATTATCAATATCTATTACATATACCACACAACTAATAGATGCATATTGATCTCCTTCTTTAAAGTTCAATATGATGGTGTGGGGTAAGCTCTTATGAACGGATCACGTACGAGCAATTCATGAAGAAATATCGGCATTTTTGCTCGACCAGGTCATAGATCCAAAGGAGAATTCCATTAACCACCACCGCAGTAATGCCTCCATGTGTGTAGGAGAAATTGTATATACCAATTATTGTATATATACATGTGTATGTGTGAATATGTTGTGCGAGACATTCGATATGATATATATATATGATCGGTTCTACGAAAAATTCTATTTATATATATATGCAGAATATGTACAATATGCAGTATCGTAAAATACCAGCAAATGAAAATGAATTAAATGAAAAACACAAAATTAAAGGTAAAAGAAATCATAAACCCAAAACCCCATAAATCTTTAGTATCGGGTGGTGTTACCAACCGGTACTAAAGGTCTCCCAGCCCCCGGCGCGGACTCGTGCCACGTGGTGACACTTTAGTGATGGTTCGTGCTGAATCAGGACTAAGGGGGACCTTTACTCCTCACCCGTTAGTGCCGGTTGCAGAATCAGCACTAAAGCTCCTTAGGAACCGGTGGTATAGCCCGGTTCTGCACTAATGTCCAGACGTGACCCGCTGCCACGTTTCCTCATCCGATGCACCGGCAAAGAGGCGGAGAAGGAATCGGCGGAGCGTGCGTACCTAGGGGAGAGAGCGGCTGGTCACCGCGGCGAGAGATCGGTCTCCGGTGGCTCTGGGCTTCCGTCCCCGAACAGGGCAGCCCAGTCGACGCACATCCCATCCGCCGCACCGCGTTTCCCCATCGGATGCGTTGCGGGGCGAAGAGACCGTCAAAGGAATCGGCGGCGCGAGAGCTCCTCGATGTTGGCACAGTCCCCGTACACCATGTACTTTCAGTGTACGTATACGACGCGATTCGTCGGCCTGTGCTTCCGCCGAGAGATACACACACGTATATATTCCTCGAGATCCTATGTGTCATGCTAGCTAGTTGGCTGCTGGATGGATTCTTAGCAACGCCCGTAGAAAACTAGCACATGCACGTCGACAACACACAAGGGGCCGATGGATAGCACTAGGTGCGTGTCGCACCTAAAACTTTTCTTTTGTTAGATCTGGGTAAACTTTACAGGCGTTAATTACACACATGTATATAGCAGTAAAACATAACAATACGAGTCATGATCCATTTGGTGATTGCACCAGTCCGAGGCGGACAAGGTCTCCTTATCGTGGTTAATTCCAACAAAGGATGCCCTATTTTTTTAAGGGTCGCGATAACTGCCACACGTGTGGCATATATGCGAACCCGCCCACACACCTCGTGTGGCGTGAACAGGAACCCGTCCGCACGATCGCGTTCGGGCGCGTAATTGCACAGCCCGCACGTCCGGTTTGTCGCAATCCCGCCCGCACTGCCCCGTCCGGGCCAGACGACCCGCTGCCCGCACGACCCAGCCGTTCCCGGCCTCCGATCCATCCCCTCTCTCGTCTGCCGCCATTGTCCCCGACCTCTCGAACCCCGACCTCCGTCGCCGGCAATCTATGGTTGCCATGGTAACCAGGGCAGATCCATAAGGCACTCCCACCGCAAACCACACCCCAACCCTCCCCACCCCCACCACCCCACTCCAACCCAGCCCTCCAGAGACCTTCTCATCCTTAAGGCCGAAAATCTCCGGATCTTGTACTGGGTCCATGCTATAGGGGTAGAACACTGCATGGTTCAGTGTCGCAATTGCCAGGCAGAATACACCAGATCTGCGATGTACTACGTTTGTGATTAACTTAAGTTCCTAGTTTGATTGACGCAAGTAGTTGGGTATGAAAATGGATGAGTAGGAATCCCTAAAAAAAGGAAAGGAAGGACAATTTTGGAATGAAGGGGGTGGGAAAAATTAATTGCCACTTGTGTATAATGACAGTTGCCACATTTCGTTATCAGTAACTGCCACCTATTTGACCTGTTGCTTGCCATCCCTATATTCTATGTGCAAGCAGCGGAAGAATACAATTCTTGTGGATTTTTGATGCGTTATTGTTCATGCAGCGATTGAGAACACATTGGAAAGAAGCGAGACACAGAAAAAATGAATCACGAAGATGGCGCTGATACTTGGGGTTCTCAAAGGCCAGAAACGCCCCCTTGGGATGCATCAGAGTACAGTCAACTCATCTCTGCAGGGCCGTTGCGGCCACTACTAGAACAGTATGCAGGCGTTGGTATGTTGCGGGATAACAAAAAAAGAGACAGTTGCCATCTTCGCAACGATGAAGATGACATTCTACTTATGTCGTACACTGTCATTTTTTTGCAGGTTCTTATGACCAAAACACTCTTAGGGGGCCCCCGTGACAAGTTCAGTCGCAAGGCGCTAACACTGGCAAATGTATGAGCAGCCAACTTCAACTAGCTAATATGGCTAATCAAGATAACGCAAATGAAAATAGAGCACATACTGGCGTGGACATGAAAAATGAACATGCAAAAAAAATGGCAAAAGAACTCACGAGTTATCACGGATGAAAATGCAGAGCCTTCATGCAGCACGTGGCATCCGGCAACACCCATGTACCTGCCATCGACGTCATACACAGGTGAGTCCATAAAAAAGTGAAGTTGCAGATGCACACTTAGCAGAAGGAGCATAGTTGACAACTGCAATTGCTATGACTGGACATCTACAATTACCATGTGTAATGAACTGGAGTTGCCATCCCTGAACAACTGTTGTTGCCATCCCTGGACAGCTGCAGTTTCCATGGAGGAAAAACTGCAGTTGCCATGCAAGTGCAACTACAGTTGCCATGCCATGACAACTGCAGTTGACATGAAGGAACAACTGCAGTTGCCATACCGGTGCAACTACAGTTGCCATGCCAGGAAAACTGTAGTTGCCACGTCAGGGGCAACTGCAGTTGCCGTGCTAGCACAAAACTGCATTTGCCATGAATTGACCAACCACTACTATGCTTAAAAACTGAACAACAAAACAACACTACATTTGTTTTTCTGGCAAAAAAAATCGCACGTGCCGAAAAAAAGAATTGAAGCAGTGATGGTGGACAAAAACCAAGCATAAAACGCTGACAAGTGGTTGCGTGTAAATGAGTCATGTATTGTTTTTGAAAAATTTCCAACTGCTAAAAGCATGTGTGCATCACTAGTGGTTGAACGCATTTCGCCTAGTGAGATCAATCTTATAATGCAGTAGTTTTGTTGGTAGAACACAGTGGTTGCCATTTGTTGGTTGCAGTGTTTGCCATGTATGCAGGACTGCAGCTGCCATGCACATAGAACCCAAGTTTTCGTACTAAAATGAAGGAGCTTGTTGTCATGCATAGGCAAACAATAGTTGCCATGTTTGTTGAACCGTAGCTTCCATGACTGGACAGCTACAGTTGCCATACATGTCCACGCACAGACTCACGGCTTGCTGTTTGAAATGATGTCATGCCAAATTAATCGAATTTGATGTGATCTGTTGCGATAAACATGTTATTCAAACAAAAATCTTACTCTCGTACCTATTTTTTATATTACAGGGCCTACAACTATAATGAATAGTGGCGCGGGGACATCTAATGCGGGGAGCTCTGAGCGCACGGAAGACGCGTTCCACCAGCCAGCAGACAATCATGCCGCAAACAATTTCGAGTCGGAGTCGGAAATGACAATCATTCCAGCAATGCCGACAAGCACCCCTTTGAACACAAGCACTGGCAACACTCAAGTAGATGGAACTGCCGCCGATACTGAAGTGAATGATGAAACTGACGACGATGCACAAGGGGATGAAGATGGCGGGCAATCAGAGATCATGGTACCTCAGCCACTGTACGTTGGGCAGAGATTTGAATCATTCGAATAAGCAAAGGAATTCTACCAGACATATGCAAAGTTCCATAGATTTGCGGTCAACACCGAATACCATAGGAAAATTAAGAAAACTAACGAGTACATCAAAGGTGAGATGAGGTGCCACAAGGCACGGAGGACCAAGAAGGGAAAAGGTGTTGCGCATGTCGTTCCGGAACGAAAGAGAGGTATCATTCTCAAGACTGAATGCCCTGTCCGGTGTAAGCTAAACATAGATGGTACACAGTGTGTGGTGACTGAATATTTCGACGAGCACAACCACAAACTCATAAAGAAGTTCGACCTGGTAAAATTTTTGACCGCCCACAGAGGGTTCACCCCCGTTGAAAGGCAATTCGTAAAGCTGCTACATGATTGTAACGTCGGTCCATCAAGAATGGTCCAGATACTATCGCTCATCCACAGCAAAAAGGGGACTCTGAGTAGCATGCCGTACATACCAGCTGACGTCACAAACCTACAGGCCAAATACCGTAGAGAGAGCAAGTTGGCTGACATAGAGGCCACAATGGCCTACTTCGATGAGAAAGCGAAAGAAGATCCAGATTTCTTCTACATGATAAGGTTGGACGATGAGGACTGTGTCAGGAACATGTATTGGGTGGATGGTGCTGCAAGGAGAGCCTACAAACATTTCCGAGATTGCATTTCATTCGACGCGACGTACCTCACCAATATGTACAAGATGCCATGTGCTCCATTCATAGGAATAAATAACCATAATCAGTCATTGTAGTTCGGCTGCGGGCTCGTTCGGAACAAAGACACAGATGGGTATGATTGGCTGTTCAAGACCTTTTTGGAGTGCATGGATGGACTTGCTCCGATGAACATAATAACAGAACAGGATATCAGCATGCGTGCAGGCATAGAGGGGGTCTTTCCGTTGGCAGTGCACAGGCACTGCAGGTGGCACATTATAAAGAAGGCTTAGGAGACGCTAGGACCATTCTTTGCTGACCGTCCAGAGCTCCACAAGGCATTCGAACTGTGCGTGGACCACAGCTGACGGTGGAGGAGTTTGAAAGGAGCTGGATGGCCATGATTGAAACATATCAAGTCCAAGACAACGAGACGCTTGCTAGCCTATAGGAGAAGTGAATGCACTCGGTGCCGGCCTTCTTCATGCAGTGCTTCTTCCCCTTTCTACAGACTACGCAGCGCAGCAAGGGGTTCATTACTGTTTTGAAGCGGTGCGTGAGCCCTGGCAACTCATTGCTACAGTTTGCCAAGCAGTACATAGCTTTCCAATAAAAAATTCTGGGATCTGAGCTACAGCAAGAAGCTACCACCGCGCTAAAGCAGCCGAGATTGCTAACGTATTTACCGATGGAGAGGCAAATGAGCAAGATATACACAAACAAGATCTTTAACAAGTAAGTCAGTTGTGTTACCGTCTTATTTGCACAAAAAGCACTAAGGCAGTAGGTGCCTTGTAGAATGCAATGTAGTTGCCATGATATGTAGTTGCCATGTTTAATGAAATACTGTTTACCATGCTTAATCAGCTGCAGTTGCCATGTTCAATAAAAATTATGTTTGCCATGCTTGCTCGGATGCATTTTCAATGTTCAAATGAAGTGCAGTTGCCATGTTTAATGCACTGTGCTTCCCTTGGGGCATGTTGGTATGCAAATGCCAATGTCAACTGAAAAATGTTATATTGTCGACACTTATGCTGAAATGCAGTTGCCAGGTTTACTAAAATGCAACTGCTGTGTTTGTTTAAATGCAATTGCCATGTTTAATCAACTGTAGATGCCATGTTGGTGTAGGAATGACGATGTCCAGTTGAAAATGTACTGCAGTTGTCATGTCTGGTGTACTGCATTTGCCATGTCTAATGTACTGCATTTGCCATGTTCAATGTACTATATTTGCCATGTTCAATGTACTATGTTTGTCATGTTCAAACAAAATGTATTTATATTTCCATGACAACATAAGGTGGTACAAAAAAAGAGCGCACGATAGTTTAACAGGAAACACACGAGAATTGCAGATTCCAGGAAGAAATAAAGCGTGCCAGCATGTTCACGGCTTTCCAGGTGGATGAACATACGTTCAAAGTGTGTTTTATTTATATATATAACTAATATATATTATTTTCGAGGTATTGTCCGCCATAGCTTTTATATAACTAATCCAGAAGAAATATAAAACAAGCAGTACGCATCTCAAATAATAGTAGATAATCGATATGCATCTCGAATAATAGTAGCTAATATATATGCATCTTGAAAGCTAAAACTGAATCATAGTAGATAATTAATATGCATAATCGAATACAATCTCGAATACATCATCGTCTCGAATATTATCGAATAATATATATAATCTCGAATACATCGTCTCGAATATTATAGAATACATCACTAGCTGGCTAATATAGATCCAATACTATTGAATTATCTAGTTCACTCACGTGTTCCTGAGGCGCGGGCGGTGGACACCCAAAGAGTAGGAACCATCACATGATCATAGCTCGGGTGAGATCCCCGAAGAACCTGCCAGGTATTGGGGAACCTGACGTCCATAGCAGCCATGTAGCAACGGGCGTGCCCGTCCTCCTCCCTGACATGATGACGTACCACCTCCGGCGGGGCCGGATCCCTCCGCAACGGAAGTGGCCCACGCGAACGCCGCCACAGGAGCTCCGGGTCGACGACAGGACCCGGGGCTGGGTTCCTCACCAAGCGGCGCGCCCCTGAAGGTAGCACCTCCCAGTGCCAGCCCAGCAGAGCCCAGTCCCAGACATGGCTCCTCTGTAGCAGGACATCCTCGCGAACGGGTCGAGAACAAATACTATATGTAAATATATATGATCAAATGTTGCATATGATCAATTAATATATATGATCAAATGTTGCATATGTGTCAAAATTCATATCTAGCTAGCTCAAGCTAATTCATGTAATTCATCTAGCTAACATTTGATATATATGATCAATAATCTAACAATTCTATCTAGCCAGCTAATTCATTTAATTCATCTAGCTAACATTTGACATTAATCTAACATTTCTATCTAGTGAGTTCATCTAATTCATCTTGCTAACATTTGACATTAATCTAACATTTCTATCTAGAACATTCATCTAATTCATCTAACATTTGACATATATATATATATCATTTATATATAATCTAACATTTGACATTAATATATCTAATTCGATCTCATGTCATTAACAAACTAACATTATAATCTAATTCATCTAACTAGCTAAAACTTTGACATCAACAATTTGACATTAATCTAAAAAACAGAAAACAACAAATAAGTAAAAAAATGTGTGTGTGTGCGCACGCACGTGTACGTGTGTGTGTGTGTGTGTGTGTACGGGCGGGGGCACGTACATGGGGCACGCAGGGGGTTCACGGCGTGGGGCGACCGGGGTGGCGACGGGGGGCGGCTATCGACATGTGCGACGACGGGCCAGCGGGTTATGGGGCGGCGGCGAGACGCGGCGATCGACGACGGGCACGGCGACAGGGATGGGATGGGGTGGCGACGGGACGGGGGCGGCGATAGGGACGGCGACGGCGACGGCGTGCGAAGGGGGGCGGCGACTGCGTGGGACGGGGGCAGCGACTACATCGAAGCAGGGGAGAGGAAGTGGAGATGAAAACTGCAAATTTTCATAAATGCTATATATATAGGAGGGGCCTTTAGTACCGGTTGAAGCCATGACCCAATACTAAAAGTCAAATTTGGCCAGGCCAAGCGGCGGGAAGAGACCCCCTTTAGTACCGGGTCGTGGCTGCAATCAGTACTAAAGCCCCCCCGTTTAGTACCGGTTGGAGACACGACCCGATACTAAAGGGGGTGCGCTAGCTCCAGGCGGTGCGCAAGTTTAGTCCCACCTCGCTAGCCGAGGAGCGCCGAGGCCAGTTTATAAGCCCCGGCGTGGGCACTGCATTGAGCTCCTCTCCAATGCAGGCCTTCTGGGCTTACCTCTCCTACTCTGCCTAGTTGGGCCTACTGGGCTAGCGAGTCTGCATCCTGGCCCAACTACAAGTTGGGTTTCTAATCGTGTGCAGATCGTTGTGGCCCGGTAGGAGGGCTTTTTTAAAAAAAAATATCTTTTTTTCCTTTCTGCTTTATTTATTTTCTTTTATTTATTTTTGAGTTGTTTTTTGCTCTATTTAGAATTTCTTTGTGAATATTTTTGCTTTAGGGACAATAATTACAAAACTTCTGTTAGTGTCAGTATTTCAAATTTGAATAGTTTAAATTTGAATTATTTGAAATTTGTGTGAATCACTAGTTTGGTAATAACTTTACTTAAGAAATAGATTTTTCAGTGATTCTTTTTTCTTATATTTAATATTAGTGTGTTTTATCGTTATATTCAATTTGGTAATACTTAGGTTATTTAAAAAATGAAACACCATTGTAACAGATGAGTTTTCGTCCGAAACCCTGATACTTCGAAAGAGATTGTTCATTTTGTACACGAAGTGGATCCAGTTTTTGCCGTAAGCCTCTCTAAATTTTTTTGCACATCCTATGTGGGTGAAATGATGATACCATGCCAACTTTCAACCTTTACAGAGTTCATTTGTAGTGCTTTTCAATTTCACGGTCATTTACTTCAAAAAATCATTAAATGCATGAGAAATAGCAAATGATGTCTGAAAAGGTTGAAAGTTGATGACGTGGCTTTGAATGATGCATACTGAACGCACAAAAAGTATGGAGTTGTCATAAGTCAAAAAAAATGAAATGCCTTTGTAACAGATGAATTTTCGTCCGAAACATTGATACTTCAAAAAAGATTGTCCATTTTGTACGCGAAGTGCATCCAGTTTTTGTCGTTACCCTCTCAATTTTTTTGCACATTCTATGTCAGTGAAATGTTGATACCATGCCAACTTTCAACTTTTTCAGATGTCATTTGTAGTGGTTTTCAATTTCAGGGTCATTTAGCTCAAAAAAAATCTATAAATGAGCTGAAAATTAGCAAATGAAGTAAGAAAGGTACACGTTTGTCCGAAGCACAAAAGTACATGTTTCAAATGCAAAACACATAAGCACCCTAACTATTACAAAGATTCCCTACTGTCTTTGGGCATGAAACTTTTTCTTCGCGTGTGTCGCTTTGCGCCATAACTATGGATAATTTTCATCGTTTAATTGGATGCTCGGGTCAATATTCACTGTGAAGGGAGCAATTTCATGAAACTTTTCATTATCTTCTGACATGTCTGTCTTGTCATCCACTCACATGATGTTTCTTTTCCCTGAAAGAACTATTTGGCGCTTCGGCTCATCGTATGATGTATTCGCTTTCTTATCTTTTCTTTTTCTCGACTTGATACACATGTCCTTCACATGGAAAACCTGCGCCATATCATTGGCTAGGACAAATGGTTCGTATGTGTACGCAAGATTATTGAGATCCACTATTGTCATTCCGTACTACAGGTCTTCCTTTACGCCGCCTCCTGTGATATTGACCCATTTGCACCGAAACAAAGGGACCTTCAAATCAGGTCCATAGTCAAGTTCCCATATCTTCTCTATGTAACCATAATATGTGTCCTTTCCCCTACTGGTTGTTGCATCAAAGTGGACACCACTATTTTGGTTGGTGCTCTTTTTATGTTAGGCGATCGTGTAAAATGTATTCTCATTTATCTCGTACCCTTTGAAAGTCATTATATTGGAAGATGGTAACTAGGACAGCAAGTACAGGTCATCTTCAATATCGGAGTCATGCATGGCACGTGTCTACAACCAATCGGCGAAAGTCCTCATTTGTTCATGTGTAATCCAGTCTTCAGACTGCATCGGGTATTTGCATCTTAGAATATTCTTGTGTTCCTCCATATACGGAGCCACCAAGGCGGAATTTTGTAGAATTGTGTAGTGCGCTTCAGTGAGAGAACACCAATCGGCTTAAGGTCAGGAATAAAGTCAACACAAAACTCAATGACCTCCTCATTTTCATGGCCCTTAGAGATGCTTCCTTCTGGCCTAGCACGGTTATGAACATATTTCTTCAAGACTCCGATGAACCTCTCAAAGGGGAACATATTGTGTAGAAATACATGACCCAGAATAGCAATCTCTTCGCATAGGTGATCTAGGACGTGCATCATGATATTGAACAAGGATTGTGGGAACACCAACTCAAAACTGACAAGACCTTGCACCAAATCATACTCCAACCTTGGTATGATTTCTGGATCGATTACTTTCTCAGAGATTGCATTGAGGAATGTACACAACTTCATGATAACCCACAAGTATATGGGATTGCAACAGTTTTCGAGGGTAGAGTATTCAATCCAAATTTATTGATTCGACACAAGGGGGGCCAAAGAATATTCTCAAGTATTAGCAGTTGAGTTGTCAATTCAACCACACCTGGATAACTTAGTATCTGCAGTAAAGTATTTAGTAGCAAAGTAGTATGATAGTAATGGTAACAGTGGCAAAAGTAACGGTAGCAGTTTTGTAGTAATTGTAACAGTAGTAACGGTAAAGTAAATAAGCAAAGCACAATATGTGAAAAGCTCGTAGGCATTGGATCAGTGATGGATAATTATGTCGGATGCAATTCATCATGTAATACTTATAACATAGGGTGACACAGAACTAGCTCCAGTTCATCAATGTAATGTAGGCATGTATTCTGAATATAGTCATACGTGCTTATGGAAAAGAACTTGCATGGCATCTTTTGTCCTAGCTTCCCGTGGCAGCGGGGTCCTAATGGAAACTACGTGATATTAAGGCCTCCTTTTAATAGAGTACCAGACCAAAGCATTAACACATAGTGAATACATGAACTCCTCAAACTACGGTCATCACCGAGAAGTATCCCCATTATTGTCACTTCGGGGTTGTCGGATCATAACACATAATAGGTGATTATAGACTTGCAAGATAGGATCAAGAACTCACATATAATCATGAAAACATAATAGGTTCAGATCTGAAATCATGGCACTCGGTCCCTAGAGACAAGCATTAAGCATAGCAAAGTCATAGCAACATCAATCTTAGAACATAGTGGATACTAGGGATCAAACCCTAACAAAACTAACTTGATTACATGGTAAATCTCATCCAACCCATCACCCTCCAGCAAGCCTACGATGGAATTACTCACGCACGGCGGTGAGCATCATGAAATTGGTGATGGAGGATGGTTGATGATGACGACGGCGACGAATCCCCCTCTCCGGAGCCCCGAACGGACTCCAGATCAGCCCTCCCGAGAGAGATTAGGGCTTCGTGGCCGCTCCGTATTATAAAACACAATGAAACTTTCTCATTGATTTTTTTCTCTGCGAAACGGAATATATGGAGTTGGAGTTGAGTTCGGTGGATGTCCAGGGGGCCCATGAGACAGGGGGCACGCCCAGGGGGAGGGGGCGCGCCCCCACCCTCGTGGACAGGGTGTGGGCCCCCTAATGCTTTTTCTTTCTCCAATATTTTTTATTTATTCTAAAAAGTTGCTCCATGGTTTTCCAGGACATTCCGAGAACTTTTATTTTTGCACAAAAATAACACCATGGCAGTTCTGCTGAAAACAGTGTCAGTCCAGGTTAGTTCCATTCAAATCATGCAAATTAGAGTCCAAAACATGGGCAAAAGAGTTTGGAAAAGTAGATACGACAAAGACGTATCAACTCTCCCAAGCTTAAACCTTTGCTTGTCCTCAAGCAATTCAGTCGACAAACTGAAAGTGATAAAGAAATAGTTTTACAAACTCTATTTCCTCTTGTTGTTGTAAATATATAAAGCCAGTATTCAAGTTTTCAGCAAAGATTATGAACTAACCATATTCCAATAACACTTAGGTCTCATATTTACTCATATCAATGGCATAATCAACTAGCGAGCAATAATAATAAAACTCGGATGACAACACTTTCTGAAAACAATCATAATATGACATAACAAGATGGTATCTCGCTAGCCCTTTCTGAGACCGCAAAACATAAATGCAGAGCACCTTTAAAGATCAACGACTGACTAAACACTATAATTCATGGTAAAAGAGATCCAGTCAAGTCATACCCGATATAAACTAATAGTAGTGCATGCAAACGACAGTGTGCTCTCCAGCGGGTGCTTTTTAATAAGAGGGTGATGACTCAACATAAAAGTAAATAGATAGGCCCTTTGCTAAGGGAAGCAGGGATTTGTAGAGGTGCTAGAGCTCGATTTTGAAATAGAGAGATAAATAACATTTTGAGCGGTACACTTTCATTGTCAACATAACAACTATGAGATCTCGATATCTTCCATGCTACACACATTATAGGCGGTTCCCAAACAGAATGGTAAAATTTATACCCCCCCTCCACCAACAATCATCAATCCATGGCTTGCCCGAAACTACGGGTGCCTCGAACAAACAACAATCCTTGGGGAGTTTTGTTTAATTATTTTGATTTGCTTTAATCTTTTTTATCATGGGACTGGGCATCCCGGTTACCAGCCATATTCTCGTGAATGAGGAGCGGAGTTCACTCCTCTTGAGAATAACCCACGTAGCATGGAAGATACACACAACCCTAGTTGATACATGACCTGCTCGAGCATACAAAACAGAATTTCATTTGAAGGTTTGGAGTTTGGCACATATAAATTTACTTGGAACAGCAGGTAGATACCACATATAGGAAGGTATGGTGGACTCATATGGAATAACTTTGGGGTTTATGGAGTTTGGATGCACAAGCAGTATTCCCGCTTAGTACAAGTGAAGGCTAGAAAAATACTGGGAAGCGACCAACTGAGAGAGAGACAACAGTTATGAACATGCATTAAAATTAATCAACACCGAGTGCAAGCATGAGTAGGATATAATCCACCATGAACATAAATATCGTGAAGGCTATGTTGATTTTTGTTTCAACTACATGCGTAAACATGTGCCAAGTCGAGTCACTCAATTCATTTAAAGGAGGATACCACCCTATAATACCACATCACAACCATTTTAATAGCATGTTGGCATGCAAGGTAAACCATTATAAGCTCCTAGCTAATTAAGCATGGCATAAGCAACTATAATCTCTGATTGTCATTGCAAACATGTTTATTCATAATAGGCCGAATCAGGAACGTTGAACTCATCATATTTACAAAAACAAGAGAGTCGAGTTCATACCAGCTTCTCTCATCTCAATCAGTTCATCATATATCGTTATTATTGCCTTTCACTTGCACGACCGAACGGTGTATATAATAATAATAGTGCACGTGCATTGGACTAAGCTGGAATCTGCAAGCATTCAACTCAAGAGAGAAGACAAGGTAATATGGGCTTTAAATTAAATCAACAATCATGCATATAAGAGCCACTAAGCATTTTAATTATGGTCTTCTACTCTTGACCCCCAATAGAAAGAAATAGAATAAAACTATTTACACGGTAAAGCTCCCAACAAGCAAAAAGAAGAACGAGAAATCTTTTTGATTTTTTTTAATTATTAATACTATAGGCATGGAAATTAAACTAACTAATTTTTTTTTCTTAAGGTTTATCTAACACACAAGAAGAAAACTAGAAAAAGAAATTAAACTAGCATTTATAGTACAATGAAAGAGTATGAGCACCGACACTAAAATGAGTGTGTGAACATGAATGTAAAGTCGGTGAGGAATACATACTCCCCCAAGCTTAGGCTTTTGCCCTAAGTTGGCCTATGCCCAAGGATTGCGGCTACTCTCCCCGGTGTACTGAGGAGTGTCATCGTACTGACTGGCTGGCGATCTCCTCCGGGTCCCACTGATAAGATGATAGACGATAAGGGTCCAGTGGAGGTTCCGGCTCAGGCTCTGGAGCGGATGTCTGGCCTCGATGCACGTACACTGCCTTCGGCAAGACAAGGTAGTGACCTGCAATTAAATCAAACAAAGAAGGTGCAGGTAAGGTAATAATCTCATTGTGTATCTTATTAAATCTCAGGTTATACAGAAGCATCTTATCATCATTGCCAACAATAAACTCAATCGCTACCATGCTCCTGTAATCTAAAAAGGTAAGAGGCAGCAGTGCCTCCTCTTTCTCATCATGCCTAATAGGTATCTCAAAATGTTTACCAAGGCGTGCAGCATAGATACCTCCAAAGATGGGGCCCCTCGTACGGTTTAGGCCTAACTGTTTAGCAATAACGACACCCATAATAAAAGTGTTATCACCGAATAAGGCATGGAACAGAATAATAATATCAGGAACACTGAAGTTTCCACTATTTCCATGAACAATTAAGCATCGACTAGCAAATATGGCAAAGTAGTGTAAAACAGGAAAATGTATGCTAGTGATTATCGCATCGGAACCCTTCTTCGATCCCCCTACAGTAATAGTATCAATGAAACCATCCACATCTTTACGATGTGGTTCATCTAAGCTGCCCTCAAAGAGTATTCTACAAACCACGCAAAAATTACGTAATGACATTTCCTTAGCCTCATCATATAAATGAAAAGATACTGAAGGAGGTGAATTCTTACGATAATAATAAAAGTTTTGCACGAAAGTATTGGTAAGTAAGAGATACTGTTCAATCCGGCTGTGGAGGAAGTCGGTGAGGCCCACATTTTCAGCCAAAGAATAAAAGTCTTCATAAATCCCGGCTGCCCTCAAGAAATTATCACATGGCCACTCACAAGGCCTCACTTCTGCTACGCGAGGAAGATTATACTTGGCCTTTTCTTTCTCCTTATCTTGCTTATCCTTGGAGCTTTGGCTACAAGAGCCCCTAAGAACAACCTCTTCATCTTTTTCTGAAAATTTCTGAAAGTTTTAGTAACTTCAAAAATAAAAGTGAATCAAACTAAACAAGATTGATAACAAATACTCCCATAAGTGCCTAGAGCCTATATCATGAATTAGAATTATTTGGGACCTCATAAATTTAACATGCAAGCTCAAGAACAGGGTCACCAAGGCAGCAAGAATTTGCAATGAATAAGAACTAGAACAAAAACTAATTGGATCATTAGAGGAGTCACATACCAAGCAACAATCTCCCAAAGCAGTTTTGTGAACAGAGCTTTGAGCAGGGAGATCGAAAATCGCAGCAAAATGAGCTAGAACTCGTGCTTGAGCTGGATGGGGATTTTTTTGGCAGGAAGATGGAGTGTGTGGGTGTGGGAATAAGTGGAGGGGAGCCACCGTGGGCCCACCAGGCAGGGGGCGCGCCCTGTAGGGGTGGGCGTGCCCTGGACCCTGTGGCTAGGTGCTTGCTCCCCCTGATGTGTTCTGATTCTCAAATATTCCAGAAAAAATCTTATTAAATTGGCATGGCATTTGGAGAACTTTTATTTTCGGGATATTTTTTATTGCATAGATAATTCAGAAAACAGACAAAATATACTATTTCTACTTTATTTCTTCTAATTAACATGAAGTAAAATAAGGGTACAGAAGGTGGTGCCTTCTAGTTTCATCCATCTCATGATCATCAAAAGGAATCCACTAACAAGGTTGATCAAGTCTTGTTAACAAAATCATTCCGAATCTGGAGAAATTTCGAATTGACAATAGGTTACCTCAATGGCAATATGAACATCCCCAATAATAAGAATATCATACTTTTTCTTTGCAGTAGGAAGAGGAAATTTAAAACCTCCAAATATAATTGATGGAATTTTCCCAACAGATTTTATGTTGTGAACTTGAGGTTGTTTCCTCGGAAAGTGTACCGTATGATCATTTCCATTAACATGAATGGTGACATTGCCTTTGTTGCAATCAATAACAGCACCTGCAGTATTTAAGAAGGGTCTACCATGTATAATCGACATATTGTCGTCCTCAAGGATATCAAGAATGACAAAGTCTGTTAAGATAGTAACATTTGCAACAACAACATGCATGTCATCGCAAATGCCAATAGGTATAGCAGTTGATTTATCAGCCATTTGCAAGGATATCTCAATAGGTGTCAACTTACTTAATTCAAGTCTACGGTATAGGGAAAGAGGTATAACACTGACACCGGCTCCTAGATCACATAAGGAAGTTTTAACATAATTTCTTTTGATGGAGCATGGTATAGTGGGTACTCCGGGATCACGAAGTTTCTTAGGTATTCCACCCATAAAGGTATAGTTGGCAAGCATGGTGGAGATTTCAGCTTCGGGTATTTTTCTTTTATTAGTAATGATATCTTTCATGTATTTAGCATAAGGATTTGTTTTAAGCATATCACTTAAGCGCATGCGTAAGAAAATAGGTCTAATCATTTTGGCAAAGCGCTCAAAGTCCTCATCATCCCTTTTCTTGGATGGTTTAGGAGGAAAAGGCATGAGTTTCTGAACCCATGGTTCTCTTTTCCTACCATGTTTCCTAGCAACAAAGTCTATCCTATCATAACGTTGATTTCTTGATTGTGGGTTATCAAGATCAATAGCAGGTTCAATTTCTATATCATTGTTATTACTAGGTTGAGCATCTACATGAACATCATTATTAGCATTATCATTGGGTTCATGTTCATCTCTAGATTGTGTTTCAGCATCAGAGATAGAAGTATCATTAGGATTCTCAGGTGTTTCTACATTAGGTTCACTAGAAGCATGCAAAGTCCTATCATTTTTCTTTTTCTTCTTTTTAGAAGGACTAGGAGCATCTAAATTATTTTTCTGAGAATCTTGTTCAATTCTCTTAGGGTGGCCTTCAAGATACAAAGGTTCCTGAGTCATTTTTCCAATTCTAGTAGCCACTCTAACAGCAAAATCATGTTTATTATTTAATTCATTGAGCAAATCACTTTGAGGTTTCAGTACTTGCTCTACTTGAGTGGTAACCATAGAATCATATTTGCTAATGAGTTTAAGTTCACCTTTAACTCTAGCCATATAATCACTCAAGCGTTCTATCATGAAAGTATTACTCTTTAATTCTCTTCCAACATAAGCATTAAAACTTTCTTGCCTAGCCATAAAGTCATCAAATTCATCCAAACATTGCCTATGAAACTTTGTAGATGTGATTTCAATTTTATCATATCTATAGAGAGAATTTACCTTCACTACCTGTGTCGGGTTATCAAGACATTGTGTTTCTTCAACAGGCGGTATATTAAGACCATGTATTTCTTCAATAGGAGGTAAATTCTTAACATCTTCAGCTTTAATAACTTTTCCTTTCATTGATTTCCTTGCCTCTTGCATATCTTCAGGACTGAGAAATAGAACACCCCTCTTCTTCGGAGTTGGTTTAGGAATAGGCTCATGAGGTGGCTCAATTGGCTCAGGAATTGGCTCAGGAAGAGTCCAAATATTTTCATTAGTCAACATATTATTCAATAACAATTCAGCTTGGTCGACTGTTCTTTCCCTGAAAACACAACCAACACAACTATCCAAGTGGTCCTTGGAAGCATCGGTTAGTCCATTATAAGAGATATCAAGTATTTCATTTTTCTTAAGAGGATGATCAGGCAAAGCATTAAGTAATGGGAGAAGCCTCCCCCAAGCTTGTGGGAGACTCTCTTCTTCGATTTGCACAAAATTATATATTTCCCTTAAGGCAGCTTGTTTCTTATGAGCAGGGAAATATTTAGCAGAGAAGTAATAGATCATATCTTGGGGACTACGCAAACAACCAGGATCAAGAGAATTAGACCAAGTTTTAGCATCACCCTTTAATGAGAACGTAAATGTCTTAAGGATATAATAAGAGCGAGACTTCTCATCATTAGTAAACAGGGTGACTATATCATTCAACTTGGTAAGATGTGCCACAACAGTTTCAGATTCATTGCCATAAAAGGATCAGATTCAACCAAAGTAATTATCTCAGGATCAACAGATAATTCATAATCCTTATCAGTAACAAAGATAGGTGAAGTAGCAAAAGCAGGGTCATATTTCATTCTAGCATTCAGAGTTTTCTGTTTAAGCTTAGCTAGTAACTTCTTAAGATCAGATCTATCATTGCAAGCAAAAAGATCTCTAGAAGTTTCTTCATCCATGACATAACCTTCAGGAACAACTGGCAATTCATACTTATGGGGAGAACCTTCAACATCACTATCATCAATGATTTCATCTTCTATAATTTCATTCTCTGTAACCCTAGAAAGTTTCTTCATCCATAACATAACCCTCAGGAACAACAGGCAATTCATACTTAGGGGGAGAACCTTCATCATCACTGTCATCAATATTATCAGTTTCAATAATTTCATTCTCCCTAGCTCTAGCAAGTTGTTCATCAAGATGTTCACCTAATGGCACAGTAGTATCAAGCATAGAAGTAGTTTCACCATAAGTATCATGCATAGCAGAAGTGGCATCATCAATAACATGCGACATATCAGAATTCATAGCAGTAGCAGGTTTAGGTGTCGCAAGCTTACTCAAAACGGAAGGAGAGTCTAGTGTAGAGCTAGATGGCAGTTCCTTACCTCCCCTCGTAGTTGAGGGATAAATTTTAGTTCTTTAATCTTTCAAGTTCTTCATAATGATCAGCAGATATGAATCCCATGTGACAAAAAGAATAGAGCTATGCTCCCCGGCAACGGCGCCAGAAAATAGTCTTGATAACCCACAAGTATAGGGGATCGCAATAGTTTTCGAGGGTATAGTATTCAACCCAAATTTATTGATTCGACACAAGGGGAGCCAAAGAATATTCTCAAGTATTAGCAGTTGAGTTGTCAATTCAACCACACCTGGAGAACTTAGTATCTGCAACAAAGTAGTATGATAGTAATTGTAACAGTGGGAAAAGTAACGATAGCAGTTTTTTAGTAATTGTAATAGTAGCAACGGTAAAGTAAATAAGAAAAGCACAATATGTGAAAAGCTCGTAGGCATTGGATCAGTGATGGATAATTATGTCGGATGCAATTCATCATGTAATAGTTATAACACAGGGTGACACAGAACTAGCTCCAGTTCATCAATGTAATGTAGGCATATATTCCGAATATAGTCATACGTGCTTATGGAAAAGAACTTGCATGGCATCTTTTGTCCTACCCTCCCGTGGCAGCGGGGTCCTAATGGAAACTAAGGGGTATTAAGGCCTACTTTAAATAGAGTACCGTACCAAAGCATTAACACATAGGGAATACATGAACTCCTCAAACTACGGTCATGTGACGCCCGGATAATTAAGCTACAACAACCATCTACTAGTGATGCCACGTCACCTCGATTACTGATGCTAATCTCGCATTAGTTCGAAACTGATTCAAATTCAAATTCAAAATTAAGCAAACAATAAAAGTTTTCCAATATAAAACTAAAATGTTCAATAAATAGTAGATAAATCAGAGGCTAGGATAAAATTGTAAACAACATTATAAAAAATTGATAAGTCATTTAAACAACCTCAAACAGTGGCTGAATACATTATTTAATAACCTTTTAATTAATTCTAATCTAATGTGAAATGGTATTTCACCCACACTAGTTTTTGGTGCTAGGATCTAATGCACTGCAATTTATGAGCTAGCTCCCATATTTTATAAAAATCAATTCGGTGCTAAACATTTTTGAAAAACAGAAAGAGGATAAATAAAAAGAAAAGAAATAAAACAAAGCAAAACAAAAAGGAACCCCCCACACCCCCCCCCCCGTG
>NC_041386.1:696275956-696283643 GCF_002162155.2 Triticum dicoccoides | reverse complement strand
CTCCCCGTCTCCTCCCCACGTCGGACCTCCTCGACCTCCTCCCAGACGGCCTCCCCAAGCCACGCTGCGCCCCGTCGCCGCTCGCCGTCTCTGGTGCCACCTCGCCGGAGCCACCCCGCCGGATCGCCGCTTGCCTCCCCGTCGCCGGGTCGTCTCCGTCCTCCTCCTCAACCCCCATTTCCTAGACCCGACGACCCCGTAGTGAGGCCCCGGCATCTCCTCCTTCTCCCCTGCTTGCAACGGCACCCCGCGCCCGACGTCGCCTCTATCGGCGTGCTCGCCGCGCCCGCTCACACATGCCCGCTCCTCGACGCGCCCAGGGCGTGCCCCACAACCGCCGCCCGCACGTCCCGCGACTCCTGCTCGTTGCTGGGCGCCCCTCCTCCCACCTAGGTTCGGTCGTCGTCGTACGCGACCACGTCGCTGCAGCTCGTCGCCCGCTCCTGCTCCTCTGTCAGCCGGCGCCCGTTGCCGCACAGCCCTGCTCTGGCCCGTCGTGGCCGGTGCTCCCCTCCCCTGGTGGGCTCTGGTGTGCGGGCACCCCTTCGCCCGCACCTGTTAGCCCACACCCACTAAGGCCCCTAGGGCCAATGACATGTGGGGCCTATCCCCTGAAACGTTAAAAAGGTAAATAAATAAATAAATAAATAAAATAATAATTAAAATGTTAATTAAATTAATGAATTAAAGGATTAATTAACTTAATTAATTCGGATTAGATTAACCTAATCATTTAGTTAAAGCTAGTTAACCCTGTTTAATTACTACAAGACTATGACATGCGGGACCCTCACGTCAGTTTGACCAATCAACACCTCTGTTGACTGCTGATGTCATGCTCACATCATGCTGATCCAGTAGTGCTAATTTCGAATTAATTTAGTAATAATAATTTAGAAAATGATTTAAAACTTAAAAAAAATATAAAATAATATGTAACTCGGATGAAAATACTTTGTACATGAAAGTTGCTCAGAACGATGAGACGAATCCGGATACGCAGCCCGTTCGTCCGCCACACATCCCTAGCATAGCAAACATGCAACCATCCCCTTCCGGTTCACCTATCCGAAAACGCGAAACACCAGGAATACTTTCCCGGATGTTCCCCCCCTTCACCGGTATCACCTCATACCGCGTTAGGGCACGCCTAGCATCACACATTGCTTTGTCATGCATCGTTTTGCATCTGTTTGCATTGTATTCATTGTTTCTTCCCCCTCTTCTTCCGCTAGACACTGAGACCGACGCCGCTGCTACCCAGTACGACTACGGTGTTGATGACCCCTCCTTCTTGCCAGAGCAATCAGGCAAGCTCCCCTTTGATCACCAGACATCGCCTGTTCTCCTCTATACTGCTTGCATTAGAGTAGTGTAGCATGTTACTGCTTTCCGTTCATCCTATTCTGATGCATAGCCTGACATTGTTGCTACATATGTTGATACCTTACCAGCAATCCTAAATACTTTAGTATAGGATGCTAGTTTATCATCTGTGGCCCTACATTCTTGTCGGTCTACCTTGCTATACTATCGGGCCATGATCACTTGGGAGGTGATCACGGGTATATACTATACATATATACATACTACAGTTGGTGACTAAGTTGGGTCAGCTGATTGAGTATCCGCAAGTGATTCCGACGTGGGGGCTGGAAGGACAGGTGGCTCCATCCCGGTAGAGGTGGGCCTTTGCTCCCGACGGCCCCCGACTGTTACTTTGTGGCGGAGCGACAGGGTAGGTTGAGACCACCTAGGCGAGAGGTGGGCCTGGCCCTAGTCGGCGTCCGCGGTTACTTCATAATAACATGCTTAACGAGATCTTGGTATTTGATCTGAGTCTGGCCACTGGCCTATACGCACTAACCAACTACGCGGGAAAGATATGGGCACTCGACGTCGTGGTATCATCCGAAGCCTTCGTGACGTCAGCGACTGAGCGGCGCGCGCCGGATTGGAACGTAAGCCTGCTCTTGTATTAAGGGGGCTAGTTCTTCTTCCGTCCGCCCACGCAACGTGCAGGTGTGCAATGGGCGATGGGCCCAGACCCCTGCGCGCATAGGATTTAGACCGGCGTGCTGACCTCTCTGTTGTGCCTAGGTGGGGCTGCGACATGTTGATCTTGCGAGGCCGGGCATGACCCAGGAAAGTGTGTCCGGCCAAATGGGATCGAGCGTGTTGAGTTATGTGGTGCACCCCTGCAGGGAAGTTTATCTATTCGAATAGCCGTGTCCCTCGGTAAAAGGACGACCCGGAGTTGTACCTTGACCTTATGACAACTAGAACCCGATACTTAATAAAATACACCCAGACAAGTTCCACAGACAACCCGGTGATCGCTTTTCCACAGGGCGACGAGGGGAGGATCGCCGGGTAGGATTATGCTACACGATGCTACTTGGAGGACTTCAATCTACTCTCTTCTACATGTTGCAAGACGGAGGCTGGCAGAAGCGTAGTCTTCGATAGGACTAGCTATCCCCCTCTTATTCTGGCATTCTGCAGTTCAGTCCACCAATATTGCCTTTTTACACATATACCCATGCATATGTAGTGTATCTCCTTGCTTGCGAGTACTTTGGATGAGTATTTACGGTTGCTTTTCTCCCTCTTTTCCCCTTTTCCCTTCTACCTGGTTGTCGCAACTAGATGCCGGAGCCAAGAGCCAGACGGCACGGTCGACGACGACTACTACTACACTGGAGGTGCCTACTACTACGTGCAGGCCGCTGACGACGACCATGAGTAGTTTAGGAGGATCCCAGGCAGGAGGCATGCGCCTCTTTCGATTTGTATCCCAGTTTGTGCTAGTCATCTTATGGCAACTTGTTTAACTTATGTTTGTACTCAGATATTGTTGCTTCTACTGACTTGTCTATGATCGAGCACTTGTATTCGAGCCCTCGAGGCCCCTGCCTTGTATTATGATGCTTGTATGACTTATTTTATTTTTAGAGTTGTGTTGTGATATCTTCCCGTCAGTCCCTGATCTTGATCGTACACGTTTGCGTGTATGATTAGTGTACGATTGAATCGGGGGCGTCACAAGTTGGTACCACAGCCGACTGCCTGTAGGAATCCCCCTTCCACACTCCTTGGCCGAAGTCGAGTCTAGTCACTACTAAACTTTTACTAACATGGATGTGAGTCTTACGGGCCCACATCGCCATTTGGGTGGTATTAGGATCTTTTACTCCTCGACCTTTACTCTGGGACTCTGATCTCTCCTTTATTCGGGTTAAATGATTTTACTAACGCCGACTCTAGGTTCTCGTAACTACTTCCACCCAGAGAGCCCCTTATTACATATGATTGCTTGCTGCACCAGAAGATTTCAAAGATGCTCTTCGATATTCTCTCGAGACTTGGTGCCCGTTGCTTTTGCAATTCCCTACCACCGAAATATCCCTATGGATAAATACTTACACCCGTCGTTCTTACTTTTATTCCGAGTTGATCTTGTTATTACAAGATACCCCGAGAATACTTTGTGCCTACTGCCTTGCAGTTCTTGCCACATGAATACACCTACAAATTAATCCTCACACCCACCAAGGATTTGTTTCTCCCCAGTTGTTCATGTGTTTCACCAAAGTCTTCGAAATACTAATTGATCTTTCGAAAATCCTCAACCGCCAGTTGTTCTTGAAATTCTTGCTTGCTTGTATTATGGTTAATCCCATAAGTTTACTAATATTAGTGGCATCCTTGGACAATATCATTTATGAGTCCATTGATTCAATAAGTTGCGAATGTTCACAATCATTAGTCGAATCCTAGGATTATCCTTCCGGCTCACACGTCATTTTAAACATGAGCTGGATCTCGACCAATCAATTGCCATCGATTGTACCCCTAAGGCTATTCAACTTATCCATCCTTGATCAGAGTGTCTACCTCTGATCATTTGATATGGAAACGATAATTTATTTCTATTTAAGCATCAGACTAATCAGGTGATTCTTGAATCTGATGCCTCTGCATTCTTTCTTCCTCTGAGTGAGTACCGATACTCACATCAGCTCCGTTGTGCATCACCCAATCATTGTTGGGTTGTTATCCGACAATGTCCTTCATATTCAATCACCTTGTGAGTTCTTCCCCTGATACTAAGTGCCTTTGGTAAATTGTATCATCTGCTTGGCCAACCATGCTATGCTTTCGAGCTTGTGTATTTACTTTTGAAACTTGTGGTATAGGTTACTAAGATGCTCGATGGGTTGAACCTATGCCTTCCCCTAATCCGTGAGAACCCGAAAGTTTTCACAAGTCATACTCTTCCGATGTTCTACCAGATAAAATTCCAACACTACAGTTTTATCAAAGCGAGAGGTGAATGAAATGATATGCATTAAAGAAGTGGGAGTCGACCTTGAACTTTGTGTTCATGCCTATGAAAATGATGTAGGCTATCTCGGAAGCTTCTTGCAAAATGATTATCCAGCTGTATGATTCTTTCTGTATTCTTGAAATTGATTCCTTACAGTTATGATTCCGACCATGTTGTCCTGATCTAATATATCTGATGGGAATTCATTCCAGTGCCTCGTCTATTTTTGGCAAGGTTGAAGTATCTACTGTCATAGGTCAATGACCTGGTTCTACTTCTATCATGTTCTACCTTCGAGTATTACCCCCTAGTATCTCGAAGATGTCTTGCCATTGCACCACATCTTAATAACTTTGTTGAAGTAATGTCTCTCCTTGTCGTAATCACTCTACGGGTTCTGGGTTGTTGTCAACCAAGGACACCAACTTGTGAAATTATTCCGCAATACAAATCAAATACCCCTAGTATTTTTACTGGGAAATTCTGAACCCAATCTGGTCATTCCTAGACTATCGGATGCATCCGGGTCTTGCTATCTTTAACTGTGCTACCTCGTCCTTTCTGGTGCACGAATTCTTCAGTGTGTGAGCAAGACTTACGTCGATCTTTCAACATCATGTTGCTTGTCTTGAAAGGAAACTTTGGTTCCGAGCTTGCATCTTATATATTGATTCTATAACTTGCCACTTCATCATTTCCTTTCTTGTTGTCGTTGTTGATTGATTGCATCCTCTTGAAACCTCCCGAAAAATGTGTCGGATCACCTTCAACACTTTTACTTCTTCCGAGATGTCAACTGTGTTCATGATGAGAAATACCCTCCTTGCACTCGATGATATTTTTTTATCATCGACAACACCCTTCACTTCCTTTCATCACGAACTTGTCCACATTATGAATACAACTTGCTCTCCAGCTAGTGTTGTGTTCTGCCTTAAAGTATTACTGTCTTTTATGTCGAGAATGTTGTGGGGATTGCTCCACCTCTTAGAAATTCTCGGTATGATGATACTTCTCACCATCGCCATTCTTCCTTGGTCTCCGTGTTGTTTTTAACCAGGATGCCAATATACTAACGATGTTGCTTGAGTTCTGTACTTCTAACAACCCTATTGCTTTGAAGTAAACGATCAACAGTTCGTTCTTAGACTGTTGGTTATTGAATCGTCACTCTAAAATTGATCTTGCTTCCTAAGGTCATATTTCGGGCACACCTTTCAACTAATGATTGATGGTGTATGTTTTTCTCGAGCATACACCATTATATCATTTGAACTGATAAGTGTCATCTTCTTGTTCACATTATTGTGGAAATCTATCCGTTTGGAATTCTTGATGAATTGTCGCTGAGCCCATCAGCCACCTCCTCATCTCCTCCTTGGTTTAGAGATGAACTATTGTTTCGGCAACCCGCTCCCATAGTTCATTTCCCGAGAATCTTGCAATGTCATTTCGTCGATTTGTGTCGCACCTTTTCTTCTCGGACATTCTGAGTCTGAGTTATCCTGACTCCAATCAAATCTGAATCTCAGTCAGATGGCTGGGACATATTTCCAGGAGTTATAACATTGGTCTATATATGACCCGGTAAGGTGATGTCATGCCTAGCACACCTGGCCGGAGGCTCTATTGTTATAGTTTTCCCTTTTAGCCAGGTTAAACACTCTTCCATGAGGAAATTGTAAGACTTATTCTACCAGTTGTTCCTGATGAATCCTTTGTGTGTATGCAAAGTCCGACCTTTGCGTGAAGACCATGTCAATGCTATCTCAAAGCATGTATGTGGTACTCCGGTTTTCAATAAGAACTTTTGAAGCCCAATGCTAAATGTTTCCTGCTCAATTATCCAAACACCGTTGTATGGGTAATGTCATGAAATTTCTCTCCCCTACGTAAAGAGTTTTCTACATTATATCATGTCATGGATATCATGCTCTGCTTGTCCTTGGGAAGGATATAGCCTTGAAATATGTGTTTAAACATATTGTCCTTTCCATTGTTCTGTTTAATCAGATAATCATATTTTCCTTTCCATTGGTTGGTTTAACGTTGCTTGTGATCTATATGATCTAAGCAGTAATATTCTCCTACTTATGTACACACCTCGGTGTACAATTTCGTCAGCAAGACCCTGTTACTATTATTGATGACATTCCGGTAGCCGCCGATGGACAAGAACGTTGCCTATTGGTCCGCCTCTTTCAACGAGCAGGAAAATGGTTCTCGTCGTCCCTCGCCCTTGGTACCGACGTTGTTGCCGACATAACCGACAGGTTATTCCCTGCCATACCTTGCTATCATAACCGTACAAGATGTCAGCACCTTTACTACTTTAAACCCACATGGTGGTCGCATAACCCACAGGTCCACTGGATCGAAACCTGACTCTCCTTTACAACCTGGATTCTAATGTATCCTTTACACATGGCTTCATATGTGATTCACGAGCTAAATGCTATACCATTATTCATCCAGGAATCAAACACCATGTTATTCTCGTTGTTCAAACCCCCATTCCAGCTTCTGTCTTGTCATCAAATGATTGCCTACCCGTTGAAACTTTGGTACAATCATATATTGCACTCAACGAATTCAGTGAAATACAACTCGTGGGGTACCTTGTGTATTTCCCATTGAGTTCACCATTAGATGCCCAGCATTGTGGAGATGCGTTCTTCCGGAGTTTTTCCCCTTGGTCGCATTCGTAGGACGATGGAGATCCCGAAGAAAGGATGACGACTTGATCATGGTGACTTGAAGCAGAAAATGAAGACATCAATGAAAGGGATAGACCTCTTTGAGAAGAGCAACCAAGGCCGAGAATACTCGTTAGAATTTCGTAACCAAATCTTTCCCCCTTACTACACCACTTATATATCGGGACGAGATTTTTTGTAGTGGAGGAGAATTGTGACGCCCGGATAATTGAGCTACAGCAACCATCTACTAATGATGCCACGTCACCTCGATTACTGATGCTAATCTCGCGTTAGTTCCAAACTGATTCAAATTCAAATTCAAAATCAAGCAAACAATAAAAGTTTTCCAATATAAAACTAAAATGTTCAATAAATAGTAGATAAATCATAGGCTAGGATAAAATTGTAAACAACATTATTCAAATTTGATAAGTCATTTAAGCAACCTCAAACAGTGGCTGAATACATTATTTAATAACCTTTTAATTAATTCTAATCTAATGTGAAATGGTATTTCACCCAGACTAGTTTTTGGTGCTAGGATCTAATGCACTGCAATTTATGAGCTAGCTCCCATATTTTATAAAAATCAATTAGGTGCTAAACATTTTTGAAAAACAGAAAGAGGATAAATAAAAAGAAAAGAAATAAAACAAAG
>NC_041386.1:696257579-696275557 GCF_002162155.2 Triticum dicoccoides | reverse complement strand
CCCCATCGCCGGCGTCGCTCGTCTCCGTCGTCGCCTCCCCGTCTATTCCCCACGCCGGACCTCCTCGGCCTCCTCCCCGACGGCCTCCCCAAGCCACGCTGCGCCCCGTCGCCGCTCGCCGTCTTTGGTGCCACCTCGCTGGAGCCACCCCGCCAGATCGCCGCTCGCCTCCCCGTCGCCCGGTCATCTGCGTCCTCCTTCTCAACCCCCACTTCCTAGACCCATGACCCCGTGGTGAGGCCCCGGCATCTCCTCCTCCTCCCCTGCTCGCAATGGCACCCCGCGCCCGACGTCGCCTCTATCGGTGTGCTCGCCGCGCCGCTCACGCACGCCCGCTCCTCGACGCGCCTAGGGCGCGCCCCGCAACCGCCGCCCGCACGTCCCGCGGCTCCTGCTTGCTGCTGGGCGCCCCTCCTCCCGCCTACGTTCGGTCGTCGTCGTACGCGACCACGTCGCTGCAGCTCGTCGCTCGCTCCTGCTCCTTTGTCAGCCGGCGCCCGTTGCCGCACCGCCCTGCTCCGGCCCGTCGTGGCCGGTGCTCCCCTCCCCTGGTGGGCTCTGGTGTGCGGGCACCCCTTCGCCCGCACCCGTTAGCCCACACCCACTAAGGCCCCTTGGGCGAATGACATGTGGGGCCTATCCCCTGTAACGTTAAAAAAAGTAATTAAATAAATAAATATATAAAATAATAATTAAAAATGTTAATTAAATTAATTAATTAAAGGATTAATTAACTTAATTAATTCGGATTAGATTAACCTAATCATTTAGTTAAAGCTAGTTAACCCTGTTTACTTACTACGAGACTATGACATGCGGGACCCTCACGTCCGTTTGACCAGTCAACACCTCTGTTGACTGCTGATGTCATGCTGACATCATGCTGATGCAGTAATGCTAATTTCATATTAATTTAGTAATAATAATTTAGAAAATGATTTAAAACTTTTTAAAAAAATAATATAAAATAATCTGTAACTCGGATGAAAATACTTTGTACATGAAAGTTGCTCAGAACGATGAGACGAATCCGGATACGCAGCCCGTTGTCCTCCACACATCCCTATCATAGCAAACATGCAACCTTCCCCTTCCGGTTCACCTATCCGAAAACACGAAACACCGGAATACTTTCCCGGATGTTCCCCCCCCCCTTCACCGGTATCACCTCATACCGCGTTAGGGCATGCCTAGCATCACACATTGCTTTGTCATGCATCGTTTTGCATCTGTTTGCATTGTATTCATTGTTTCTTCCCCCTCTTCTTCCGCTAGACACCGAGACCGACGCCGCTGCTACCCAGTACGACTACGGTGTTGACGGCCCCTCCTTCTTGCCAGAGCAATCAGGAAAGCCCCCCCTTTGATCACCAGATATCGCCTATTCTCCTCTATACTGCTTGCATTAGAGTAGTGTAGCATGTTACTGCTTTCCGTTAATCCTATTCTTATGCATAGCCTGACATTGTTGCTACATATGTTGATACCTTACCTGCAATCCTAAATACTTAGTATAGGATGCTAGTTTATCATCTGTGGCCCTACATTCTTGTCGGTCTGCCTTGCCATACTATCGGGCCATGATCACTTGGGAGGTGATCACGGGTATATACTATACATATATACATACTATAGATGGTGACTAAAGTCGGGTCAGCTCGTTGAGTACCCGCAAGTGATTCTGATGTGGGGGCTGGAAGGATAGGTGGCTCCATCCCGGTAGAGGTGGGCCTGGGCTCCCGACGGCCCCCGACTGTTACTTTGTGGCGGAGCGACAGGGCAGGTTGAGACCACCTAGGCGAGAGGTGGGCCTGGCCCACTACAAGAAATCTGTTAATCCATGACGGATTTCTGGTGACGTTCTTGAAAACCATCATAGATATAGCGTCGGTCCCTCCGGGTCGTCACAGAAATCGTCACGGATCAACAAGATGCGAATGGACACTGAAATGATGCCCCATTATGACGGACAATGGAAGTCTGTCATGGAAACTGTCATGGACAGACCATGTGGACCTAAGTCGGACCGTCACCGATGGCTCATGCTGATGTGGCATGTATCCGGTGTGATGCGTATGCTAAATCCTGATTGGTCAATCCGCCCTTCCCACGGATCGCGCATCACAACCGTCCACTCCCTCACATCGCACGGTAGGCACATGGCCCAACGGTGGTTGACCGCCTCCACCACCGCTGCTCCCCATCTTCTTCTCCATCCTCCATCCCCCAATTCAATCCTATCCATCTCCCTCTCCCTCGTCCGCCGCCACCACCGGCAACCTCGGTGCCCCTCTCCCTAACCGCCACCGCCCACACCCTCGCCCACATCCCCGCTCTCCCCTTATCTCCTTAAACTAGGCGGCCCCCAGAACAAGCAGGCCGAGGCGCTTCCCGATTTGCGGCGCTGCTTCCGGATCCGCCGAGCAGCTCTAGAGGTCGGCTCCTTCCTCGCGTTGTTCTGCGCCAAGTTTGGCCTCCCCTTCCTTTTCCCCGTGGTCTATGGCGCTAACCCCGGATGGTACCGCCTCTCTAGTTCCCAATCCCACCCCTAAATCGATGGATGGATCTCCATGGCTGATGTGTTTTCCTACTGCTTTGGTTGGTCCCAGGTGAGGCACTCAATACCATTGCCGGACGGAGGTTGGGCGATTTCCTTCCCTGACCTCACGTCCTAGCCACTCCACCGCGAGCTTCTCGCCCCCAGGTTGTTCTTCCCTTGCTCACCCCCTCCCTCTTCCTCTCTATGGATTGGTTGCTGCTGCATGCTTGCTGCTCAAGTGCCAGTCATCTCTTGCGTTGATGCTTCTGCTGTGTGGATTTGTTGATATTGTTGATATTGCTCAGCTAGTGTGGATGACTGGATGTGGGTGCGTGACTGTGCTGAACATATTAGAATATTTTCAAATAAAAATAAAAATTAGTGCTCAAGTAATAATTTATGGGCTGAGTTCTGCGCATAGTTAAATGTAGTAGTAGCATACAGTTTTCACAGTGCACACTGCCGAGCATGCATTTTTGTATGTAGAAATCTCAAATCTTTGGAACACAACACTTGCTGGCATTGGGTAAATGACTTGCCTTCCATTAACTACAGTCTTGCATTTTTATAAAAAGAAAAAAGATTATCTCTTGCGTGCAAATGTACTCTGTGAGATAATAATACATCCACGTGTATGTGTAGTTCATTGGGCCTGTAGCTCACTAGTTTGTGTTTCCCCTGTAATGTTTACCTCTGCTATCATGATGAATTTGGCTTTGTAGTCCGGTCCTTGACATATACTTCTCGTTCAAAGGATTAGTATTTTAATAATGTCCACGTAACATCAGTACCTTGGAATATACTGCCTGTTGGAAGGATTAAACATTTTATATCCTGAACATTTGTTATTGCAGCTGCTCTTTAGCTACGTAGGTACATAATATCAAATCTGGCTTGAACTTTATATGTTTATATTACATGGCAAGTTGATTGTGTAGCCTATGTACAGAAGCTCAGGTGTAGATAAGTTCAGAAAGATATCTCGCTTGGCTAGAGTGTGATGAAGTAGTGTGGAATTGCTCTGAACCTTTTATACATTTGTGTGTGGAATCTGTTATTAATCTGTACAACATCAGTACTAATACTTTAATGGTATCGATTCAGTATCTTAAGTACTGGGCCACCAGTCAGCCATGAATCTTTGTCCGTACAACATCAAGAGTGAAACATTTATATTATTGATTCAATATATCTACAACATCAGTACTGCCGACCATGTATATTTTTCCTGTAGAAACGACTTCTTCCATTAACTACACTCTTGCATTTTTCTAGAAAAATAATCTGATCTCTTGCATGCAAATGTTCTCTGCGATACTAATACATCCATGTGTATGGGTACTGCTGGGGCCGGTAGCTCACTAGTTTGTGGTTCCCTGTAATTATTTACCTCTGCTATCATGCTGGTTTCGGCTTTGTAGAAAGGTCCTCGACATATACTTCTCGTTCAAAGAATTAGCACTTCAAAATTTTAGTTTGCCTACATCAGTAACTTGGAATATACTTCCTGTTGGAAGTATTAATATTTTGTATCCTGGACATTTGTTATTGCAACTGCTCTTTAGCCATATAACATCAAATCTGGACTTGAACTTTGAATGTTTAGATTATATGACAAGTTAATTGTGCTACTTTTTATTCGCCGGTGTTAGTTACTATGAAGTAGCTGACTGGAGACAACGATGGATGCTTAGCCTCTAGTTATAAGGATTACCTGCTGCTGCTTTTGCTACCTCTTCTGTTCCCTGAATGAATGGTCCTGCTGCTTTGTCGCATGCAGTTTTTGTTTCTCTTTTTCTTGGACAGTGTTTTTCTCTCTTAGAATCATATTCTGGTCAGGCTGCTTGTGCTGTCCAAGTTGAACTATTTATTAGGGTTGATTTGTATGCCACTAATGCCTACCGCCTTCTCCACTCATCCAGCAGCGTACAAGACGTCCTCCTCCTCGGTGCAGCCGTTCCCAACAAGCTCTCTTTGCCGGAAGAGGTGCAGAACCAAGTCCAGCACCCCCTTGGCCCCTGCATCCTGTCCTAGAATGCCTGGACGAGCTCATTGATGGCTACGTCCTCCTTACCTCCTAGCGTGGTGAGCCTCTCGCCACTTTACCACAAATCTAGATGATACTTGCAATCTGAATACAGAAATGTTTCGGTTCAGTTCAGAGGCGGATTCATTTGCTGAGATGAATATGTGAACTTGATTAGTTGCTGCCGGTTTTGTGGATCTGATTCTCTTGCACTGTTACACACAATTTAATTAGGGCAAGCTAATGCTGATCCACACAATATGATATAGCTATTTTTTCTAACATGCACCATTCTTCATGTTGCTTTCGTATTGATCTTTTGGGAGTTAATTTGGAAGTTCCAGCTTGTTAGATATAAATTCAGCTGCGACTGTGTATCTTGCTAGAATGGACTTGTTTTACAGATGCGTGTATCTAGTACTTGAGAGAAAACCTAAAAAATTGTACTTTTATCATCAGCATCTTAGAACTGTAAGTGTATATTTTGTTTATATTGCTATATGCTATATATTATTGTTACTTCGATTTTTATTTCCTGTCAAGTAACTATATTTTTGCTTGAACAGATGTGGACTTTAATTATGCTCCTGTTGTTTTCTTGTTAATACAAAAGCAACAAGTTCCCTATTCCAAAAATACTGTTTAGGATTCAGATTGTGTTGGACATCAATAATTCTGTACATTAACTTAACTCCCTTCTGTTCAGTATCCTATCCCACACTACATATATGATACATCAATTATCACTTATTTTCATACCAATGGTAACCCCTTTTCATTGTTGAAATGAAAATTTTAACTGTGGCAGTCTGCTTTCTCTATTATAGATTGGAACTGTGGATGCATTACGGTATGATTGATTGTTGTACAAGAAGCTATTATCCTTTTTGTTGTTGTTGGAAGGTAGGACTACCTGTGATATTATTATTCTCCTTTAGCATAATAATTTTATTAAGATAAAGAAGCTTTGTTCCCTTTTCATTTTGATGTTTGCCTTTGTTACCAGAATAAAAGTATTGCCTATGTTATTTATTTTCGGCAATGGGTACCCAAGTGCCTCCCCTTGACTTACTTTTTATACTTTTCTTAGTTTCACATACTTCATATTTCACGGCACATTAGAGACTGCATCGTAGGAAATTCAAAGGGTTTTCATAGCATGATTCGAGTTTAGTGTAGTGATAGCTTAGAACTTCTAGTCAAATAAGCACAGTGGAGTTTACTACCAACTATTGATCTATGTATGCTCATCATTCCTTTTTGTTGCCATCATTTGTTTCTTTTCACACAAATGATTTTGTTTCACTACTTTGCATCATTGCAGAGAAAAATATAGAACTTGATAACGTGTAGTAAGCTACTTCCAGTTTCTACTTCTATTTTAACCTACTGACTATAATATTACACAATGTGACATATTTTTCATCATGTGGCAGATATTGGTTTATGGGAGCATTTTCAACAACAAAGACATGACGAGCGGATCCACGGCCAGGAATGCCGGGTCCCCTGGTTGTCCAATGAGCATTGTGCGTTGCTTGATGGGTGTGGTGCTGGTTGTAGAGTAGCATAGTGTTCTCCAAGACATGCTTGTAGAATTAATATTTTTTTGGTTCTTTTTTTGCTCCTGTACAGGTGTATTTTTGGGTGTGTTTATGTAATTTTTTGTTTTTAAGGACCTGAACATATATTTTCTATTAAATTATTATTGGCTTAAAATTTCCATGGACCAAGAGAAATGTGTGATGGGCTAATGTCCTGGACTGAGAAATTAGTGGGCCTTTCTTGAAATTAATGGACCTAGATTCAAATTGGCTTGATTACTATATGGGCCACCACTCTTGGAGAGTTGAAATTTAGTGGGCCAAAATTTTAGATGGGCTGATTACAACATGGGCTGCCACGTCACTTCCATGTCAGATGATGACATGGTAGACAAGCCTACGCCATTATGAGCATCCGAGTTAACCGCCATCGATGACGGTTAAAATCCGTCATGGTTCGTGACGGTTTTCGATGATCCGTCATGGAGGGTGTTGTGGTTAAATTATGACGTGATATACATGACGGAACTCAAATCCTTCACGTATGCCCCTCGATGATGGACTTGCGCAAGTCAATGACAGACTGAAACCGTCACGTATTAACAGATTTTTGTAGTGGCCCTAGTCGGTGTCCGCGGTTACTTCATAATAACACGCTTAACGAGATCTTGGTATTTGATCTGAGTCTGGCCACTGGCTTATACGCACTAACCAACTACGCGGGAAAGATATGGGCACTCGACGTCGTGGTATCAGCCGAAGCCTTCGTGACGTCAGCGACTGAGCGGCGCACGCCGGATTGGAACGTAAGACCGCTCTTCTATTAAGGGGGCTAGTTCTGCTTCCGACTGCCCACGCAACATGCAGGTGTGCAATGGGCAATGGGCCTAGACCCCTGCGCGCATAGGATTTAGACCGGCGTGTTGACCTCTCTGTTGTTCCTAGGTGGGGCTGCGACGTGTTGATCTTGCGAGGCCGGGCATGACCCAGGAAAGTGTGTCCGGCCAAATGGGATCGAGCGTGTTGGGTTATGTGGTTCACCCCTGCAGGGAAGTTTATCTATTCAAATAGCCGTGTCCCTCGGTAAAAGGATGACCCGGAGTTGTACCTTGACCTTAGGACAACTAGAACCGGATACTTAATAAAACACACCCAGACAAGTTCCACAGACAACCCGGTGATCGCTTTTCCACAGGGCGACGAGGGGAGGATGGCCGGGTAGGATTATGCTACACTATGCTACTTGCAGGACTTCAATCTACTCTCTTCTACATGCTGCAAAACGGAGGCTGCCAGAAGAGTAGTCTTCGGTAGGACTAGCTATCCCCCTCTTATTCTGGCATTCTGCAGTTTAGTCCACCGATATTGCCTTTTTACACATATACCCATGCATATGTAGTGTAGCTTCTTGCTTGCGAGTACTTTGGATGAGTACTCACGGTTGATTTTCTCCCTCTTTTCCCCTGTTCCCTTCTACCTGGTTGTCGCAACCAGATGCCGGAGCCCAGGAGTCAGACGCCACGGTCAACGACGACTCCTACTACACTTGAGGTGCCTACTACTACGTGGAGGCCGCTGACGATGACCAGGAGTAGCTTAGGAGGATCCCAGGTAGAAGGCCTGCACCTCTTTCGATTTGTATCCCAGTTTGTGCTAGCCATCTTATGTCAACTTGTTTAACTTATGTTTGTACTCAGATATTATTGCTTCCGCTGACTTGTCTATGATCGCGCACTCGTATTCGAGCCCTCGAGTCCCCTGGCTTGTATTATGATGCTTGTATGACTTATTTTATTTTTAGAGTTGTGTTGTGATATCTTCCCGTGAGTCCCTGATCTTGATCGTACACGTTTGCGTGTATGATTGTACGATTGAATCGGGGGCGTCACAGGTCATCACCGAGAAGTATCCCAATTATTGTCACTTCGGGGTTGTCGGATCATAACACATTATAGTTGACTATAGACATGCAAGATAGGATCAAGAACTCACATATATTCATGAAAACATAATAGGTTCAGATCTGAAATCATGGCACTCGGGCCCTAGTGACAAGCATTAAGCATAGCAAAGTAATAGCAACATCAATCTGAGAACATAGTGGATACTAGGGATCAAACCCTAACAAAATTAACTTGATTACATGGTAAATCTCATCAAACCCATCACCGTCCAGCAAGCCTACGGTGGAATTACTCACGCATGGCGGTGAGCATCATGAAATTGGTGATGGAGGATGGTTGATGATGACGACGGTGACGAACGACCTCCAGATCAGCCCTCCTGGGAGAGATTAGGGCTTGGCGGCGGCTCCGTATCGTAAAACGCGATGAAACTTTCTCTCTGATTTTTTTCTCCGTGAAATGGAATATGTGGAGTTGGAGTTGAGGTCGGTGGATGTCCAGGGGGCCCACGAGATAGGGGGCGCGCCAAGGGGTAGGGGGCGCGCCCCCCACCCTGGTGGACACGGTGTGGGCCCCCTAACTCTATTTCTTTCACCAATATTTTTTATTAGTTTTGAAAAGTTGCTCCATGGATTTCCAGGACATTTCGAGAACTTTTATTTCTGCACAAAAATAACACCATGACAGTTCTGCTAAAAACAACATTAGTCCGGGTTAGTTCCATTCAAATCATGCAAATTAGAGTCCAAAACAAGGGCAAAAGTGTTTAGGAAAGTAGATACGACGGAGACGTATCACTTCACAATGACTAATCAAACGTTTTCCGGTAGAAGCCCCCTCAATGCAACCAGAAGCAGCTGCGTCATAATCACGTGGCAGTCACGAGACTTTAGGTTCTGAAGCTTTTTCTATGTCATACTTATTATTCCCTTTATATTCAACGAGAAGCCACACGGTACCTTCATACTAAGCAGGCATTCAAAGAAGATTTCCTTCTCTTCTTTGGTAAGAGCGTAGCTGGCATGGCCTTGATGTATGCCGTCCTTTTCATGCATACGTTGCTGGTCCTCCTGTGCCTCCGGTGTATCTTTTGTCTTCCCATACACGCCCAAGAAGCCAAGCAGGGTCACGCAAAGATTCTTCGTCACGTGCATCACGTCGATTGCAGAGTGGACCTCTAGGTCTTTCCAATAGGTCTGGTCCCAAAATATAGATTTCTTCTTCCACATGGGTGCGCGTCAGTCAGTGTCTTTCAGAACAAATTGTCCGCAAGGACCCTTTCCAAAGAGTACCTTCAAATCCTTGACCATATCATGTACATCATGACCTGTACAGTGGCGAGGCTTCGTCTGGTGATTTGCCTCGCCTTCGAAATACTTGCCTTTCTCTCTTATGGGATGCCTGGTCAAAAGAAATCGACAATGTCCGAGGTACACATTCTTGTTACAATTATCCAAATATATACTGTCGGTATCATCTGAACAGTGTGTGCATGCGCGGTATCCCTTGTTTGCCTGTCCTGAAAGGTTACCGAGAGCAGGCCAATAATTGATGGTCACAAACAACAACGCATGTAGGTCAAATTCTTCCTGTTTGTGCTCATCCACGCACGTACACCTTTTCCATTCCACAGTTGTAAGAGTTCTTCAACTAATGGCCTTAGGTACACATCAATGTCATTTCCTGGTTGCTTAGGGCCTTGGATGAGCACTGGCATCATAATGAACTTCCGCTTCATGCCCAACCAATGAGGAAGGTCATACATACATAGAGTCAAAGGCCAGGAGCTATGGTTGCTGCTCTGCTCCCCAAAAGGATTAATGCCATCTGTGCTTTGACCAAACCATATGTTCTATGCGTCACCTGCAAAGTCCTCCCAGTACTTTCTCTCGATTTTTCTCCACTTTGACCCGTCAGCAGGTACTCTCAACTTTCCGTCTTTCTTACGGTCTTCTCTGTGCCATCACATCGACTTGGCATGCTCTTTTTTTGGAACAAGTTGTGGCATTATATGAGCATAGCACATCACCTTGGCAGGAATCTTCTTCCTGGGATGCTCGCCCTTGAAATCACCAGCATCATCACGATTGATCTTATAACGCAATGCACCGCATACCGGGCACGCGTTCAAATCCTCATACTCACTGCGGTAGAGGATGCAGTCATTAGGGTATGCATGTATCTTCTGCACCTCTAATCCTAGAGGGCAGACAACCTTCTTTGCTTCGTACGTACTCTCAGGCAATTCGTTGTCCTTTGGAAGCATCTTCTTTAGCATTATCAGTAACTTTCCAAATCCCTTGTCAGATACACCATTCTCCGCCTTCCATTGCAGCAATTCCAATGTGGTGGCAAGCTTTTTCTTGTCAGCTTCGCAATTCGGGTACAACAATTTCTTGTGATCCTCTAACATACACTGCAACTTGTTCTTCTCCTTTTTCACTTGCGCATTTTCTTTTTGCATCGGCAATGGCCCGACCTAGACCATCAGCGGGCTCATTTGATGCCTCTTCTTCAGCTTCTTCCCGCATTGCTGACTCAACTTCTTCCCCCATTGTTGTACCATCGTTTTCAGGGAACCCATGACGAGGATAACTGTCGTCATCCTCTTCTTCTTCATTGTCTTCCATCATAACCCCTCTTTCTCCGTTCTTGGTCCAAACATTATAGTAGGGCATGAAATCGGACACAAATCGGACACAAATAGGTGTACGTGAATGGTTCTTGATCCAAACATTATAGTAATTCAGATCATTATTACAGTTAGCACATGGACAAGGCATAAAACCATCCGCCCGCTTGTTTGCCTCAGCCGCAAGCACAAAAGTATGCACGCCATTAATGAACTGGGGAGAGCATCGGTCATTGTACATCCATTGCTGGCTCATCTTCATTTACAACGCACCGAAAAGACCAAATTAATACAAGTTCATACATAAAGTTCATACAACTCTTATTCACGTAAAACAACATACAAATAACTCTCTAGCTAAAGCATTTAAATGCAACAACAAATGCGATCACGATCGCAACTAAGGTAATAATTGATCCAACAGCATAATGGTACCAAGCCTCACTATCGATGGCATATTTTCAAAGCTTTCTAATCTTCAAGTGCATTTTCTCCATCTTGATCTTGTGACCATCAAGGACATCGGCAACATGCAACTCCAATTCCATATTCTCCCCCTCAATTCTTTTCAATTTTTCTTTCAAATACTCATTTTCTTTTTCCACTAAATTTAACCTTTCAACAATAGGGTCAGTTGGAATTTCCGGTTCACATACCTCCTAGATAAAAATATCTATGTCAACTTGATGGGCATAATTTGTCATAAACACGAAATGCAACAAATAGTTACAAAAGAGAATATACCACATCCGGACCATAATCCGGACGAAGGCCGACGGGGACGGATATCAAAACCATGGCACTATGTATAAGAAACAACGTACGGGTAAGATAATTATACAAGTAACTATATATCTAAATAACACAAACATGATTTTTTTTCTTATATTAAAAAGATAAGAACAAGAGGATCACCCCAAGGTGGTGTCGGCGATGGGACGGTGCGGGCGATCGACAGTGGTTACGACGGAGACGGGAAGGCACTAAGTAAACCACACCTACATATGCAAAATAAGAGTTATTTTGACCTCAAATTGCATATAAATCAAATAAACTACCACATATAATTCCTCCCAAACTAAAAACCCACAAATCACTATACTTATAGAGCATTGCGAGCTAATCTAGCAATGAGAGATGAAAGGACAAAGTTGCTAACCATTGTGATCACTTGGATGGATGGGGTGCCTTCAAATCTTGGAAAATTTTGGCAAAAATGGAGGTGAGCTCGAGCAAGAGGGGAAGAAAACAGAGAGGAGGGCAAAAACAGAGCGCTTCGGCTCAGGCTGGAAGAAGCACAATATATTGTGATATCTTTAGTCCCGGTTGGTTACACGAACCGGCACTAAAGGTGAACTTCTAGTCCCAGTTCGTGGCACGAACCGGTACTATAGGTCATGGTGGGGCCGCATCCTGACATCAGCCTTCCACCACCTCTTTAGTACCGGTTCATGGCACGAACCAGTACTAAAGATTCGCCACAAATCGGTACTAATGAGAGCCACCCACCTAGCCGTTGGAACCGACACTAATTAATGGTCACATTAGTGCCGGTTCTATTACAAACCGGGACTAAAGAATTGAACATTAGACCCTTTTTCTACTAGTGGGACATAGATTGGATGTCATGTTCAGGGCTGAAGTGCCAGAGCTACCGGAGACCAAGCCCTCGCCACCGCCAGCGGCCGCCGTCGTCCCAAGGTTTGTACGCTCTGCCTATTACTTCTCTCTTACTCCAACAACTTCTTGGATGAAGTAAAGGAGGTGCACAAATAAACATAAACTGAGTGCCGTCTTGATGGTCTGAATCGCAGAGCCGGAGGAAGTGAAGATCTCACCATCGTTATGTATACATCACAAAGCCGCAGTTCCCTGACTCTACCCCAGTTTAGGTTTTGCAGAAGCGCTAGAGTGGGGAATGCTGAACAAATAAGCGAAAGGAAGGTGACTTCTGGTTCAATAAAGAAGGCTCGAAAGGGGGCACAGGAGCCTGAGAAGAGTGAAGATGCAATGGTGCGATTGATGAAGGAATATGTCGGGATGAGAAAGAACCAAGCAAAGGATGAAGCTTCTCTATTGGCAAAAGAAAGCGCCAAGTTGAGAGATGTGTAGGACTTCTCAATCAGCAGGTGCATTCTTGTTCTACACAAAATGGAAGGCATCAGACCAGATGAGAGAGTCAGGGCATACAATGTGTTCAAAAATGCTGAAAACCGTGAGATCTTCCTGGCATCTACTGATGAGGATGATGACACCGATATCCTGTGGCTTCGGAGTGAAATGGCCCAGTTGCCTAGAGGTACCTAGAGGTAGGATCTCTTGCAGATAGCATTCTATTTTTCATAATTATATTGACGTAGACTTTGTTCCATGTGACTCTGCATTTATGTTCACATGTGTCTTCTCATTATAAGTACCAGCCACTTTGGCCTAGCTCTAGTCGCTTGGTAGATTTTATTCACATATTTCTTTGCTAGTTAAGATACATCTTTGTGTTGTCATGAATTTTCCATGGTTTTCATGTCATTTAGTACTAATTACTTCTTAATTTCTGTTAGACTTTTTTATGTCATTAGCTAGTCATATTTTTTGCCACTATCCTTGAAAAGCTTTGGCAGTGTAATGTATTTGCATAGTTCTGTGATGGTCAGAGAGGGTAGGAGTCCAACAGATTCATAATGTTGTTGCATAGTTCTTCTATGTCATGATCGGGGTTAACTTGAGAAATGGTGTTCTATTGCTTCACTTGTCCGAATCTGACCTACCTTCTCCTTAGGTTCACATAATTAGCTTTGTACTTCTTAGGAAAGAGCTTTTGGTATACATTGCATTTTCGTTAGCAAACATTATCACTATGGCCATAATCTGAATGATGGCACTTAATTAGTAGCAATGAGGATATTAATTAACACAAGCCATATCTTTAAGGTCAAGAAACATACATAAAGGAATATAAACAAGGGTGACAGAATATGGGTACATGTTATATCGACGTGTCTATGTGAATAGGCATCTGCAGTTCAGTAGTACTACTTAGGCAGTACCAATCAGTCAAAAAAGTATTAGATCTTTACACCAACAGTCCCATGCCCAGTGCCTCTGCTGTCATCGTTAAGGTCATCATCTTGCATATTGTGTTCATTAAGTGACCAATCAATCTACAAAAGATTTTAATCTTCTATCTAATTCTCCACCCCAGTTCCCTTTGACCAGCTAAACCAAGTTATGTTTTACTTACAAAATTTTAGCATATTCCAGTCAACATGTTGATTGCAGCAGAAATGACACAATACAAATACTTGCCTCATTTCATGTTGGGTTCCATGATATCTGCCATCTTACTTGTTGTGGTTTTTGGTGAAACAGAGGATTTTTTATTGCATGATTCTTAACAGAATAATTCCTTAATTACAATGCATCTAGTTGATCTGTTTGCCTAATTTTGTTGCTTTTATGTAGTGGTATCTTTTTGAGGAGGCATTATAGTTCTAAAGTAGTAAGAATGCTCCTTCTCTTGCTTATCAGCGTAATATAATTTCCCAACGGAAATAGTGGTCCTTGTGTTCGGGATACACTTTACTACTGTTCATCTGTGATTATATGATTATGTAGTAACGATTACTTTACTGGTCATCTGTTGTGATCTGCAGGAAAAGGCTAGCATACACGGTCTCCTGCTGTTGTTCATACCAGGCCTAATTATGTTTGTTATATTGATTTCTTCCAAACAGTGGAAAAGATGGTGAAATACTGCAAGTTGTCGTTGATTTTTTTTGGTTGATCAGTTTATGTGTTTGTTCTGAGGTGGAGTTAAGCAACTTATTTAACTTGTAATCGAATGGGAAAATCCATCATGTTAACTTGTGGTTGGTTCGCCAGTTATACTGTAGTTTATCTTTTTGCGAGAAACTTTCAATCTATTCATCTTCAGCTTTGGACATTGTAGTTGTACTGGCAACTTTGACCATTGTGTTAGTCGAAGTGAGTCGAACTAGAGTAAAATTAGTCATCAGGCAGTAGTCTCACGTCCTTTTGGATCTTGATTCATTTGGTCTTGTTTGTGGAAGCCATGAATGATCGATGCTGCCATGCCTACCCTTGTATAATGTTCATGTGGAGTCAAAGTGTGAGAACGAGAGACGATTAATGTTTGTGTCAATCCAAATTTGTGTAATTTTGGCATCATACTATACCTGCTTCATTTTATAACACTTGGAGATCAGTAGCGTACTCGAAATGAGGTGCATAACAGGAGGCCGAAAACATGAAACCAAAAGATTGCATAAAAGTTTTCATCAATGAATGTTCTTTGTTGTGGCTTTTGATGGTCCTTACCTAACCTTGCTTATATATTTTTCTTTTGGTTCCCTCTTCTAAATAACTATTGTGACATTGCTTGAAGAGTCTGGTAAGTTCTTATAGGTCTCAAAATACACTAGGTAGGCTAATATATCCCATATTTTCTTATCTTCAGTTTTTTTACCTGGGACTTTGCATAATGATGCTATCATGTGGTTTCAATTTCTTGTAGATACGCGTATACATTGTTCGAATGGATTTGTAGTAGCACAATCATGTGCCTCTACCAATTGACATATGGTAAAGTATGTTGTGTAATCAGTACTCTCTCCATACCGGTGCATTAGGTACATTACAAAAACCAAATAATCACAACCGCTTGGGCGTGGTGCATTAACTCCCTCTTCGTTCCTTGTTTTTTGACATGAATAAAGGAATCAAGCAATAAGAGACGTGGAGCATGTATGTTTTCAATAACTCGAGAGTACATAGCATGGCATGCAGTGGTAAGTTTATTTCATGCAATGGTACTAATTAGCAAATAAGCATTAAGTTTTCTCATTTTCTCCTCCGTCTTGGTCACATTTCACGACCTAAAGATGACTAATGCACCTGTACGGAGGGAATACTCATAATCATAAGGTATTGGTGATAATCCTGAACTAATCTTGGTCTTAGAGTTGTTCTTCTATGACCATAGATCTATTTAATGCAAGTATTGAACATGTTCTTCTAAATTTGGTAAAAAAAGTATGAATTCATTCAGGCAGCCTTCTCCGAGAGGTTTAAACTAACATCTTTGGAGAATAAGTGTTCAGAAGCCCCTGTGAGAACTACCCTCCTAGTTTGAGCTTTGGTTATTCCGAAGAACAAAATATATGGTATTGAGGAGGTTATTATTCCAAATACGTATCAAATGCCCAGAGAATTTTTGTCTTCCATTGGTGCAGTCATCACATAAAGGAATGGTAGGTACGAACTTGCATCAATTATCTAATGACCGGGTTTAGTCATGGTGTCGTTACAGAGCCACACCGCCATACACCAAGCCATTAATACATACAACATAACCAGCTATGTCATGCAAGCTCCGGTTGATGTATGGTTGTTTGTGGCTAGGCCAATGATACTAGGGCTAGTTGACATGTATCATAAAGCATACCAACAAACTAAAAGTCTAAACCAGGTTTGTTGTCAAAGGTGCAGTTTACTAATGTCCCGATGTCTCGTATTCCTGCATGTCCAACAATGCACCTCTTCAGAGATCTTCTTCTATGGTTTCCCTTTATTCTGTTGGATCTATCTAAACCCAAGATATATATCCCTCAATAACGGGTTAAAAGTGCAGGTGTATGAACCATACCATTTGTTGAAATGGAATGGTATTTGTGGAGGAAGAAACGGGGAAAAATTTATTCACACAAGTGTGGAGTTCGTGGAGTATTCATTCCGGATTCATGAGGTGAACAATGGTCTGTTTCACTCTGCAGGTGTGCTTCTTTATATGCTGGCAAATATTCATTCTTTGCAGGGACACTATAAATAATCATGTGATTGATCCATGGTGTCCATCTCCCACAAAAGCAGAAGCCCCCATTCCATGGCACCACCATTTCTTTTTCAACTCATCCGCTGACTGAATACTTGCCTGGCACTCATGGGCACGAAAATATTTTGCCCACCCTTATGTACGGGCCTGTCTAGAGGATATTATAAATATAGTATTAATTACAATTTCGGTCTGTTACTTAATTTGCTTGCTTCATTGTGTACCACTTGGGGATCGGGGGGATAACACACTTCTTTCATGACACTAGTTAAAATTAGATGATTGGGAACATCGGAACTTAAAAGACTAGAATTTTGGTTCCTATCTTATATATGTTTTTTTATAGCTAAACACATATGCCATTTTGTCTATCTTATATATTGTAGGTGGAAACCCTGCAATTTCTTTTGGAAATAACAAAACTAGGTATCTAAAGATTACATAGAGAAGGTCTTCATGGTGAAGATGGGTCGTATTGTGGCATTTTTAAGTTATGAAAAACAAATTGCACCAGCTGACGTTCTGTGACGTGACTACCATCATGGACACCTAAGAGAGCATAAAGAACCGACCTGGCATGATGTGCAGACATGCATATGTTTGGCTCGCTAAAAAAATGTAGTAGTTGTTCTGTTATACAAAACATTAAATTGGTGATGTAGGTTGTTACAGCGTAAGTTATTGTGACCAAAATGTAGCATATTTATATGCCGAAAGAGCCTAATATAAGCGCACTAGAATACTGGCGCTCTTGGTAGAATTACTAGTTCGTCTGTTGAGATCTCATGCCCGCACCATGTATTTGGTAACACCTTACTGCAATTCAGTGTCTTAATCTCAGAACATGGTACCTTTTCTCAGACGTTGCTGTATTGGGAAGAAAATGAGGGGAATGAAGAAGATGACCAGGGATGCCACCTTTCTGTCATTGATTCAGTCTGGTCCCACGAAGCGGCCGTTCGCCGCCTCCTATGTGGGCTGCAACGCTGGTGGGTTTCTATGTTGGACCGCTAACAGTAATCAATTTAATATTCCCTCCGTATCAAAATATAAGACCTTTTTTGACACTATCATGGTGTCCAAAAACGTCTTATATTTTGATACAGAGGAAATAATTATGTATACATTCTAGAAAAAAATAGTAATGTTGTCCAGGAGATTGGTAAAATAATGGTTGGCCAAGTGCTCAGGGTTACATCGTCTAATTAATAGGATATTAGTGATGTTGTCACCATGGTGCTACCCCAGTAGACCGTTTGTTCCTAAACTATCACTGGTGGAAAAAGGGCCTTTGGTCGCGGTTCGCAACTGCCATTAGTCGCGGTTGCGCAACCGCGACCGAACGGGCGCGACTAAAGGCCCCACCCTTTAGTCGCGGTTGCTTAAGAACGGCGACTAAAGGCCCGTCCACGTGGGCGCCAGGCGGCCGTCGGGGCGGAGGACCTTTAGTCGCGGTTCTTCTGGCCAACCGCGACTAAAGGCCGC
>NC_041386.1:696252926-696257507 GCF_002162155.2 Triticum dicoccoides | reverse complement strand
TTTGAAGGAGTTTCACATATTCTACGGTACTACATACATGCATATGAATGTACAATTTCAAACAAATTTGAAATTAGAACCAAAAAGAATTCAAGAGGAATATACAATATATATTCAATATCATCGGATGACCATATACAATTTTGAACAAGTTTCCATACATAATTTAATGCATATAAAGTTCTACGTCCTCGTAATGGTGTTCTCCTTTAGGATGGAGGACTTCCCTCCTGAACCATCCAGCTAGTTCCTCTTGAAGTGGTCGGAAGCGAGCTTCTGGACTAAGCATCATCCGGAGGTTATTCCTCTGAGCATTGGTATCACTCGGAACCCGCTCAGAGGTGTATCTTCGGATCATCTCACAGACATAGTATGCACATAGATTGGTCCCCGCTGGCTGAATATCGTCACCATTCTTAGCCTTTGCCCTTTTGAATTCTAGCTCTTTTTTGAATTCACCAACCTTTGTATCTACGAACCGTCTCCAAACCCTACGAGGCAAAGAAAATTAAATGAACAAGAGAGTTATTAGTTACTTGATATTAGGAAATGAACGAAATAGGCCGATCGATATAGAGCGCAAATGAATGAAAATAATTACTTCTGCAGCATTCTTCTCATGTCGACCCAAAGCTTTGGATCCTTATTCAGAGAGTCGTGGACGAGACATTCTGAGGTGTCAACTTTAATTACTAGCAGAATCCAGTGGAACCTGCGGACACGATACATGCACAGTACGTCATGCATAACTCATCGATTAGCCGGCCACATACCATGCATGGAGTAAACAAAAGAGAATGTGCTCAAGACAGAAACACTCACCCAAAATGGTAAGGAAATAGAATATCACTTTTGAGTTCCTGCTTTGTAAGAAACTGCCACAGGTCTGCCTCCATGTCGGCGGGGTGATGCTCCAACACATATCCATTAACGATGTGTGGGTCAATGAACCCAACATCATGGATGTTCCTTACTCTGCATTCTTTAATCTTCATTCTGCATGTATAATAGCGGACACAACAATATAGTTAGGACATATATATAGTGCAGGCAATATGAACGAGATGGGGTAGAAATAAATCACTTACAGAACGTAGCAACTGATGATAGATTTGTCGAGCTCGCGCAGATTGAAAAGCTGGAACAATTCACTCAGATGAATTTGTACATAGTAATGTTTGAAGTGATGCTCATATCTAACTTCCGCATAAATATATTCTTTGGCGTTTTTATTTTTTATGTAACCCTTGTACCATTTCAGCAGACCTTTCATTTGTGGAGGTAGATCCTCTTCCTGCGCAGGCTCGACGAGAGGCTCATTCTTCACATATGTAATTACTACCTCCTTCACTGGCGCCTCATCAAGGCCTAACAGTTCACGAAGAGTAATACCTAAGTTGGCCGCTTGTTCTCTGGCACTCGTTACAGTCAATCCATGTGCTGCCGCAGCTGCTATGATATCGGGGTCATCCGGACCGGCGGCTTTCACTATAAGCGGGGCAATCGATTGTTTACTTTGTTCCCCGAGCTGGGCAACTCGTTTCCCGCTTTTTTTACTTTCTAATTCCGTTTTCTCGGCCTCCTCCAAGGCTTTGTTCTCCTGGTTCTCCGCCCGCTCTTTCTTCTCCTTCAACATGAGTGCCTGCCTATGAAGTTCACGTGCATAGTCATCAGGCAGATTCTTCGCGGCTTGGGACGGTGTGCTCAAAAATGACTTAGCCCACTTCTTTTGCTCATTAAAAAATACTGGCTTGGGCTCGGGCTCTCTTTTCTTCTTGCAGTCCGCCTTCCATTTCTCATGATCAGCAGCCGCGGCCGCGGCAGTTTCCTCGGCACTACGTTCCCAAGGCCTTGTGGGGAGAGGCTTCAATGATGGCTCCGGTACCTTTGTGGTCTTAGGTACATAAGGGTCCGGGTTAATAATCCAGGACTGCTTCTGCTTCTTTGCCGGAGGTGGATTGGGGGGCGGCGTCTGATCACCCGCCGGACGAGGACTGGGGGGCGGCGTCTGATCACCCGCCGGACGTTGTGGACTGGGGGGCATCAGCTGACGTGACGGAGGTGTAGGTGAACCGCCACCACCGTAGGGGGGTGGACTTGTTGTCCTTGGCGCCTCGCCTGGAAACTTGATAAACTTCTTTTGCCATAGAATGAAATGGCGCTTGACATCTCCAAGTCTTTTCTCCCCTTCAGGTGTAGCAATGTCAATCTCCAGGTCCTCAAACCCTTGGACTATGTCCTCCACCGTGACACGAGCATAGCCATCTTGAATGGGGTTGTTGTGGTGGAGTGCTCCAGGTAAACATGGTAAAGCACTGCCGATGGCTACCTTCATGGACATGTTCCCGATAGGATAACACAGATGACATTCTTTCATCTCCTTTATATCGTCCACGGGGTAGCGAGGAGGCTCCGGTGCAGTAATTTCGACCACCAGAGGCTCCGGTGCAGTAATTTCGACCACCAGAGGCTCCGGTGCAGTAATTTCGATCGTCGGTGCATCTGCACCAGCCGGTGGGGCCTCCGTGGAAGCCACACTGCTTCTCCGCTGCTGGCTTCTGAGATCCGCTGGATGATCTTCATGCTGCGCCCGAGCTGCATCTCGTTCGGCTACTAGTACACTCACGGTTTTCTTCATCACATCCATTTCCGATGTCAACCGCGCCACAACATCTGCTTCCCGATCCATCTTTCTCTTCCGGCTTCTGTAACCGTACGGGTCATCGTTCTGGGGGAATCCTATTTTCCTCGGAATGTGCCCCATGCCTCGTACACGTCCTCCGTGTTCAGGATTCCCGAGGGCTTTTGTCAGCGCGTCGTTCTCTCTGTTGAACTTGATCTTCCCCTCTTGAGCATCCCTCATTGCGTCAATAAGGGCTTGGGTGGGTTTAATTATTTTGCCCCGGTAAACACACTCCCCTGTCTCCGGGTTCAGCGTTCCCCCATGCCCGTACCACCAGCTTTTGGCCCTTGGGTCCCATCCCTCCGTACCTGGACGGATTCCTCGCGCCCTCAGCTCGTTCTCCATCTTCTCCCACCAAGGCTCCCAAAGGCGATACCCTCCTGGCCCCATAATATGATTGTACTCCTTCTTAGCCGCATTTTCCTTATTTTTTTTCATTATTTGAATGAACTGCTCCGATTTCTTTTGCTTCACAAATTCTGGCCAATCATGTTTCAGTTTCTCATATTGTCCTTTGAAATCCGGAGTCTTGTTCTGCTTGACAAAGTCATGGGCTAGATTTTGCTTGAATTTCCGGGATGCGTCGGCCATCTTATGAAGAGCGAACTGTTTGACTAGCCTCATCCTCTCCTTGTTTTCCTCAATCTTGTTACCCTCCTCATCGAATTTGTTGTATTCCGGAGGTAGAACGAAATGTTCCATAAGCTTCTTGAAGCAATCTTTTTTTGTTCTCTTATCGACAAAAGTGAAACCAGCAATTCGTGCCTTCTTTGGCTTATTCCACTCCTGGACGGTGATCGAGACGTTGTCTCTAACAATGGCTCCGCATTGGTTGACAAACTTGGTGGCGTTCTTGCGGGGCTCCAGCGGCCTGCCGGTTGCACTGTCGACAACCTCGATGGTGCATGTTTCTCCTTGTTTCATCGTCTTGGTTGCGCCACGCTTTGACGACGTACTCGATTGTTTCGACGATCCGGCCGAGGGCTAAAATAAGAAAGAGAGTCGCGCGCGTTAGTCCACACATATTTATTCAAATCAGTTAGTTTGTATCACCAGAGGCTCAATGTATATATATACCTCGGCGCCGGAGGTGGTTGCTACTTCCATTTGAAGATCGTCGTTTATCGACGTTTGTTCGGCATCATCTTGCTGACGGCGCCCTTCATCTTCACCGTCAAGGTTCAGATAAGAAGAGATATCATCTTCTTCTTGTCCGGTCGGCACATATAGAATATCGCCGTTTATGATGTCGAACATATGTGCTTCACCGTCCGGATCATAGTTGTCCATAATCGGGTCAGCTCTATCGTCCGCCATTATGTCAGTCCTGAAAACATGTAGTATAAACAAATTAATTAAGTGAAGAAGGGGGGCGGTGGCGGTGGCGGTGGCGAAAGGGCGGTGCAAAAGGAGGGGGCGAGGAAGGGGTGGGAGAGGGTGTCGCGGTAGAGCGCGTGACGGGGCGGCAGACGACGGCGTCACGGAGAGGGAGGCGAGGACAACACACATGTATAACCCTCGCCGCCCCCTCTCGATCCCTAAAAAAAACACCGCGCGCATCGCCGCCCCCCTCGCTGCCCCCTCTCCGTATATACGTTTTTTTTGTTAATTATCAAATTTTACGGTTATTTGTTAAGTTATACGTTTTTTGTTAATTAAGTTATTTTACGGTTATACGTTTTTTGTTAAGTTATTTTACCGTTTTTGTTAAACTAATTAACTAGTTAAAATTAAAAAGAACAAAAAAAAATTCTCTCTCCCTCTCCACGATCTCGCTAGCTCTCTGTACGTGGGCGAGAGGGGGCGGCGGGCGACGGCGGGCGGCGGCGTTGAGGGCGGGCGAGAGGCGGCGCGGTGGGCGAGGGAGGCCGGCCGGCGTGGGCGAGAGGGGGCGGCGG
>NC_041386.1:696249220-696250570 GCF_002162155.2 Triticum dicoccoides | reverse complement strand
GTGCTTCCTTTGTATCATTTGTCTTCCCATACACGCCCAAGAAGCTTAGGAGGTTCACGCAAATATTCTTCGTAACGTGCATCACGTCGATTGCAGAGCGGACTTCTAGGACTTTCCAATATTCTAGCTCCCAGAATATAGATTTCTTCTTCCACATGGCTGCGTGCCCGTCAGCTCCCTTCGGAACTGATTGTCCGCCAGGACCCTTTCCAAAGATGACTTTCAAATCCTTGACCATATCAAATACCTCAGCACCAGTGCGTTCCGCAGGCTTCGGCCGGTGATCTGCCTTGCCGTTGTAATGCTTGCCTTTCTTTCTTACTGGATGAATTTTCGGAAGAAATCGACGATGCCCAAGGTACACGTTCTTCTTACAATTTGGCAAATGTACACTTTCAGTCTCATGTAAGCAGTGCGTGCATGCATTGTATCCCTTATTTGACAGTCCCGAAAGGTTACTAAGAGCAGGCCAATCGCTGATGGTTACGAAAAGCAACGCTCGTAGGTTAAATTCCTCTTTTTTGTGCTCATCCCACACACGGACACCAGGTCTGCCCCACAGCTGTATAAGTTCATCAACTAATGGCCTTAGGTACACATCGATGTCGTTGCCGGGTTGCTTCGGACCTTGGATGAGCACTGGCATCATAATGAACTTCCGCTTCATGCACAACCAAGGAGGAAGGTTGTAGATGCATAGAGTCACGGGCCAGGTGCTATGGCTGGAGCTCTGCTCGCCAAAAGGATTCATGCCATCTGTACTTAGACCAAATCTTATGTTCCTTGCGTCAGCTGCAAAATCTTTGAACTCTCTGTCGATCTTTCTCCATTGCGTTCCATCTGTGGTGTGTCTCAACTCCCCGTCCGACTTACGATCCTCTTTGTGCCATCGCAACAACTTGGCATGCTCTTTGTTCCTGAACAGACGTTTCAACCGTGGTATTATAGGAGCATACCACATCACCTTGGCGGGAACCCTCTTCCTGGGTTTCCCGCCCTCAACATCGTCACCAGGGTCATCGCCTCTGATCTTATAACGCAATGCAGTGCATACCGGGCATTCATTCAAATTCTCGTATTCACCGCGGTAGAGGATGCAGTCGTTGATGCATGCATGTATCTTCAGAACCTCTAAACCTAGAGGGCAGACAACCTTCTTTGCTTCATACGTACTGGCGGGCAACTCGTTATTCTTTGGAAACATATTCTTCAACATTTTCAGCAAGTTTTCAAATGCCGAGTCAGCTACACCTGCCTGTGCCTTCCATTTCAGCAAATCCAGTGTGCAGCCCAGCTTTTTCAGACCATCATCGCATCCAGGGTACAACGACTTTCTGTGATCCTCTAACA
>NC_041386.1:696247165-696248148 GCF_002162155.2 Triticum dicoccoides | reverse complement strand
GTTGGCCAGGCCAACCGCGACTAAAGGCCTTTGGGCACCTTTAGTCGCGGTTGGCCTGGCCAACCGCGACTAAAGCCCCTCACGTGCACCAGCTGGCCACCGAGCGCCCTGGCCCAAGCCTTTGGTCGCGGTTCGTCTGCCGAACCGTGACTAAAGACTTCATTAGTCGCGGTTCCTACAGTTTCGTGACTAATGGGGCTGGACGGAAGCCTCTTTTTCTACCAGTGTATATAGCAAGCTATGTTGAACTACCTGATTCAGGCAGCTTGGCACGTGGCTTGTCCACTAATACTAGGACTAGGTGAAATGTGTCATCAAATTTATTGAGAACCTAGCAACTTGAACAGCTGAACATCTCGCAGGTGTGATTTGATAATTTTTCGATGTCTCCCATTGCTGCATGTTTATGCATATCACTCTTTCTTTACCATGGCGTATACCCATCTCGTTTCTACGTGCATGTCTTATGAGCTTTTTTTTTGCAAAATCATGTCTTATGAGCTCATATATATGCGTGATAAGCAAGTCACTGATTAGAAGTGTGGATGAATGAACAATATTGTATCATGAGAATGAAGTGGTATAAATAAAGTGAGGGACTGATAGAGAACATTATTCACACGGTGCAAGAGTTGGTGGAGTACTGGAGCATTCATTCCGTCTTGGCAAGCTGAATATACATGGCCTTTGTTAGCATTAGCACGTAGGTGTGGTCCTTTATGTTGGTCAACGTTTATTTTGGAGGGACACTTTAAAATATGCATCTATAACTAGTACTATCATATCAAATGTCAATCTCTGTGCTAATCATGTAATTAATATATAACTGAGATCCTACCTAATTTCAATGTCCAGTTAATTTTCATCCAAACATAAACGTGCATTGCACGTACTAGTAAATGAAGAAACTGTGAAGTTATCGCATGCAACTAGGGTCCCATAAAAGTAGGCTACTCATTTTTCTTTTGAAAAACCTGTCGGAA
>NC_041386.1:696236016-696247010 GCF_002162155.2 Triticum dicoccoides | reverse complement strand
ATATAGGGAGGTGAATGAGTCTCGGTTGCCGTAGACTGGCACCGACACTGAGTTCCATGGATCTTAGTAGGTTTGATGATTTGATGGCATTCTTGCGTAGAGAGACGGATTTTCATGAAAGACATTGATGTTTCGGGAATCCCATTTTTTATAGAGAGCGGCGAGCAACACGAACGTGTCGTCAGATTCAGGCCACAACCAATCATCGGATGAACAAGTATCGGCAATAATCTGTATGTGCCATGCACATGGGGTACGTCACCTCTAGTAACTTAGTCGCTTGAGGTGTAGGAGCCATCAGAAGATTATGGCCTTCTTTGGAGCCTGGGAGGTCTGAATGGGTCCTAGATCATGCAGATACATTTGGTGTGATAGAACTATTTACGCCTATCATGTGATATAATTGTCCCTGCTAACAAGGATCCTCTGGTCTTGAGCATCTGTGAGAACAAAACCATACAATAACACGTTTACCGAGATAAGTTCACCGGCAATGGTCAAGGTTAACCGGTTTTGCAATGCAAAGTTGATCCTTGCAAATAGGGTTAACTGTTGTAGTTGGTTTGAGTAAAGAGTTTGGAAATCAATGACAGTGGTTTAGGGAGAATACATCTTTGTTGCTAGAAAATGCTTCCTTATCATGGTTGACATTGTATTTGCAGATTTGGGATAGGCGGATATATGTTTGTGGACAATTTTTTATAAGTATGAGGCATCGTTGGCAGTTGAGGCTGGGAAAGGCTATTGATTAAATAAAATCCATTCTTGCTATGGAAAGTTTGAGGAATGTATGAACTTGTACGCAAACTTTATCACCAAGCAAAAAAATAAATTGTTTCAATGTTTTTAACCGCAGACCACCAGCGCTACTAGGTGTGCACACCTTGTCCCACACAACCAGGAATTGAGGCCGTGTCGTCCATTAACTAGAAAAAACATCTATGGCATTTGTCAGTTATTTCTATATTTTGCATAGTAGAATAGAATAACGAATGAAGTAAGATTGCAGGTTGTGTGCTACATCTGAGAGGAGTACGAATTTTCTACCCTTAACGATCAAGAGTGCACACCATCCTCTTAAGTAACAATGAAAGTTATCAAATAGAGGTTGGAAGGAAAAGTCTATGATTTTGTGTGGTGAGAGCGAAAGACTGAGGTAAGTTCATCCCAATGGTAAGTTTTTTCGAATGGGCCGAGAAGATTAATTATTAAATTTTGACACCTTTGTTTGGCATCTTGAGTCTTCCATCAAAGATTGGTGGGTAAACATTTCTGGAAAGAATGTTCCCTAACGGAAGGTAGTGGCATCGCTCAGGACACTCATTAGTTGGACCTTTTATTTGAAAGAAATGCCCGAGTTTTCAGACATAAGAGCAAGCCACCACTTATTTTGTTTAACGCCATCAAGGTTGACATCAAGCGTTGGGATACAGCAGGCTCAAAGATTTGGGTTCCATTATCCTAGGAGAGTAGTTCCTCCGTGTATTGTCGGACCTTAGGCCATTGTAACAAAAGCAGTTCTGTTCTTATCAATTAATGGATGAGGCAAAACCTTTACCTCCGTTTAGAAAAAAATAATACTCCCTCCGTCTAGGTGTATAAGCCACCTTATGAAAACCAAATAATCACAAAACACTTAGGCGTGGTGCATTAATTCTCACCTCGTTTATTATTTCTTGGCATAAATAAAGTAATTAACCAATAAAAGATATGGGGTGCGTATGATTTTAATGATTTGACCTACATTGACTTACTCCCTTTGGCCGGGTTTAATAGGCCGCTGCATTCTCTTTATTCCCTCGATCCCCCCATTCCAGTGTCCATCCACGGAAGAGAACTCATGTGGCTCCCTGATTGGATATACATGCATGCTCTATGCACATAAGAGCGACTGCATGCATTGGTTTAGTTAATAGGCCTAATTAATTGGGCATAGAACGGATGTTTAGAATAATCTCCTTAATACATGTGTGCTTAGTTTTTGTAGCTAAGCTTGCTTTATTTACTTCTTTATCAACAAAACTTTTTCATGCATTGGTCGGTAGGCATTCTACACAGGTTCACGTGCTTAGAACCGTTACTTATGGAGTCATCATAATGCTCTCTCTCCTCTTTAATTGTTTTGTCACATTATTTTTTTGCCTATGTGCCACCCTTAGCACCCTTACACAGTGGAGCACTGAGAAATGTCTTATTTCCAAAGTCTACCAATGTAATCTCCTTGGTCCTTGTATTTTGGCGTCCAGGGCTAATAAATTCGGACATGGAGTAATTTTTCTTGAGTTCCCTATGGAGCTTACCTGTCCCGCTTGCATTGAGCTGTGTAGGAGCCAAAAGAAGGGAACAGGTGTTTGCTAATGTCCTGATAGCTCCAATTCCCATGTTATGTCTACATATCTCTCCGGTTCTCTACCATGGTCTACTCTCTATCTTTCTGGTTGACACCTAGCGTATGGTGTTACATGCCCAACAAGAGAATCACTACTATTTAGAACCCGCGGATGGAGAAGCAATATAGTTCGGTGAGTATGGGAGTGGTATATATAAATATCGAGATAGACAAAGAACATTTACTCTCATAAGTGCGGGAGTTTGGTGGAGTCTTCATTCCTTCTCCATGTTGTAGCCTTGGCTTGTGGTCCTTTATGTCCATGCATGACTCTCTTATCTACTCTATTCTTTATGTCTGCCACCTATCTTATGTGCTAGCCTATATGCCCAATAAGAGGATCGCTAGTTACAGTCGTCAATGGAGTAGCAATATGGTTTGGTGAAGATGAAGTGGCATATGTAAATAAGAAAATGCACTGAGAACATCACTCACACAAATGTGAGAGTTTGGTGGAGTCTTTATTCCTGATCTAAAGAGATCAATATGGTCACAGCATGTTGTAGCCGACAGGTATGGTCATTTACATAGTGGTTCTAGGCGAGCCTTCGCTGAGATGCTACGGCCAGCCATATCGTCCCAAGTCTCCACCTTTTTTTTGCGGGTGAGTATCCACCTATTCACCTTGTAGCTCTGTTTTTAATAAAGAAAATAGGATCACTAAAACCCTTGTGCCCCCAGAAAATTAAGAGAACCTTGTGTATTCCGACGAGAAAGAAAACTAGCAACCCAACAGATCGATCCGGTTGACACGTCCAGAATTAATTGTCTTAAATTTATCTAGATACAAATGTATCTATTTTCCAAATACAAATTAGATACATCTGTATCTAGACAAATCTAAGATAACAAAATTGAGACGGAGAGATAAAAATAACACATACTCTCTCCATCCGAAATTACTTGTCACAAAAATGAATATATCTAGATGTATTTTTAATTCTAGATCCATCAATTTCTATCTATTTTTGTGATAAGTAATTCAGGACGTATTGATACAATACAATAAATATGCATGGACAGACATCAACTAGTTGTACATGCCGTGTTGGCTAGTTTTTGCGCTCGCAGGCTTTCTGCTGGGTGGAACAGTGGCGCGCAGAGGAGGTGCCGCAGCCGTAGCTGGCAGCCTGGCAGCGCGCGGCAGAACCGGTGCAGGGGCACTTCGCCTCGCAGGACGCCAGGGGCACACACCTGGTGGCGCAGACCCTCCCTTCCGGGCAGGGCACACAGCCTCAGTCCTCGATCCTAAAAGATAGCTGCCTATTTTACTCCCTCTGTTGTATAATGTTGTGTATATAGGTTATTTAAAGTCAAACCTCACAAATTTTGACCAAGCTCATGGACAAAAAGATTCACATCTAAAATGCCAAGGATATATCATTAGATTAATCATAACTAGTCATCAACATGTGCATCTGCAGGGGCTAGTTTTCAAATGGTAAAATACTAATATACTTGTATTGATCATTAGACTTTTGAAGCCGGATATTTTTTAGTTCCTCTCCCTCCAGCCTCCACATGTCGACGCCACCTATCAAGCAGTATTCGCACCATATTTAACTTGTCATTAAATTTCTCGCGGATGGTAGGTTAAACTTTCTCATAGTGATGTTTGCTTCTTTTTCCAAGACAAAGACGCACATAATTCTATTTGTGTGATCTGTCAATAATTCAACATATATAATTGTTTAATATGTGCATTCGTACAATTAATTTAAGCAGTAACAGTTGTATACCTTCACTAATTAATATGACACGAAAACACATCACGCGTAAAGCAACAAATATTAAACATATCGGTAAGTGGTCTAGATAAAATTGCCGGGTATCTTATCATTAGGAAAGTAAATTCTATCTTTATTCCTACTGAGTTTGATCACTTTTATAGAACCTAGTTCTCAATAATATTTATAATTTTGAAAAGTCAATGTTGTAACTTTGTACTTTGGAAATATTTTAGCAAATATGACTCAAAATGTTGTGTTTTGCCACATACATGTCTATGAAATAAGTACCCCTTTATTATGAATGTGATTTTTATTATTTAATATTTTGAATCATATATTGTTGTGTTATTATTCTAAATTGCCCATTTTAAATTATTCGTACATTTTTAACTATGTTTTTCGAATTATAATCTAAAATTAGTTTTAGCAGATCCGGGACCATATCTTTGTAATATTTTTATCAGGTTCCCAAACCAAAACTTCAAGTCACACGCTCAGGTGAAAAATCTCCAAGTGACACATAATTTATTGTTTGCTCTGAAAAATATAAGTCACTCAGTTCAGTTCAGAGTTCTATATAATTATTTCCATTACACATTAACTTACTTTTTTCTCAACTGTAAAACTAAGCATTTAACCTCGGTCACTATATTCAACATTGTAAGACATATGATAGTTTTCTGTTATAAAAAATGGTTAGAAATCCACAAATGTAGAGGTCACATACGACATACATATGTGAAATTTGGTAAAATAATGTGAAATAATATGAAAATTTATGATATGTACTTCAGTAATTTCAATACATTTTTACGGCATATGTAACAGCTGTTACCTACCAAAAACTGGAATTTTTCTGTGTGCCAAAAATCGACAGGGAAATAAGGAAAACCGTCAGAAATAATATTTCCTGTCGGTTCAGCCATAGCTTGACAGGGATAGCAAAATATGTCTGTCGGGAGGCCGTCGGGAAGGTTATGCCTGTCGGGACTGAACCGCCGACAGGAAATATAACACCTCTGTCAGGACTGAACCGCCAGGAATATAGATTCAGATGAACAAAAAAAATAAAAAATGATATAAATAGTTCTCACAGTTAATCCATTTCGCAAGTAATACATTACATTAATCATAGTTCTACTAAATCACGTCTATTTCGTACACAAATCCATTTATAATTAGCATACAGCGATTCAGGGTCACCGAAATAGAAGTGCACATCTAATAACAGATAAGTTCTTCAACTATATGCAAAAACAGGGCCTCATGTCACTCAATCACAGCTTGGACTGTAAGCTTCTGTTTCAAATTAACCTTCACCAAATGGACTCATTGAGCTGTTATGAAAAGAATAGACTCATTGAAGTTGTACAGTTCATGTCAAGTGTCAATTGTTAAAAGTAAGATTGCAAGAACTAGGACCATTATCTCTATGTGATACAGTAAGAACCTGTTTGACATCACAGTTTCTCAAACTAACTTGGCAAAACCTTGGCTCTACATGTGGTTGATCAATCAGCAAAGAACATGGAGAATCAGGATACAGCTCAACCTAATTTGCAAACAACTCAACATAACAGGAAATTAAATCTCTAAATTTTAGTATTTCGAAGTCGTTTGAATGGATTTGTGCTCCACTTTAGACTGGCGTGTACTACTTACAATTGTAAGTCACATAAAGATAACTAGTGAGGGTTAGGGAAGAAAATAGGAAGTTCCAAGAAGCAAGTAGTAAAAAGTTTAATTGAATTAAGATGATATACAGTATGGCCCATGATAGAAGCCCCTTGACATATCTTTATCTTGTTAATTGTTATAACAGAACCTACATTTCTTTTGCATTGCTTCTAGTAAAAAGGCTCTTAATGTTCAGTACATTGAAATAAAAATGTCTAGGTACATATCAGATGTTCTTGAGCATACTGGAGATAGCATGATCTCGCAATATCAAAAACTTGTATCAAAATTACTCATTTATGCATTTGGACACAGGTGTGGAAATAATAGTATAAACTGATAAGAGCAGAGGGTATTACACCTCTCTTATAGATGGATCATGAACCTTAAACCATACTCCTGATCTAGATTACCTGCAACTAGGAAATGAGCTCTGAAATAGGTGCGATGAGATCTGAGATAGGCTCCTAGAAGTTCCATTTCAGCTGTTGGACAGTTGATGACTCAGTCATCTCAATCATCTAATCATGTCAATATATGGAAATGTGAATATGTGCAGAAATCAAAATGAATGAAATATCAATCTGCAAATTAAACCATGGAATGTGAACCATGCGTGTGGAAAAATGTTTGCAACAACCTTGCCCGTATTCTTCAATCAATACAGAGTATGTACCTGAAAAAGATTGCCTTTGAGCATGTTTGTTTCTCCATCAATGTGCTTCTCCATAGATGAAAGCCTCTGTACAAAACAGCACCCAGATTTAAGAAGCATGGAGGCTACTTTCTGCAGAAAACATGGAAGGAGCAATCTTATTATCGTTGCTTCTATTTGGAGTATTGTGACGAGTTAAAAAAATTAATAAAAATGCTTTTGCAGCTTAGTACAGGAAGAAAAAACTAGGAGGCAAGGCCACAAGCTGGGAGATGACATTAGCCTAAGGCAATGGACAGCTCCAAGCCAAGCGCTCGCGGAAAGGCTGAATCATGGCGCTAAGTCACTCCTTAGACGAACTACACATTAAAAGCATTTTTAGATAACCTAAGAGTAAATAAATATCTAGAACTTTATTGTCTTTTCAAAACCTGGAAGTTGGTACAACACAATACAAATCCCAGTACGGTTGCTACAATCCCCTGTGTTTGCTCATGCTGCCCAGCCCTGCTTTTTGAAAATCGCGTGCTAGGTTCTGAACTGTTTTCTGCACGGAAGAACTCACCTCTCCAAGAACCAATCATGTTTCCTTTTCCTCCTTGAAATCAAGGAATTGTAGCCTCCACTAGGCCCATCACACGAGCAGCAGCACCAGCAGCGCCGCAGCCTCCAAGATGCTCTGAGAAATACATGAATGGCTGTTGAACCTTTTTAAATTTTCAGTTCTAGAAAAATCAATGTTTCTCTGGATGAAAATATTTGCTTTGCATAAAATTCAGGCAGAAATATTACAGAGAATTTGCATGAACTCTAATGACAAGAACCACAACATTCAGGCAGAAACATTACAGAGATCTAAATAAATCTAACTCCTTATGCACCCCAACATAAGTCAAAACAATGTTTGGGAACAGAACCTACTAATGCACAGTGAAAAGAAATTGCGTTCATACTAAATCCTATTCCAAGATTGCACATCGGACTTGAACATAAATTGAACAGACCATGGTCGACTTGCAAACTTGCGGTTTGGGGGAGACGGCACCCGTGGAGAGGGACGACACTGGAGTTGGAGCAGGTGATGGGCGAAAAGCCATCCAGAGGAGGCCATGCAGAAGGGCGGAGCAGACATCAGATGGCGTAGATCAGAGCCGATTTGAAGGAGCCTGCCACAGATCTGGGGGCGAAGAAGTGGGATGCGCATGCTGCGGTAGGAAAGGCGTGGAGATGAGCACGGATGGGGATGGGGAGGCGCTCAGGTGGAAGGGGAGGGGCGGCGGCCGGGCGGATCTGGAGGTTGGAGGCGACGAGGGATTGGGGTAGGGTGGGCTCGGAAGATTTCGGGGGATTTGTTGCTAGGGATTCTATTTCTATCCATGGGCGTGGCGTGATATAAGGCACCAAAACGGGCTCAGTGGCGCGAATGTAGGGAAATTTTCGTGGCGCGCTAGCGGATTTATAGATGGGCCGCGCCAACACCATGGTATTTGCTCCTGTGAGCTGAGCACTGACAGCAAAATAGAATTTTGCTGTGGGCCGGTTGCGGGGCCGACAGGAAAACTGTTTGGCACACAGAAAAATTACAGTTTCTGGTACTGTCGCTTTGTGCACGAATAAATTAATTTCCTATTTTGTCAGCTTGAAAAAGATGATCCCTCATATCTATAATACCTAAATAGTTCATCCCCACTAACTTATTTCTCTTGGGACGCGTCTAGTGGGCAAACGTTTGCCCACTAGCGCTTCCTGGCAGCCTCTCTTTTTAGGCATGTTTTGGTCCCCTGATCCAGATTTGGAAAGTAGGAAGGCCCACGCTTTTCTCCCGCTCCCATGCTTTCCTTCAGCTCGCACGCTTTTCTTCAGCTCTCCCATCACGTGCTTGATCAACGCCCGTCATCAAATAGGAAGTGTAGCTTGCCTGACGTACCCCTGCGCCCAACGCCCCCCATTCCCTCTCCTCACCTACCCCCACGCCCTTCTTCTTCTCCCCCAAAATCGGAAGGACCCTGCAATGGCTGCCCCATTGAAGCTTAAAAACTGAAAGAAGAATCTACCAATATACAGACAAAGTAAGAAGAGATGGGAGGTGTGATTTTCTCACCTTGTTTTTTCATATCTGATTGCACCTTCTTCCTCGCAGTGTTCTTCCTTGTTTTTCCCAGATCCATGAGCAACACGTATGGTTGTTGTGCTGCTCCTGTTGCAAAATAGAAAACAAAAACAGAAAGTGAGAAACTATAGTGGATTTTATAAGCAAATCAGGTATTGACAGCAAGCAACTCTTGGCAGGACATGAACCACAACGTCTGTTTTTCGGGTTTTTTTATGTACCGACTGCTGTGTTTTTAGGTTGCTTTGGGACTAGAAAAAGTTGTATTGAAAAACAGAACAAAAAAGAAACAACTTCTAAGCTTTGTTTTAAGCAAAATTCGTGTTAAGAGCGAGCAACTCATGTGTGATCATGCATGCTAGAACTAAAAAGATGTGGGAAAAAATGTGGGCAACTACTGGGGCACTTTTAAGCAAAATAAAAAAAGGTGGAAAAAGGGTAAGCAACTCATTTGTCTCTTATGAATTTAGTTTGCTTTGTACAACGTATGTGGTAAAATTTTAAAAGAAAAGCAGCAAACATCTAGGTGGGTTGTTTTAAGCAACTCCAGTTCTGCCATTAAGAAACTTCATGCTCGTTCACGCTGGTCGTGAGCAACTGATTTCCTGCCAATCACTAGTATACTAGGCTCTTATTCAGTTTTACGGTCCTCACTGAAAAGAAACTGTTGGCAAGTGCCTAGGTTTTCTTAAGCAAGTTTAGTACAATAAGTAATCACACACGGTTGATTTCTCTCTAGATAGTAAGCTACTAATTTCCAGGGGAAGGGTATGAAGATTACATGTGAGTAGCTGGTGGAGGTTTCTTACTTAGGCATTCCTTGGATAGCTTTGAGATTTTTTAGGTGGGTCCTACAAAAAAAGGAAAACACAAAGGGGTTTGCCATGGTTTGCGTAACAAAGAAAGCTACCGTGGTCTTGTATGTGACTTGCTAGAAAACTATGGGGGACTTGCTAGAGTTTTATGGGTGACTTGCCTGTTGTTTGGAAAAAAAAATTATGAGTTTTGTGTTTCCACATACACAAATTGTCTGCCGCCCAATCCCCCTTCCTATCCCCCTAAAATGTGTGCCTAAGATGTCACTTACCCGACTTTTCTCTGCGTTTTAAATATTTGATTGACTTCAGTTTCTTTAAGTTTCTTGATTTTTGAGTACCAATTGCCTAGTATAGCTATGTGGAGTTCCCTAACCTTGATGTGTATGTTTTCTGAACTATCAGAACAGTGGGAAAAACTAGTATTTGATTTCAATTGTATTAAGTTGCTTGATATGTGTGTATCAAAATTGCCTCGTCTAGATGTGTGCAGTTGCCTATCATGTTCAGTAAAGATGGAGGCCCCCTTGTAGCAGACAATATATTATTGAGTATATAAATGAAAAAAATGGCAAGTTCTGTATCATTTTGAGGCAACTACAAAGCAATGGTTAGCCAAAGTTGAAAAATGGACAAAACACAGAAAAGGCCATACTCCATGGTAGGACGGAGATCTGGCAAATAACTCATTTTAGAAAACAGGAACTAGACCCTCTCTCACATCTAGCAACCATTAATGGTTGTTCTTTTTTCTTCCTATGCTACTATATCCATATGTTTGTACATCACTGCTTTCCTTTCTACTCCCTCTGCCCCATAGTATAAGTGGTTTTTGATGCAAAAACCTCTTATATTGTGGGACGGAGGGAGTATGTATTTTTTAGTGCATGCTAGTTTTACCGTCATCACTGAAAAAAACTTTAGGCAAGTACTGAGGTTTTTAGGCATGTACGAACTTCTCAGATGTTGGGCAAGTCTACCATCTGAGTATATAATGAATAGAATGTGTAACGCATATCAATATAACAACAATCTATCATCTAATAAGTATATAATGAAAAGAGATGGCAAGTTTGCATAATTTTGAGGCAACTACAAGGCGATGGTTAGGCAACTTAAAAACATCCTTGGGCAACTCACACCATGCATCTATGCCAACTTCAGTCTCAGATGTTGGGCAAGTTTTGGCATTTTTCAGAGGCGCTCCAGTCGTGTCCTCTGCCTAGTTGTTCCTCAAATTACAAAAAAAACCGTGTATGCAACAACTCGTGCCCCATTGCGCGGGGCAACTTCCATCTCGAGCCCTACCAAAAATTACCTGATGTTCAAAAAAAATGCTGGGGCAAACTACACCGAGGAAAATGCTATTGCCATCAAAAACATCCCCTCTTGCCCTGCATATCAACCTCGCCCCTACACGAAAATGGCATCTGCAGATCTGCTTCCTATCCCCTACCCGGCCTACCACCTTTCCCCCCATCCAACGTCCGCCTCCTAGCACCCCGCCTACAAAAACTACTTCGGTGTCCCCCCTCCCAGTGTGTGTGTGGTGAATTAAACACTCAGAGCGCCGCACCCCAATGGTACAACTACGGAGAAAAATCTACCTCCTTGATGG
>NC_041386.1:696212080-696235590 GCF_002162155.2 Triticum dicoccoides | reverse complement strand
CCCGCCGTCCCGAGTCCCCTCCCCTCCGAAATGAGAATTTACGCGCCGATCGTGGCTATAGCACCAAGCATCCCTCCTCCTCCATGCGTAGCCGCTCGGGCAAATCCATCATAATAGCGAATTTGGGCAGCGGTCGATTTGGGCGAACAAACCAACTTCAGGCAGCACCGCCAATACTCCTCTCTCCTGGAAATTCGAATTGTATGCGGCAATAGAGGAAATGGAGAGCGCCGCTTGTGTTAGTGGTGGCCCCTACCACTGTCTCCACTTCGGCCGTTGCTAATAAATTCGCGATGTGCACGGACGAAACAGTCGGTTCTGACCAGAGGCCACCATTGTTTTTAAGGCGTCCTACCTTGGACGCTTAGGCGATAAGGCGCCCTGGCAGTGCTTTACAAATATGCCCGCCTTAGCCGTCCGCCTTAGGCGCTTAGGCGTCACCCAGTGGCGGAGCCAGCACCCGGCGAGCCGGGGCGGCTGCCCGGGCTCCCATGCTCCATGTGCATGGAACTCTAGTATAAAATAATGGTTTGATTAACAGTTTGTTTGGGCAAAAGCTAATTAAACTTGCAGTAGTTAGAACTTGCCCAGGCTCTAAGCTTGAGCTGGCTCCGCCACTGGCGTCACCTACACGCTAGAGCGGGGTGTGCTCGCCTTAGATTGCCTTACCACCTTAAAAACAATGGAGGCCACTTGACCACGTGCACGACGAGCGATTTAAATCGAACGGCGCTCGCGTGTGTGCACCCAAAGCTATCGAAAAGTGAAGCTGCACTTACTGTTGGTACAGGCAAGAAATTAACTACATGTAGGCAACTTCTACCAATTGATTCAGAAAAAACTATTGCTATGTAGGTTAGTTAACCTGGTGATATAGCAAGTTTCGTGAATACCAAAACATTTTGTTGCTATGAAAATGTCCTCTTGTATGATACGTACCTCCAGTAAAAAAAAATTAATTGATGGTGTAAGCAATTTGCAGTTAAATTTGGGTAAATTAGAAGGGATGACGTGAACACATTAAACCTTATAGCTATATGGTTCCAAAGCACCTTTTTCACCAATAATCAACACTCCTATATCTCAATAGATCATATCAGCATCTGATCCAATATATTACTAGAAAATAGGGTACATAGAGTCAATCAAAAAAATGGTGACCCTTTTAGGTACCGACGCAACTTATGTGCTAGTACTAATACTTTCACACGAAAACAACACTCCGAAATCACACGAAAACAACACTCCGAAATTCCAGGCAAGTCTAGTAGGTTACCTGGGAGCACATGATGAAATTTCTTAATTGTAAATGTGCGGATTGTTGGGCTCCCTTTTTTCGAGAATTATCCTGCAAAAAACTGTAAAAGCACAGAGAGGGACACATGGTGAAACTGGTACTGCATCCCCGATACACAGGCTCGAGGGAAAGTCGCATTACACAGAACAAGCAATTCATATGCATGGAGATAATAAAATGGTTCACATATAGAGCTGTTCACAGGGCTAGGTGCACCAAAAAAAATCATCGATATACCAGACCCCCGCACAGATAACAAATATGCTCTACTGTTTTTTGGAGATACACGGAAAAACACAAAAGGTGTAACTAGCTATAGTATTGCTTGCTAAATTTTTTGGGAACATATTGCCATAGAATTGTGAGCCTGCACCCTCCCTGTGCTGTTTTCAATTACTGCTTTACCTCTGTCCATGTTTCCTCTGATTTCCCCTATTGAACACAGATGAAAAAGAAAGAGAAAACTTGTTTATTGTTTGCTGCAAATATACAACACGAAAAAAGGGGAACACTTTGGTTCTAGTGTTTATCCCCCTAGTTGCCTAGTGCTACCGATTTATTTGCTTCACATTTATACATTACTTGCTAGTTCCTGCAGGAAGATATGCTAATATTGTGAGCTTGTGCAGCAGAACTTGGAATCATGCGCACCATTTTTTTTGGAAAATTTACTAAGTTTAGTCATTAATCAGATTGCTCTATACAACACCCCAGTCCCCTTGGACCCCCTCTCCCAATGAACCTGACCAAAAGCCAAATCAATGTTAGGGAGAATTCAGCGCTGAAATTGAATGAATCTTGCAACTACTGCGCCAAATCCAACACTTGAATTGCTTGTTTCAGATTATGTAGGTGCCCATGGTACGCATGTCTTTTGCACGAGCCATAATCATGAAGATACGATGTTGCTAGCAGTATGCAGGGGAAAACTTACCCGGTTCCATTGGTGTATGAGAAGCGGAGCTGTTCTGGCGATGTCGGCGGCCATGGTTCCCCTCCATCCACGGGCTCCTACCACCCCAACAAACCGACCCTGCTGGGCGTGTAGGCGATCCATGGCCTGGGGGGCGGGAGGCCACCATGTACGAGAAGAGAACCCGCGGGATCTGATGCTGGGGGTGCGGATCTGGCACGGGGTGGCCCAAATCCGGCGCAGGGTGATGCTGTCATTCGTCCAGAGCGCGGCGGGATTGCTGGGGTAGCGCCAGGGGAGGAGTACAGGTAGCGGTTGATAATGGAGGGGGTCGGGACAGGTCGGCGGAGGTAGGCTGGAGGGGCTAGTAGGGTGCGGTGGCTCGGGTCCCCGGCGATGCGTCGGCAGGGATTGAGGCAGGACCAAAGGAGGAAGAAGGGGACAGAGAGTGAGGGGACAGGGAGTGGGTGGTCGATCAGGGCCTCGTGGGTTTCCTCCTGACCGGTCCGATTTAATCGAACGACGCAGCAGTTTTCACTTGGGAAGCGCGCGGCCGCGAGATGAGAATCGGACGGCGCGCGAGCGCGTTTGCTCTGTAAGACAAACGAGCCAGCGCTCACTTTTTAGGTTTTGGGTTTCTCTTGACATGCAGCCTATCCACATCATCAAGTAGGTCCCACACGTAAATTGCTATTCCTCCTCTCAATATTCTTCTTATAATAATTTCCACCATGCCTCATGTCACCAATTGTACGTGGAAGACAATAATTTCTACCACACCTCAAGTCACCTATTGTACGTGGAAGACGAAAGAAGGGCCTCTCCATCTTCCATCCACTATCTGTCTGGATATACAGATTATTAAGCATCGGTTACTCTTCCTTCTTCTACACACATCGTTTTAGTTATTTTAGGCCATTCCTATTTAAAGCATGTATTACACAGAGTCATCCCAATCTTTTCGACCAGCTCTGGGTCCTCCTCCAGTCGCCAGCCTCCCCACGCAGGCATTCACAGCCGCTCCCTCCTGTCGTTCCTCTGCTTCGATTCCTCCTGACGATGGAGGCATCGGGTGCACTGCGCCGTAGATTGGATGTCAATTTTCACAACTCCACCACAGCAAAACAGAATGAGGTCTGACTTCAGTGCTCACAATCCATATGGCTTTTGTCCGGACTGGTCTTATTTTTTCTATAAAAATTAGGAAGGCTTTTCTTAACCATGACTTGCATTGGCTCTTTGTATTTTTCTCTTGGTAGTGTGTCGTTCATCTGAATTTGCATTAAGTCAAGATTGCGTCAGTTACGTCCTTTCTTGGGTATGTTACATATGCTAGTCCCTTCTCCCATGTGTTAGTTAATCAAGCCTTTTGTTGTATGCAGTGATACACATGTGTATCTTCTCCTCAAGTTGTTCTTTGTGAGAACTATGAATCGTGCTGATTAATAATGGACAACGATGGCTTATGAATCATGCGTTTCTTAGCATGCATTCATGAAATCAGTTTACTAGCCACGGGATTGACATTTCAGATCTATCTGCCAACAGTATAGTAAAGGAAGGTAGGTAAAATCTATACTATTCTTATATATATTTTTGCACCCCGGTGGTTAAAATTTCTTGCTATTCATTCTCTTAACAGTTTCTTCTGACTAGCATCAACTTTAGACGTATTTGGTTCGTCAATTTGTTACATCACATTTGATATTGCTAATAGAAATGTGTGCGTTTGTCTTTTGCCTTTTCAGTCCACTAGCGTTGCTTATTTATCTTGACATCAAGTATTTGTTAGAATGGAAACCACCAGGACAGGATGTGTACTTTTGCAACGCTCCATGTGTGTAGGTACTTGCAGCAAAATTTGACAGGCACTTATTTGATTGCTTATATCTATAAATGGAATTAAATTAGTTGGTTCAGATCTCAAGCATGTTTTCTTTTTCTCTATCTGATGTACCATTTCATTTCAAGGTATTAATAACATTGGATTGATCTCATTTTTGTGATTAGATAAGATATTAACCGTATATCTCCACCCGTCTTCTTGGGGAAAATAAATGTTCATGTCCCATTTCTAATGTTTCTTTGGCTTGCTATGCAGGCCACATCAATGGCATTGGGAAAGCCATTAATTGGTTACCGGCTCTAATAATCTTTACTCCTTTGAGAGATCTTCCTATTTGAATTGTTCCCATGGATGATTGAAAATCCAAATTGCTCTGCAACGAAATCTTGGTGTGTCTTCTTGAATTTGTTCATAGAATTGATAGCCTATTTTAGGGAAGTCGCAGTCTAAATCTATGAATTATACCACTATGTTTGCTTCATGGAGGTATTTAGGAAAAAGGAGTTGGAAGGAAGCAAAACATCATTTCTATAACTAGTTGCATTTTTTTTTGCCAAGTGAGTTTCTCTTATGGAAATGTGTAATGCATTAGCTCAAGACACCAATAAATATAATACTGAGAGTTTGTTAATCCATATTTCTTCCGAATAACCATACATTTTACATAGTTCTAATTTGTTGTCACGTGTGCTTAAATGCAACACTCATTTACATACTTGCTCACAATAATGTGCAGCCACCCTCATTTGTTGCTAGGTTTGCTACCGTTCATAGGAAGAGGATGTGTTTGTGTGTCAAGCGAGGTAATTATTATCATGTGTTCTAATTTTATGCTCGATAATTTATTACTATAAATTCCCGCAGCAACGCGCGGGGAATCATCTAGTTTATATACGTGTCTATGTATGCTTACATGCACATAAGTTTTCATATTTTAAAGTAAAATATAATATAGTTTCCTCAAGTTACTTTATCATGAAGTCCAATTAGTGGAGGCCGACTCAAGCTACTTTTTTCGTAATTGTTGCAGTTCAGGTGTATGCATGCATGTAACACCACGCGGAGCTTGTTAACTCAATTTTTCACATATATTCACATTGCCCATGCATATCCGAACAAGTCCTACACATGAAAGTAACCCACTCTTTGACTACGGGGAGATTCATTCAGCGCCTCATCAGCAAATATAGTAACCGAAAAAACTAAATATCAACAAACTTTCCAGGTGAACTTGTAATTTTATATTGTTCGCCTGTAAAAAATACTACGGTGTTAGTGAAGATGTATAGAGATTGACGTTATCACAATTGCTTATCGGAGATCGGAGTAGATTTCGAGGCGGAGATTGTGCCGCTTTTAATCATCTACTCCAGGACCAAGCGGCCAAAGCATGCTACGCCGGCGATCCATAAACACGAGTAGAATCTAGAAAGAAGGAAAAGAGGCTCGTTTGCAAATCCTTCCGCAGCAATTTCGTCTGCTCAAAAGCCTGGACACCATCGGTGGCATGGGCTGGCTCCAAGATTCAGGAGTGTACAGCTGTACGTGCATGCACCATGCATCATATAGGTATCCGGCCGCCGGCTAGCTTTAACTATGCACGGTTATCAGTGCGAAAAATTGGCAATCAACGCATATCAGAGGCCTGCCGACTAGCCACAGTGGGAAGTAACTTCGACTAGTAACATATGCATGTTATTAGTCTATGTTAATACCTTCATAGTGGGTAGTAACATGTATGTGGTGTCATGCAACACTTTATTTATTAAATTGTAGGCTCATCTTATCTTGGTATTTGTTATATTACTCATATATAATATTCGTCCGGGTTTATTGGTCTCCTTCTTATTTAGTGCCCAACTTTGACCGTAGATTTGACTATCAAATAATATGTTGTATGTCACAAAATTTATATTGTTGGATTCATATTTGAAAGAGGTTTTCAATGATACCATTTTTAGGGTATATAACTTATTTTTTAATATTTAAATCAAAGGTCAAAGTTTGACCCAAACTATAATGGGGACTAATAAACCAGGACGTAGGTAGTATTATTAATAACTATCTATGTTACCACATGACTCTCTTTTTTCATTAATTACTTGCCACATCATCTATTTTATCTAGATATGTATGATGTTACCAGCTATGTTACTTCCACTGTGAGTAGTCTTAGACAGCGGAATAACGCGGCCGGAGAGTCGTCGCCTCGTCGTTGACTTGCAGTGGGAAATCACCAGGTCAGGCTTGCGCCAATGCTTTTTTGTTGTTGAAAATTGCGCCAATGCCCTGGCGTCCATCTCCGACAGGGGAACGGAAATTAATTAGTTTATTCAAGAAATAACAGGGAGATAGAGACCATGGATAAGACAACTCACTTACGTGGGATAGCAGAGGGGCATGCTGGCTTCGTGAACGGCTACAACTGCATTATGTTTTCATAAAGGAACGAAACTGCTTAACTCTTTCAGGCACCTTTTTCCTTTTTAGTTTCGAACGTGGGATAAATTATGAGGACTCTTTGAGGCTCATTTTTTCCTTTTAATTGTGAACGTGGGATAGATTGTAAGGACTGTTTGAGGCACTTCGTCCCACGGCTAAAAATTTATAATTTGCAGATCTAACAGACAATTTATTTATTTATTTAGAATAAATGTGGAGGCTCGATGGGTGCTTCCAATTATTAAATATAAGATATATAATTTCATATTTTACATATTTGCTATTGCGGATATATAAATAATTATCTCCATAACTTGATCAAAGTTCCGTAGTTTGACTTTTTTAAAATTTATATGCACTACACTATGGAACAGAGGGAGTATTTATTTACCAGCTAGGTGCACCATAAAGACTCCTTGGATCCCATTCTATAAGAAAGTGCTATCTTTGCTCTTTCACCTTCCCGATTTGTTGTGTTTGTAAATTCTCAGCCGTTGGATCACCAAACTCAGACGCCGAGTGATCCCATCATTCAAGGCACTTGATCACCGCGCCAATTGCACCAAGTCTCCTCTCCTCGATGGCTCTGACATGTTGCCACCATGGCACTACCCAGGTATTTAGTATCCCTAAATCCAATCTACGCGGATATGTTCTGCATCATTTTGAATTCATCACTAGAACCCAATGATTGTTCTCATCTTCATTCATGATCATAATCTAATTCTCATTTTCTTTTCCTACGAATCTCCATGTCCATCAGACAGATTGGACTATGACAAATTCGCGAAAATATCGTTACCCTCCAAGTCATATGTGGCAATGTCAACCCCTGTGAGGGCGCATCACCATTTATCATCAGTAAATCTATAAGATCATGAGGTGGTGCAGTGTGGCATCTAACGTTCCGGCGACTCCGGGTCTAAGCGGCGTGATGCAACGGGGTCATGGTGTTGATCGTGTTTTAATGGACACACACATGGTAGGGGCGCTATATGGCGTCATGCTGGCCTCGACGGCAGTTGGGCCTTGCAAGGTCAATGTGTTAATCTCTCCAGAAACAGGGCCAGCGAAAGATGATGGCGGAGGCGGATTCTGGATCGTGCGCGTGAGGTGCGTGCTAATGGTCTGCTAGACCGGTTGGTGCTCTCATCTCACCATGGGGCGGCTTGGTGAGACCACTGGATTAGATAGTGTGTATTGGTGCCAGAACCGGGCACATAATCAAAAGGAGAAGGCGTACTGATATAAATCGTCAGGAAGGTAGCTTCTTACTGATTCATGTATTTGTTTTGAAAAACAAATCTGGAACGGCAACTTGACAGCAACACCTACACGTTGTAGCAGCTGGATTTCCCTATTTGTAACCTTTTATGTGACAGGAGGAAGAGCTGATAGAGCCGCATAAGAATGTTGATAGGGCCGCATAAGAATGTTGTATGGCACATGAGAAATCTACAACAGAGAATGCACTAGATTGGTGGCCATAGCATTCTCTCCTGGCTTTCCGCCTTTTTACCCTAATTTGTTACCCGCCTCCGCCTTAGAGTTTTGTGAAACAACTAGTTTTGGCGTACTAGTGACTTGATTCGCCTTGAGTTCCATTTGGAGCTTAGCAGTCCCACTTTCTATCCTGGAGGCACGTACCACCCAATCTCTCGACAGGAGTTCTGACTGAGTGTTTGCCAATGCCTTGATGTCTCCTATTCCCGTGTTATGTACATGCACATCTCTCCGGTTCTTTCATCATAGTGTACTCTCTATTTTTGTGGTTGCCACCTAACTTATGGGCTTATGTGTATGCCCAATAAGCCAAACACTAGTTAGACCCAATAGATGGATGAACAATATAATTCGGTGAGTATGGAAGTGGTATATATAAAGGGCAAGCGATGGAGAAAATTACTCAAACAAGTGTGGGAGTTTGGTGGAGCCTTCATTCCTTTAATTTCCTTGGGATCAATGCTTAGGGCCTGCTATAGCATACAGGTCTAGACAATTATATGCTGGTAACTTGGTAGGAGCGGATCTAATTATCAATAAATAAAGGGTCTGACTACATCACATCTTGATGTGAGATAATATCTCACATCTATCTATGATATCATTCTACATGAGCAGAGACTAACCCATCAAATCATTCTATTATTTATTTTCTTCGATTCTTTTATTTAGCGCGACAAAAAAATGCACTCAGACTAGCCCACCGGTCGATCTACTATTTGTTTGTTTCTTTTCCTTCGAATTCTTTTTTCGAGCGCGACCTAAAGAGGACATGCAGTGCTCTCCTGAGGAATTGAACTCAGGACCAGACACTACAAAACGGAATCTCCTATCACTATACCACTTCGGTGTTGGTGATGTTTTAAAAGCGGGAACAATATAAGTACATTGTAAAGCGTCTAAGATTGGAAGACATTTTAAAAAAAAAATGAAAACATTTCGTAAATTTTGAACAATTTTGGAATGCCGGATATTTTATTAAAACACAAATAATTTTAAATTTTTGAAGAGTTTTTGTTACTAGGGTTCATTTGAGATTATGTCACCCCTAGTGCAGTACATGTAAAGCTTAAGAGTTACTTAGAGATGATTAGCATTTGTGATCAATTTTAAAGAAGGGAAAATTGTTTCAAACATTTGAGAATTTTTTAAAATACACAAACAGTTTTGTAAACCGGCGAGCATTTTTTGAAAAACTTGAACTTAATTTGTTATTTTTGAACATTCTTTTAAAAACCCAAAGTAATTTAGGGAAACGTAACTTCTTAAAATTCCAAACATTTTGGAAACCAAAAAAAAATAAAAAAAAGGAAAGGAAAGCTAGTGAATAAAAAGCGTAAAAGGAATAAACAAGGAAAAACCAAGAAGAAAAACAAAACAAACAAAATGGATCCTTGCTACTTGGGCCGACCCATCTGCAATTTGCTCGCTTCTCGTCTTGTGAGAAACAACATCATTTTGCGGCAATGAGTGGAGTATTGGAGATTCAAGGGGTGGGCTTGCAACCGAGATGACAACAACATCTATGGCCCACTTGCAAATTGATGGTCTTGCAATAAGGTTGGAAAGGAGTACATGCCAAGTTGTTAGTCGAGGGGTGGGCTTGCAACCAGAAAAACAACAACATCTATGGGCCCAGTTGTGAGTCAACGGATGGATTTGCAAGTGAGACATCACTTACTATGGACCCAGTTCTGAGTCGAGTGGGACTTGCAACTAGGACAAGGACAAGTACGAGCCCTGTTGCAAGCCGATGGTGAACTTGCAACTCGGACAAAGACAAGTACGGGCCCAGTTGTGAGCTGAGTATGGACTTGCAAGTGGGAGAACAAAAGGTCAGGCCGCGGATGCGAGTCAAGGGTGAGATTCTAACTGGAACAAAAAAGGTTAGATCCTAGTTGCGAGTCGAGGGTGGACTTGTAATTGGGACAAAAAAAGTCGGGCTCCGGCTGCGAGTTGAGAATGGACTTTCAACCGGGACAAAAAGAAGGTCGGGCCCCAATTGCGAGTTGAGAGTGGGTTTCGTATTGAGACAGAAAATGGTTGGGCCCAGGTTTCGAGTCGACTGTGGACTGGCAACTAGAAAAAAGGTCAGGCCCCAATTTCTAGTCGAGGGTGGACTTGCAACTGGGACCAAAAAATGTCGAAGCCCAGTTGCGAGTTAAGGGTTGATTTGCAAATTGGGGAAAAAAGTTGCGCCCGGTTGTTAGTCGAGGGTGGATTTGTAACTAAGACAAAAAATGTTGGGCCCGAGTTGCGAGTCGAGTGTGGACTTGCAACTGAAAAAAAGGTCGGGCACAGTTGCGATCCGAGGCTGGAGTTTCTACTGGGACAAAAAAAGGCCGAGGCCGAGCTGCGAGTCAAGGATGGACTTGCAACTGGGATAAAAAAGATTGCACGCAGTTGCGAGTCGAGTGCAGAGTTGCAACTAGGACAAAAAAGTGTTGGGCCCGAGTTACGAGTCGATGGTGGACTCGCAATTGCGGGAAAAAAAGTTTCGGCATCACTTGCAAGTCAAGGGTGGACTTGTAATTGGGACAAAAAAGGTTGGGCCCAGGTGCAAGTCTACGGTAGACTTGCACCTAGGAAAAAAGGTTGACCCTAGTTGTGAGTCGAGATTGGACTATCAACTGAGGAAAAAAAGTCGGGCCCCAGTTACGAGCCAATCGTGGACTTGCAAGTGGGACAAAAAAAGTCGGGCCCTAGTTGCGAGTCAAGGGTGAACTTGCAGTTGGGACAAAAAATATATCTGGCTATAGTTGGGAGTCAGGAGTGAAGTGGCAGCTGGAAAAAAAGGTTGGCCTTCAATTACGAGTCGACGTTGGACTTGCAGCTGGAACAAAAAAAGTTTGGGCCCTAGTTGCAACTCAAAGATGGACGACAAAAAAAATGTGGAGGCCTAGTTGCGAGTCAAGGGTGGGATTGGGACTGGGACAAAATAAGGTCGGACCCTAGTTAAAAGTCAGGGGTGAATTCGCAACTGAGAAGACAACACCTGTTTGGTGGTGGACATCCAACAAGCAGCCATGGAAAAACGTTCATCAATAAAAAATAAAAAATTGAAAATAAATTTTAGAAGTTCATGAATTTAAAAACTCAACAAATTTCCAAGAAATAAATGAAAAAGGAAGAAAATGTAAAAAATAAACAAACAAAGAAAATGAGAAAATCACTAGTGGCCGCAGCCCACACTGAGGCGCGCACGAGGGTTGTGAAAAAACAAATAGCCTAAACGCCACGACGGCACCCCTCGCGCGAGCGGTGCGTACAGGAACAAACCAAACGAAAGAAAGTGACCAAAGAATGTGAATCTTGATGTCTAAATCATGTGGTTATATATTTAGATATGAGGTAATCATTTCACATCTAGATGTGGAAATAACAATCTGTTACATTTAGAAACAACACAGCGAAACGGGATGACACCACACCACGATAATTGATCGACAAAAATGAAGCCAAACAGGGCAACAAAAAGGAGGCATCACAAAACATAAATAGCAGGTTGAAAATTGAGTGCTTGCATGAAAATTGCAAAAATTTAATCAAACGACGATAAACATAGATGAGACACTGTTTCTTAAAAAAATCATGAATTTAAAAGGTGTTCATAAACTTAAAGAATATTTCCATAATTTACAAAACTATATAAAAAGTTGTATTCACAAATTTGAAAATAAATAAATACTGACGGACAAAATGAAAGAGGAAGAAAGAAATAAAAAAACTGACACAAAAAGAAAAATCCAACAGAAAATAAACGCATAGAAAAAATGGAGAAAAGAAAGAAACACGAAAAAGAACAAAAAACTTTGCAAATATTATTTAGAAACAAAAACACATTAAAATGTATAGAAAACAAAAAAAGACTCAAAGCAAAATTGAAAACAAGAAAATTGGGGTCATGACTGAACCACGCAAATTCATTTGTATGATGCAAAATTTACAATGTACTGTCTTTACTATCTATTAAAATTCGGCTACGAGTATTGTGTCACAACTGAAAGACACACAAAATGTATCATATTCTCACTGATTTGAAGATATAGGATTTTTGTCTCGATCAACAAATACTAGATGCGATAAAAAAAGGAACAAAAAATCACATGAACAACACCACTCGTTGTATCCACTCCGTGTGATCTCTTTATTTCGTGGACAATGATCCATCCACCCTCTGCTGCAGCCTGCAGCCCACGTAAAAGGGCTATTTTTTTAAAATAATACATTTTTTTAATTAATTTGCATAAATATCACGCTGATATTTTTGTTTTCAAAAATAATACACCATCGGCCTGCTGCAAGCTGATTGGGCCAAGTCGGCCCACCGCAAGCCGATTGGCTCTAATTGGCTTGCTGCGAACCAATTAGTCTCAGTCGGCTTGCTGCAGGCCGACTGAAAGCCAATCAGCCTGTGGTGGGCCTACTAGGTGCATGTGGCCCTTTTTCTTTTTCTGTTTTTGATTTTAGTTGTTGTTTTCTATTTATTCTAACTATCAAATGAATCTAGTTTGTGTTGAAACTTTTTGCATAAATTACTAGCAATATTAACAAGCCACATGTAAATTTTCATAATTTTTGGAAGTCCCCATATTTACATTTGTATTTGATAGCTCCTGGTGAATAAAGACAGGGTTTAAATTTATTTATCCAAATTGATTTTTTTATTTTTATAAATGTTAAAATATTGAGGAGAATGGTTAAAACATTTTTGTGAAACAATTTGAGGAAACTTTTTTGGCTTATGAAACAATTCGAAACAATATGAAACAATTCTTGTGAAACAATTTGAGGAAAATTCTCGAATTGTATCATAAGCCAAAAAAGTATTCTTAAATTGTTTCATAAGTCAAAAAAGAATTCCCAAATAGCAAAAATACTCGGTTATAATACCCCGTAAAAAAACATACTCGATTATAAGCTTGAGTACAACTTGGACCGGTACCCGGCCGTGTTTAACTCCAGCCAACATGCATGAAAGATTCGTAGTTACCTGAGCTTAAGAAGCGGTTTGCTATGTTCTGATGTATCCAATTCCCTATGTCCATACATATCTTTCGGGCTCTTTCATTAGGGTCTACTCTATTTATGTGGTTGTCGCACCTATCTTATATGCTAATGAATCATTAACAAGAAATAGAGATGGAAGAAGCAATATAGTTTGATGAATATGGAGTTGTGTATATAATGGGTGAGACCGACGAAGAACATTACTCATACAAGTGTGAATTTGGTGAAGTATTGATTTCTGCCCCATAATGACCCTGGCCCGCTGTATAGCCAATTCCTATAGTCCTTGACTCTCGTCTAATGGCTTCACTACTGGATTGACTTTCCTTAATAGCCCCTTATGTACAGGAACTCCTCTCTCTCTCCCCTGCACCCTCCCCCCCTACCAGGATGCCCATTCTCCCTCTTATATACGATCATATAAAGTCTATTCGTATTGAATCAGATACTCTCTCCATGAGTAGGAGAAAGTCTTGGCACTTCCACAAAACATGATAAGCACATGTGTTGCGTTGCTAGTACGTGGGTGAGCGTACATGTTATAATCCCTTCTCCTTATATGTAGGGATGAAAACGGAGCGAAAACGGACGAAACTGAGTACTATCATATTTGTTTTCACATTTTTTTGTAGAAGCGGAAACGAATACAGAAACCCCGGAAATGAATACGGAAACAGATATTACCGGAAACGGACACGGACCGAATACAAAGCGGATACGGAAATAAAAATAGGCATTGATCGGAACTTAAAAACCCCTTGAAGCATAGAGAAATACACACAAAAATAAACAAATTTAATGAGTTGTTAACATGGCTACAAAATAATATCATTATGTTAGCAACTTAGCGTAGTATTGGAGTAGTACCGTACAATTGCATATAGGGTCCAACTTAGTACATGTGTGGCAGTAGAAGTTGGGCCTCAGATCCATTCCACTAATTGTGTCATTATGTTCTTTTTGGTGGTTGGGCTACAAAGCAGCTATAGGTCTATAATAAAAACAGAAATTCCATATTAACATCAAGAGAAAGTTCCGTTTCCATGCATGTTAAACCGGAAAACAATGTTCCATTTTTGTTTCCGTGTCCTCATAAAAAATTCCATTTCCACTCTCATTTTGCAAATTTCCGTTTGCGTTTTCATATTTCCCCTCCGTTTCCATTTTTCCTCCGGAAAAACGGAAAGTTTCCACTCCATTGTCATCCCTGCTTATATGGTCTAATTTATGAAAACATGTGAGGAAGCATATGCGTCGGGGCCTCGATATCCTCCCTAAACCCAGTCGAACAAGTAGTCAAGTACAAACTCTTGTCACCTCAATACAATACCACCATAAACTAACCGCCTCAAACAGTAAAGCTACTCCTCCCTAATCCCTGCCGATTTCTAAAGAGCTTCTTTCTGCCGATTTCCAAAGAGTTTCTTTCCACGTCTTGAGCTCGTTTGCCGCTACCGCGACCACCCTCTATAGCATAGAGGAAGTCCTATCAAACACCCTTACACGAGCAATTTTAACATTGTCTCTCTTACGTTCTCTTTTCGCATGGAAGGTAAGATGGTAAGAGTTACTCGGACGAACTATTTAATGAAATCAACGTCTTGGATCTATTATATTCTCTTACATCTCATGTGAAAAGAGGAGGTAAGTGGGACCATGTTACATAACCTCCTCTTGCATTCCTCTCCACAGTCATAGTTTTGGTTCAATCTCTAGGGTTAACTCTAGTTGTCATGCAACAAGACGAACACCACCAATCTCTTAACTTATCATCCATATTTTGCATCAAACGCTGAATGCCCAAGCTGCATAGCAAAAGAGAAATCAGAAATTCCCTGTGAAGGGGTACTGAACCATGATGTATGCAGAACACTTAGCGGATTGCATGTTGCATGCCTCACGTTCAGATCGATTCGCTGTCCAACAGTGATCGCACATGACTAATTAGCTGAATACCTGAAATACCTCTCTTTCGGTGGAGCCTAGTTCTTCCATAAATATCTGTCGTGTAGTCTGTGAGCTCGATGCCGAGGAAATAGGCGTCATAAGCTGAGCTTGATGAGCAGACAGTGTTCGCTGAGCAAGCACTGTTTGCTGTCAGCCCCCATGTGACGCAATCGTCCTCATTGTTCAGATATGTCATTTCTTAAACCAGACGCCACAAGTTCATGAACTTAATGATCCCTTCCAAAGATAAAGTTCCATGAATATCGCTGATCCAATGATTGTTCACCAATGCCTCTGCCACAAATGTTTTCTTCCCTCGTCTAGCCTTGATGAACGGGTAGGGATTAGGTGCAACATCGAAGGAGCTATGTCTCAGGGTGGGCACTGGAACACGGATTTTACAAGCATACACGTGAATTATGCAAGCCTGCAGCACAATACCCAACTATGTTCGTGGGGACCTTGTCTTCATCCTCATGTTATTTTGGTGGAGACCTGCTATGTGGGGTACAAGGAGGTCAATCACAGGCTTGTCTCCAAAAACACATCATTTATTGTTGTTTAATGGCCCTGTGGAACTCTTTCAAGAGATAACTGGTGCGGGTGGTACCGGAATCAGCCACACCTTCTCGCTCTTTCAGCACATGAACGTGTTGACTATCCCGAGGAGTGCATACCGAGCGAGGTCCGACGCATATGCTTCCTCACATGTTTTCACTAGCGGATGACCAATATTACAAGCTGAAGCAGGTGATCTGCTTGCTTGCTTCCTTAGCTTTTGACAAGGACTATAAACAAGACATGTGTACTTCTCAACCAGTATACGGCCACCGGAGCGATACAGAGCTCAAACGTATCCCCACAGAAAATGACCTGTTTCAAATGCATGGTCTGCTTAGCCGGCGTGCCATGGAAGACCCATGTTTTGGACGTTGTCCGGGTTCGCGACCACACGCTAGTCGTCCGTCAGGGTCGTCGAAGCAAAATAGCTTAACAGAAGGATCTCCTGAAGTAGGGTCAAATCTCAGGTCACTTCCAGATACATCAATGGTAGTTCAAGACGGTGTGTAGGTTCCACTTAGGTGTATTTTTTCACGGTCAATATTTAATGACATGATTAGTGAGCTCAGCTTTTAAAATTTTGTACAATCAGATAGCTACGAAAAGGAAAAAAATGATGGAAATATTAAATCCTCACAGGCCTGTCTTCTAGACGGTCCTTGAGATGTTTGATATGTACGGACGGCGTGGAACTGCATGGATTGCTTCATGAGCTCATGACGGGTGTGGCTGGGTCCACCGTCACGTGTTGTTCTCGGTTGCGTCCTGCTACTCATCCCCAGAGAGAAAAGGTCATGTAGTGCGGTAGCAGGTAGTATTTCCCTCTGTTAAAATCAAAGTTTATCGAACCAGTGAGAGGTATTGATACGTTGGCAGTACCTACACAAAAACAAATAATTTGCTTGCACCCAATAAAGGCAAGGGTGTTGTCACTCCCCTTGTTCTATCTGGTTAGAATATTAAAAGCAAATAGCAATAGGCATCGAGGCACGAGAGGTTATCTTGAGCCAGAATGGAGCAAGAACACAACGATCAGCGTGAAGGTCGACATGTACAGGCACATCTATATCATCATGCTGCTTGAGCTCATAAGCTGTAAGAGGAGCGTGGAGTTGAAGCGGACTGGAAACGAGTACCACGGCCTATGAGTGTGTGATGTTTGGTGAAACCAAGGAAGTGGCCAATGACATATGCATTGAAGAGGCTGTGCTTGTGCGGATGTTGAAAGTCGGTATCTGGTGCACACAGAACATGCCTGTAATGCGTCCAACCATGAAGATTGTTGTTATGACGATGGAGGGTAGCATGGAAGTTCGCCATCCTCTACTCCCTTCATCGGGTAATTAACATATGCACGTTGACTTGATGGCAATAGAAGAACTTGAACACCTTTTCAAGAGGTGCTTGCCGCCTGCTTGCACAAACTCTCTAAACCAATCCCAAAAAGGGTTCCTCCGCTTTGTATTACAAACAACCAACACCGATCACATAGCAACGCTCAAGCGAGAAGCACAACAAGCCCAAAAGAAAAGTGAATGATCAAAGAAGAAAAAAGAAATGCCAACAACGACAGCTCGACAAAGCGCGATGACCCTCCATCGCTGTGCCCTCCGAAATCGACCCACCACAGACCAAGGCTCTTACCCGCCGCGTACGTAGTAGCATCTCCAAGAAGGGATGCGACCCGGTTGACGCTGCTGCCCGGACGTGTCCTAGAGTTTCCCCCGGCATGCGGAAGGGAGCGGGAGATGGATACCTCCGACACCCTCCATGAAGGGATGGTGGCACCCACAGGTGCCCCCTCCTCTCACACTCAATCATACAAAGCGTTCCCACATGTCCTCTCAAACCCATGCATCTATAGCAATTTATAAAACTAGTCATCAACCCGTGCTACCTGCACGGGCTAGCATTTAGAGTGCACACATATTAAATATTTTCAAGCAAAATTACACATAAAAATTCAAATTTAATTTGAGGTGGTTGCAAAATGTCACTATTTGAAATAACATAGAAATTATAGCTCTATGTTCAAAAATGACTTTTTGGTGCGTGAAAATTTATATATGTTTTCCATCTTATTTTAGCTTTAGGTGATTTAACGTATTAAATTAAATAGGCTTGAAGCTGATAGGGGGAGATTTTTGTGTATTCATGTTTGATTTTCCTAATCCTGGGCAGTTATTATTTTCCTACTGTAGGAATTTAAAAAAAATACATTCAAACCTACTTTTTCTTTTCTAAATGTGAGGCTTCGTGAGCATTTTCTTGTACTGTATCTTGAAACAAATTATGCGTGGCTTTTCTTTCAAGGGAACATGAAGGTGGCTTTTGCATTTGCGGAATTTTGGACATGGACTCTTGTTCTTGCACTAGTAGAAAAAGACTTAATAGTCCCGGTTCGTAAGGGCCTTTAGTCCCGGTTCATGAACCGGGACTAATGGGTCGTTACTAATACCTCAACCCATTAGTCCCGATTCAAACACGAACCGGGACCAATGAGCCTCCACGTGGCCCTGTGCGCCGAGTCCAGTCAGGGGGCTTTGGTCCTGGTTGGTGGCACCAACCGGGACCAAAAGGCATCCACGTGTCAGCATTCCAGTGGCTGGGTTTTTGTTTTTGTTTTTGAAAGGATGGGTGGGGGGGGGGGTTGGTGGTTTTGGGGGGTTAGTTTAGGTGTTTCATATATTGTGTTAGCTAGCTAATTTGTAGAGAGAAGTGTCCTCTCTTATGTCCGTGCTTGGTCGACGCTATGTACTATACATACATAAGTGATCGAGAGAACCATTGAGTACAGAAGTTCGTCATGCATACCGAGAGAAGTGATCGATCGACCTCTCCTTCTCCGAGAGATTGGTCAAACAACAAGTTTTCGTATCATGTATCCGACGCTACTGGCTACATACATGTACAATATGTATAAGATCTCTTAATTACAATCCCCTAGCAATTGAAATCAATTTCCACATGGTATTCTCCGGCTTTATTGATGACGTGGTCAAGAAAGAATCCCGCCAATTCCTCTTGAATTGCTTTCATGCGATCTGGTTCTAGTAGTTCATTCCGCATCTGCCACGTTTAATTTGAAGAAGGGGGGTAATTAATACATATATATGAATGAAACTCAACAGAAATGATGGTGTAATAAAATGAAATTGTGAATATTATTGCTTACGCACTGCATATTGTCTTTTAGAGTAGCCATGCTTGTTTTTCAAAGTCGAGTTGTGGATGAACTCGCACACGTAGTATCCACAGAAATCATTCCCTTGTTCCTGCCACAAGCACTTTACAAGAAATAGAGGTCAATCAAACTGATAATGAAGCATTATAAATGACATTGATGAAAGTATAGCTATAGAATCAACGGGAGATGCGTGCAACTAGCTAGCCAGTAGTACTTACTTTCGGGTATGTATATCGCAGCTCCTTCGGCAGTCCCGGAGCTTCTGCAGTGAACTGTTTCCAAATCCTGCAAGACAAAGAAAATAATTATTATTACTTGAGATATCAGGAAATGAACAAAAAGTTGTCGATATGGTGCGATAATGATCAATTGAACTTACTTGTTGAGCAATTCAGTCTTGTCCGCATAGGTTTTGGGATCTTTCCGTCTCGAGTCTAAGACGGTTACTAGTCCCCGCTCAAGCTTAATCTCCAGAAGAACATAGTGGTACCTGCGCACGCATGCATAAATCATCAATTACATTCCTATAACCTCGCTCGAGTAATAAGGGAAACCGAATATGCACACGATAGTAACACTCACTTGCCGTTGTAAGGAAAGAGTATGGTATCTTTGTTTTGATTTTTGATCAACGATCGTAGCAAGTTGTCCTCGGCCTCTTTGACGTCCTTTTTAACCAGAAATTCATCTATGATATTTGTGTTAATGAACCCAATATCATAAATTTCTTGTTTTTTGCACTCGACGATCTTCAATCTGCATAATATATTGAGGATAGTTAATTATTAATACATGAAATGAAAGAGCCGAGCTATATATAGAGACTTAATGACAGAAATAGTACTTACAGACAGTAGCAAAAGACCATTAGTTTATCGAGGGACTTTTGATTGAAGAACGCGAAGAACTCATCAAATGGAACAGTCAACAGATCAGTTGCAACAAGGTCGTGCTCCTCTTTAATATTCAGATACAAAGCATTCGTAACCCCAGACTCTTTGTAGGTTTCCATGTACCAATTATGGAATCTTCGCATCATTGTTGTCAGAGATTTTTCATCTTTGACGAGAGGCTTCCCGTACTCGTATCTGTGTTCGTCCACCTCCAAGAAATCAGGAAGTTGATCGTCAGGCAGGTAATCTGCAAGATTGCCATAACCGGCCACCGTCCCCGGAGCATTAGGCACATTGAGCGGGGGGCACGATTGTTGTGCTTGTTCGCCGAGCTGGGCAATTTTTTCCCCTTTGCTCGTTCTTTTAACCTTTTATCACTGACAGTAGTTCCCGACCGCTGGGCTTGGAGATATGTCTGTTCAGTAATGCGCTCATAGTTGGTTCTCGGTGGAGACTTTGGTGGTTTCCTCAGGGCATCGATAGTGCGCTTTGCTTTCACCGGATCTACCTTCTCCTCCGGAGGTGGATGTCTCTTTGCTTTCACCCCTTCAAAGAACTCCTTCACGTGGGTCCGCACAATCATATCGTTTTCCTCCTCGGTCCTTTTGTACGGTAACTTCTCTAGAGGCTTGAGAGGTGGACCGTATCTGTATTGCCTCCCGTCTTTGGTTGTGCAGCTAGACGGGAGCAGACGGAGCGGCTGCGGCATCTGTCTTCTTTCGTGCTTGCTTACGAGGCGGAGGAGAAGGAGTATGACGCGCCGGAGCAGCCGGGGCGGCGGCGGATCTCTTCCGCCCTTGCTGGCGAGGCGGAGAAGGAGGAGGCTGCTGGCTGCTCGGGAGCGCCGGTGCAGGCGGAGAAGGAGGCGGAGTGCTGCCACGTGCCGGAGAAGGAGGCGGAGTGCCGCCACGCATGCCCTGATGGTCACTCGCTGGAGGAGGAGGCGGTGGAGGAGGCGGAGTGCTCTGACTCACCGAAGGAGGAGGAGGAGGCGGAGGCGTCTAGTTCGGAAGGTTGATGAGCTCCTTCCGCCATAGGCATGGAGTCTTCAGAGCAGAACCCAGCCTAGTCTCCCCTTCACCGATAGGGTGGTCAAGCAGGAGGTCCTCAAATCCCTCCGTTATTTCATCCACCATCACCTTAGCATATCCTTCTGGAATCGGCCGGCAGTGATAAGTTGCTCCGAATCCAGTAGGATAAACAGAGCCAACAGCCGCCTTAACCTTCAAATTCATCCATCGCGCCATAATGTGGCAATGTTGAGACTTCGTGATAGCATCCACGGGATAGCTGGCAGGAGCCATCAAGACATGCTCCGGCTGAACTAGCTCGGTGGAAGCCACGCTGCTTCTCCGCTGAGATGGCGGGGTAGCTTTGGGGGAAGCTTCGGTAGGTCGTTTGCTGCGATATGCTGCTTCTTGTTCCTCTTCTCGTTCCTCTAGCCCCATTACCCTTTCGTGCAGCGCTTGCAGTTGGCCCTGCTCCAGTTTCTTCCTCCTCTCGTGGGTTTTGTAACCCCCTGCGTCCGGAAAACCAACCTTCCACGGAATGGAGCCTGGCGTGCCTCGTGTCCGTCCAGGGTGCTCAGGATTCCCGAGGGCCATTGTGAGCTCGTCCTTCTCCCTGTCTGGTACGAACGTGGTATTTCCAGTTGCTCGTCCGTCCAACGACACATCCCTGATACAGGGTCCAAGGTTCCGCCAGCCCCGAAGAACCAAGTCCGGCAATGGTCTGGCCATCTCATTGTCTCTGGTTCGATCCCTTTTTCAAGCAAATCATTCTCCTCCTTGGACCACTTAGGCCGGGCTTTGAGGTAGCCACCTGACCCCATGCGATGGTGAAGCTTCTTCTTCACAGCATTTTTCTTGTTCGTCGTCGACATCTTCTTACTCTTTTCCGATGTCTTGTGGGCCACAAATGCGGGCCAGTGATCTTTGATCTTCTCATATTTGCCGATGAATTCTGGTGTCCTTTTTTTTGACAAAATGGTTCAACTCTTTCCTCCACCTCCTGAATAGGGTTGCCATCTTCTTAAGAGCACAAGACTTGATTAATTGCTCTTTAACTAGCTTCTCGGGATCCTCCTCTGGCGGTAGGGTGAAATTTGCCTTCAGCTGAGTCCAAAGATCTTCTTTCTGCATATCATTGACATAAGACACCTCAGGGTTGTCCTTAGGATTATACCATTGCTGGATGCTGATCGGGATCTTGTGCCTAACAAGAACCCCGCACTGAGCAGAAAATGCGTTCTTTGTCCGGATGGGTTCAATCGGTTCGCAGTCTGGCGCGATTTCTATGATCTCAAACCTTTCATCCGAGCTCAACTTTTTCTTCGGGCCTCGTCTCCTTACCGAAGTTGTGCTCGATCCGGAGGTCTAGAAATTAAAAGGAAGAAAGACAAGAGTAATTAATATGTGTACATATACCAAAACAATGAATGCACCAATTAACTAGTCAGCACGGGCTTAACTAATATATATATACCTGGCCAGACTCGGTTCGGTCACTGGAGCAGTCAGCACGGTCTCCTTCTTGTACCTCCATTGGGTCTTCACCGGAGCCATCATGAACATAGCCCTCTTCTTGTACTGGCATTAATGGGCCGGAGCCATCATGAACATAGCCATCTTCTTCACTCAGTCCTTCCTGACCAACGACATTGTTGAAAAATGACTCAATGACATCAGTTCCTTCTGTGATTATCTCCCCCAACATCGCTTTTGTTGCTTCGTCTCGGTAGTGCTCCATAGTTTCTGCAAATATTTACAACATGTCAATTATTATTCAAACATGGTACATATGGATATATATCAGTGGCAAACGTAGAACTAGCTAGCTAATCACAATAAGGAATCATGTTAGTGGCCTCGACGCTGCTTCTCTAGGGTTTGGGATTGCCTCGACACAATGCTTCAAGGGTTTGGGGTGGCCTCGACGACAACGCTCTTTTAACTTGGTAAATTTGGGTGGCCTCAAGAGTTTTGGTCGAGCGAGAGGGCCGAGGGGGGTGCTGCCATTGTATAGGTTATCACTGTCGAGAGGGGATATATATATCGACCGCCCCTCATGTCGAATTATCTCGAGGGGGCAGCGAGGGCGAAGGCGAGCAGCCTGACGGCGACAGACCCGATAAAACATAAGAAAACGAAGAAGAAATAAAAAGAGGAGAAGAAGAAAGGAATAGAGGAGAAGATCGAAGAAAAAAAAGAATAAAAAAAGTGGAGAAGAAGAAGGGAATAGAGGATAAGAAGAAAAAATAGAATTTTTCTATTTTTTCTTCTTCTCCTCTATTCCTTTCTTCTTCTCCTCTTCCTTTTCTTCCTTTTTGTTCTTCTTATTTATTTCTCCTCTATTCCTTTCTTTCTTCTTCTCCTCTTCTTTTTCTTGTTCTCCCTCGAGAAAGGAAAATAATTAAGGAAAAGGAAGAAAAGAGGAAGAAGGAAGAAGAAGAAGAAAGGAATAGAGGACAAGAAATAAAAATAGATTATTTTTTCTATTTTTTCTTCTTCTCCTCTATTCCTTTCTTGTTCTCCTCTTCTTTTTCTACTTTCTTCTTCTTCTTATTTATTTCTCCTCTTCTTTTCCTCTCCTCTTCTTCTGCTTTCTTCCTCTTCTTATTTTCCTTTTTCCTCTCATTCTTTTTCTTCTTCTTCTTCCTTCTTCCTTCTTCCTCTTTTCTTCCTTTTCCTTATTTTACTTTTTCCTCTACACTAACCTAATTAAAATGCATTAACCTAAAATCGATATCTACTAACAAACTAAATAAAAAATTAATACATATATGAGAAAATATATATAAACCAAAAAAAATGCTATGAACATTATATTCATACATACATAGCCACATCCATTCATCATATAGCTACCATATACATATATACATTAACTATATATATGAAAAAAATGCAATG
>NC_041386.1:696177490-696211766 GCF_002162155.2 Triticum dicoccoides | reverse complement strand
GGCGGCGGCTCATAACGGGGGCGGCCGGCGAGCGCGAGGGCGGCGGCGGCGAGGGCGGCGGCGGCGAGGGCGTCGGCGACGACCATGGCGGGCCAGGGCAGGGGCGTGGCCGGCAATGGCGACGACGGGCGCGGGCGACAACGACAGCGTCGGCGGGGGTGGCCGGCGGGCGGCGTCGGTGCAGCGCCTGGAGGCGACGGGGCAGGGGCGACGACGGGGGCTCGCGAATGGCATCGGGGCAGCGGACGTCGTCGATCTGGGCAGCCTGGGGCGGCGTCGGTGCAGCGCCTGGAGGCGACGGGGCAGGGGCGACGACGGGGGCTCGCGAATGGCATCGGGGCAGCGGACGTCGTCGATCTGGGCAGCCTGGCGGCGTCGATGAGCTCGGCGTCGTCGGGCGGGCCGGGGGCAACTGGCGATGTGTTCGACAAATTTTCCTAAGTGCTGTATATATAGCAAGAGCATTGGTCCCGGTTCGTGAGTCCAACTGGGACTAATGCCCCCTTTAGTCCCGGTTGGTACCACCAACCAGGACCAAAGGCCTCTTTTCAGCAGCCCAAAGGGCGGGAAGCGGCGACCTTTGGTCCCGGTTGGTGGCACCAACCGAGACTAAAGGGTGGGCATTAGTACCGGTTGGTGCCACGAACTGGTACCAAAGGACCCTGTGCTGCCAGCGTCGGGGCCAAAGTTTAGTCCCACCTCGCTAGTTGAGAGGGGCGCGCAGTGGTTTATAAGCCCCACTGCCGCACCCCTCTCGAGCTCCTCTCCACCATAGGCTTGCGGGCCTATTTGCTACTGCTTTGCCTGATGGGCCTTCTGGGCCTACTGCGGGCCTGAATCCTGTCCCATGGTAGGGTTTTTAGTCGTATTCAAGCCGTGGGGGCCCAGTAAGAGGCATTTTTTTGTTTTCTTTCTTGCTTTATTTATTTTAATTTATTTCTACTTACAACAGAATACTTATTGTTGCTATTTTTTTAATTATTTCCAGTTTTTTGTTTTGTTTTCTGCATTATTTATTTTCTTTTGTTTTTTGCTTTATTTTTTAATTTTTTTTGCTTTTAGTTTTAGAAAAATTATAAACTTTCTGTTATTGCCATTAGTTTTCAAATTTGAAAACACTTTTTTTGTTTTTTTGTTTTCTTTCTTGCTTTATTTATTTTATTTTGTTTGTACTTACAACAAAATACTTATTGTAGCTATTTTTAATTGTTTTTTTGTTTTGTTTTCTGCATTATTTATTTTCTTTTGTTTTTTTACTTTATTTTTTTAATTCTTTTTGCTTTTAGTTTTAGAAAAATTATAAACTTTCTGTTAGTGCCATTAGTTTTCAAATTGGAAAACACTTTTTTTGTTTTTTTGTTTTCTTTCTTGCTTTATTTATTTTATTTCGTTTCTACTAACAACAAAATACTTATTGTTGCTATTTTTAATTTTTATGAGGGCCGAACCATAAGACATTAAAGCATTTCAAATGAACTATGAAAAAGTTGAAAGTTGGCATGTATCATAAATTCACCCACATAGCATGTGCATGTACAAAATGGACAATGGTATCATACTCGTGTGTTACAAAGTTGGCATGGTATCATCATAATAGTTGCGGGAGAAAGTCTTCACTTTTTCTTCGCTTGTGTCATTTGCTTATTGCCCCGTAACCATGGATAATCTTCATCGCTTATCAGGATGTTGGGGTCAGCCTTGACTTTGAAGGGAGGAATTTCATGAAACTTTCCATAATCTTCAGACATGTCTGTCTTGCCCTCCACTCCCACGATGTCCCTTTTTCCTCAAAGAACTATGTGGTGCTTTGGCTCATCGTATGATGTATTCGCTTCCTTATCTTTTCTTTTTCTCGGTCTGGTAGACGTGTCCTTCACATAGATAACCTGTGCCACATTATTGGCTAGGACGAACGGTTCGTCAGTGTACCCAAGATTTTTCAGATCCACTGTTGTCATTCCGTACTGTGGGTCTACCTGTACCCCGCCTCCTGACAGATTGACCCATTTGCACTTAAACAAAGGGACCTTAAAATCATGTCCGTAGTCAAGTTCCCATATGTCCACTATGTAACCATAATATGTGTCCTTTCCCCTCTCGGTAGTTGCATCAAAGCGGACACCGCTGTTTTGGTTGGTGCTCTTTTGATCTTGGTCAATCATGTAAAATGTATTCCCATTTATCTCGTATCCTTTCCAAATTGTAACAGTCAAAGATGGTCCCCTGGACAACAAGTACAGCTAATCACAAACAGTGTTTTCACCTCTGAGACGTGCTTCCAACCAACTGCTGAAAGTCCTGATGTGTTCACATGTAGTCCAGTCGTCGCACTGCTCCGGGTGTTTGGAGCGCACACTGTTCTAGTGTTCATCGACATACGGGGTCACCAAGGTAGAATTTTGTAGAACTGTGTAGCGTTCTTGAGACCAAAAATATCCATCCCTGCATATTATTGAGTCCCTTCCAAGCGTGCCTTTTCCAGTCAGTCTCCCCTCATACCGTGATTGAGGGAGACCTATCTTCTTAAGGGCAGGAATGAAGTCAACACAAAACCCGATGACATCCTTTGTTTGATGGCCCATGGGGATGCTTCCTTCTGGCCTAGCGCGGTTACAGACATATTTCTTTAGGACTCCCATGAACCTCTCAAAGGGGTACATATTGTGTAGAAATACGGGGCCGCGAATGACAATCTCGTCAACTAGATGAACTAGGACATGCGTCATGATATTAAAGAAGGATGGTGGGAACACTAGCTCGAAACTGACAAGACATTGCACCACATCACTCCTTAGCCTTGGTATGATTTCTGGATCGATCACCTTTTGAGAGATTGCATTGAGGAATGCACATAGCTTCACAATGGCTAATCGGACGTTTTCCGGTAGAAGCCCCCTCAATGCAACCGGAAGCCAGTCGGGACCTTCATACTAAGCAGGCATTCAAAGAAGATTTCCTTCCCTTCTTTGGTAAGAGCATACCTGGCAGGACCTTCATACTGCTTTGGAGGCATGTCATCTTTTTCGTGCAAATGTTGCAGGTCCTCCCGTGCCTCAGCTGTATCTTTTGTCTTCCCATACACGCCCAAGAAGCCTAGCAGGTTCACGCAAAGGTTCTTCGTCACGTGCATCATGTCGATCGAAGAGCGGACCTCTAGGTCTTTCCAGTAGGGTAGGTCCCAAAATATAGATTTCTTCTTCCACATGGGTGCGTGTCCCCCAGTGTCACTCAGAACAGCTAGTCCGCCGGGACCCTTTCCAAAGATTATGTGTAAATCATTGACCATAGAAAGTATGTGATCACCGGTACGCATGGCGGGCTTCCTCCGGTGATCTGCCTCGCCTTTGAAATGCTTGCCTTTCTTTCGACATTGATGGTTGGTCGGAAGAAATAGATGATGGCCTAGGTACACATTCTTCCTGCATCTTCCCGGGTATATACTATCGGTGTCAAGTAAGCAGTGCGTGCATGCATGGTATCCCTTATTTGTCTGTCCTGAAAGGTTACTGAGAGCGGGCCAATCGTTGATGGTCATGAATAGCAACGCCTTTAGGTGAAATTCCTCCTGTTTGTGCTCATCCCACGTACGTACACCGTTTTCATTCCACAGCTGTAAAAGTTCTTCAACTAATGGCCTTAGGTACACATCAATGTCGTTGCCGGGTTGCTTAGGACCTTGGATGAGAACTGGCATCATAATGAACTTCCACTTCATGCACATCCAAGGAGGAAGGTTATACATACATAGAGTCACGGGCCAGGTGTTGTGATTGCTGCTCTGCTCCCCGAAAGGATTAATGCCATCCACACTTAAAGCAAACCATACGTTCCTTGGGTCACTTGCAAACTCATCCCAATACTTTCTCTCGATTTTTCTCCACTGCGACCCATCAGCAGGTGCTCTCAACTTCCCGTCTTTCTTACGGTCCTCACTGTGCCATCGCATCAACTTGGCATGCTCTCTGTTTCTGAACAGACGTTTCAACCGTGGTATTATAGGAGCATACCACATCACCTTCGCAGGAACCCTCTTCCTGGGGGGCTTGCCGTCAACATCACCAGGGTCATCTCGTCTGATCTTATACCGTAATGCACCGCATACCGGGCATGCGTTCAGATCCTTGTACGCACCGCGGTAGAGGATGCAGTCATTAGGGCATGCATGTATCTTCTGCACCTCCAATCCTAGAGGGCATACGACCTTCTTTGCTGCGTATGTACTGTCGGGCAATTCATTATCCTTTGGAAGCTTCTTCTTCAATATTTTCAGTAGCTTCTCAAATCCTTTGTCAGGCACAACATTCTCTGCCTTCCACTGCAGCAATTCTAGTACGGTACCGAGCTTTGTGTTGCCATCTTCGCAATTGGGGTAGAACCCTTTTTTGTGGTCCTCTAACATGCGATCGAACTTCAGCTTCTCCTTTTGACTTTCGCATTGCGTCCTTGCATCGACAATGACCCGGTGGAGATCATCATCATCTGGCACATCGTCTGGTTCTTCTTGATCTTCAGGAGCTTCGCCTGTTGCAGCATCATCGTGCAGATCGTCTGGTTCCTCTTGATCTTTAGTAGCATCACCGTATTCAGGGGGCACATAGTTGTCATCGTACTTTTCTTCTTCGCCGTCTTCCATCATAACCCCTATTTCTCCGTGCCTCGTCCAAACATTATAGTGTGGCATGAAACCCTTGTAAAGTAGGTGGGTGTGAAGTATTTTCCGGTCAGAGTAAGACTTCGTATTCCCGCATATAGGGCATGGACAACACATAAAACCATTCTGCTTGTTTGCCTCAGCCACTTCGAGAAATTCATGCACGCCCTTAATGTACTCGAAGGTGTGTCTTGAACCGTACATCCATTGCCGGTTCATCTGCGTGCATTATATATAATTAAGTGTGTCAAAAATCATCACAGAACATCATGAATAGATAATTAAGTGACCAAATTAATAGAAGTTCATCATCACATTAAGACCAAAGTACATACATAGTTCGCATCTAACAACATAAAGCTCTGCAGAGCATCTAAATTAATTAAACCATACATTGAAACTATGTAAAACATTTCAATGCGAAAACAAATGCGATCATAATCGCAACCAATGTAACAACTGATCCAACGGCACAATGATACCAAGCCTCGGTATGAATGGCATATTTTCTAATCTTTCTAATCTTCAAGCGCATTGCATCCATCTTGATCTTGTGATCATCCACGACATCCGCAATATGCAACTCCAATATCATCTTCTCCTCCTCAATTTTTCTAATTTTTTCCTTCAAGAAATTGTTTTCTTCTAAAACTAAATTTAACCTCTCGACAATAGGGTCGGTTGGAATTTCTGGTTCAACAACCTCCTAGATAAATAAAATCTATGTCACGTTAGTCGGCATAATTGTCATAAACAATAGATGAACCAATAGTTATGAAAAGATAATATATACCACATCCGAATCATAGATAGGAGGAGGGCCGACGGGGGCGGATACCAAAACCATCGCACTATATAAGATGCAATAATAAAAATAAGAAAATTATACAAGTATCTATATAAACATAGAAGTAAAATTTTGTTTCCTTTTAGAAAGAAGATAAGAACAAGAGGCTCACCATGGTGGTGCCGGCGACGAGATCGGCGAGGGCGATCGACGGCGGTGAAGACGGGGACGGGATGTGACAGACCGTAAACCTAGACAAATATTAAGGAAAATGGAGCTTGGAGAGGAGAAAGCTTAAGTAGTATGGCTCGGGCATTCCATCGAATACCTCGTGTGCATAGGAGGTGAGCTAGAGCACCACAAAGCTCTCTCCTCGCCGGCCATGAAAAACAGAGCAGTGAGAGTGCTCTGCTCGCTGGCGAGGGGTATATATAGGAAATTAATTGGTCCCGGTTCGTGGCTTGAACCGGGACTAAAGGGAAGCCTTTGGTCCCGGTTCAGGCCACCAACCGGGACCAATGGTGGTGGGCCAGGACCAAGGCACATTGGTCCCGGTTCGTCCCACCAACCGGTACCAAAAGGTTCAGACGAACTGGGACCAATGGCCCACGTGGCCCGGCCGGCCCCCGGGGCACACGAACCGGGTCCAATGCCCCTATTGGTCCCGGTTCTGGATTGAACCGGGACTAATGGATTGACCCGACCTGGACCATTGCCCCCTTTTCTACTAGTGTTGCATCGCCTATGAGGACTCTTTTTTCCTTTATGAAGGGAGAAAGCAAGTGGATTATGTTACAACTAAACGTGGTCCCACCATGAACGTGGGCATTGAAGACTACTTTACGTGTGTGGATTTAGTTTTTTCTACGTACATGCCTTTTTTCAATTAAAATGTCATGAGAGACATCTAATAGATCTTGACCATTAATAAATAATAAACTTCGGATAACATTTATAATTTCTAGTTAGAAGTGTACTTTTCAAAATCATCGTCACATTATTTAGCCTTTCAATCAGTGCACAGCCATATATGGCCCATGTATAAATTGATGTTTGTCCAGTACCAAATGGGAAATTAAAGCCTAATTCATGGCAGTAATTAAAAAATATCAAAATAATTTATGGTGGACGAATTATTGGCAAACATGATACATGATTGAAAATGAGAAAGATACAAATTGATTACTATTTTCGTAAAAAGACACAACTTTTGCAACTGTAAATTTTGTCTTAGTTACGTTATCAATTTGAGATAATTGAGATTTTTTTTTTGTTGAGCGTTAATGGTTGCGAGTGTACATTCTTTAGTCAATGTATAAATTCTTATCCGTTATAAATGATGAGAAGTGTTGTCTCTTTATTGACGAAGAATTAGATGGTCACAAAACTTGAAAATTATGTGGATTTTAGTCTTTGAGACGTGCAAATAGATGTCACACATCATTTACTCTCTTTTTTATGCTGCAACTTTGTCGACTTACAAATAACATTTTCTTAGTCCCTGTGAAATAACAATTTAAAATATTCTAATGCAATACAGGTTAGAATACAATGCCGTTCATATATGTTATTACAGAAAAAGTACAAAAGGGTTTCTATAGGTCATTATCGAAGCTAGATAATATTTTTACATAGGTCATAATGACAGTTAGAAATTTTTAGTCTGCAAATTGCATACTTAAAAAATTATTTTAAAGATTTTGCATCGCTTGTCACAAATTGTGTTCTGCCTTAAATCATGAATGTAATAGTTTATACCTAATGAATTGGGCAAATATATACCGTGAAGCTTTTTGTGGGATATATCGTGAAGCAAGTACCCATAAAAATAGAAGCATTGAAGCAGGTTGCAAGACTATACATAACTTCAATGCTTATCTTTTTGCGTTTTGGCTACAATCAGACTTTCACAGAACCTCACATCATCTAGGCGAGAAGAAGTTGGCGACCATCGGAGACAACAAAAATAATTGACAAAACTACGCAATGTATTATATCCTAAAGAGAGTAAAAATTAACTTTCTTTCCTTGCGGGTGTATCCCAAAACTTTTATTTTTTATGTCCATATTAAATCTTTTTTGTGTGGTAGTCCGAGTTAACTCTATTGTTCGTGAAAAAAACTCTTATGTATTTTTTTAGAACACAGACGTATCACTTGTACGCATGCATCCTATACTATGACTGAATCATCTACATATACGCATGCAGATCTTCCCCAACTCATCTTTGGATAAGTCGCTCCTATAAACACGTAAAATATTTGCAAATAAATAGATCACATGCATCAGATTTTTTATACGGTTTCGTATTGCTGACATTCTAAAGTATAGCAAGCAGACAGGCAGGCTGCTGGATTGATTTTATCTAGGTGCAGTATATACGTAAGAAACACATGCAGCCATGTAGGCGTACATAAATGATGTCGCTTCAGCCGGCTACAATTGGATCGATCTCGGCGGAACATCTTGGCGACTTCTTTAAACAAAACGAACGCGATATACATCAATTGATTGCATGTGTGCTAGCTTCCTTTAGCTAGCTAGCACTTGTACGTGTATAGCTCCTCGAACGAATCCATCTAGCAGGCTAAAACCAATGAGCAAATGCATTAAATATCCATTTACCTGAATCTTATAATGTGCGCGAAACATTAGATCATCACAATCTGATCTATCAATGCAAACGTGCTGCTATGGGGGTCTTTTTAATTGCATTCCGTTGCTGGCTGGCCGGAACGTGTCTGGGACACGTATCTTTTTTTCTTTGACTTGCGGATGACCCGTTTCTATTGCGTAACCTCAAAGGACTTTTATGTGAAACGTCTAGATTTCTTTTAATCCTAATTGTATATTAAACAATCCTACGGTTATTATTGTTGTTTCTCCAGAATTAACGTGGAGCCTCGTATGGTGCCTCCTATTAGTAAATATAAGATATAAGATATAAGATATAAAAAAACTAAAAACACCCATATCATATCCATATCACATCCATATATATTATCTTATCATATCCATCATCCCTATAAAATCCCCATATTTCCACATTAAAAAGTGTTAAATAGCAAAAAAGAAAAAGAGAAAGGAGTAACGACCTATGTCACTTCAATGGTGTTGTGGGGGACAATGGCCTGCGTCCAGTTGGTGGGGGAGGCTGGTGTTGGCATTGTTAGTGGAGGCCGGCGTCAAAGTGGTTTAGTCGGTGATGAGGAAGGAGTTGTGTGGCGGTGGTGCGATGGAGGTGGGGGGCGGCGGTGCAGTGGAGGTACGTTACAATCAGGGAAGAGGCTGGCCGACGGCAAGCTCAGGGAGGTGGTGAGCCATGTGCAAGGAGCAGTGTTGAGGTAAATGAGGGCTAGGGTTACTCATGGGCCTCTCCACAGTCCACACCACGCTTATAATGGGGAGATTAACGGGCTATGGGTGTGAAAAATATATAAAATTAAGCTGAATGTGTTATATTGAACATTAGGCTTACAAGTTTGTTTATTTTGTCAGGTTTTAGTGTTAGATAGATCCATAACTGTAAAAATCTAAGACAAGTATTTTGGGATGGAGGTAATATTTTTTAGGAGTGTACTCCAAATCCGAGAGCATATAAGAGTGGAAGAATGCAATCACAGGAGCATCTTTCTGAACGAAACCATCCTATATACAACCATGTATTCCACTAGGGAGAAAGAGTTCTTTTCTTTTTTGAAAAATGAAAGATCACAACAATAAAGAAGAGAATTAAATAAGTGAAGATATAGACCAAGCAACATAAATATGTGATCAAATGGTAAAAAGTTCCTGAGCTTGAAAACTGTTCGTATTTTTTGTAGTATTAAAAGAAGACGCAAATAAAGAACTTGAATGGCAAAATACGACACGGGATAGCATGGCCCGGCGAAACCCCTCCAGGGGAAATTTCGTGTTTTGACCCTTTCAGCGTATAAAATCGGGATTTGACCCCGGTATGATTTTTTTTGAGATTTGACCCATTTAGCTACCGCTGGTGGCCCTCGCGGTAGGGATGTACAGGCTACCGCCACCACCCCTGCCGGTAGGTTCCGTTGACGGTCGTCTGGCCGTTAGCGGGCGCTGATGTGGCAAAGGGACCTACCTCCTCCATCCTTGGCGGTAGGCTCCGACACCCTACTGCCGAGGTCTCTGGTGGTAGGGTCCTGGAGGATAAGGTTTGGTGGGATCTAAGGAAGTCCTGGATAAGGGGATGTCCGGACAACCAGACTATATACTTTGGCCGACTGTTGGACTATGAAGATACAAGATTGAAGACTTCGTCCTGTGTCCGTATGGGACTCTCCTTTGCGTGGAAGGCAAACTTGGCGATTCGGATGATAGATCTCCTTCTCTGTAACCGACTCTATGTAACCCTATCCCCCTCCGGTGTCTATATAAACCAGAGGGTTTAGTCCGTTGAACAACAATCATAATCATAGGCTAGCTTCTAGGGTTTAGCCTCTACAATCTCGTGATAGATCAACTCTTGTAATACTCATATCATCAAGATCAATCAAGCAGGTAGTAGGGTATTACCTCCATCGAGAGGGCCCGAACCTGGGTAAACATTGTGTCCCCAGTCTCCTATTACCATTAGCCTTAGACGCACAGTTCGGGACCCCCTAACCGAGATCCGCCGGTTTTGACACTGACATTGGTGCTTTCATTGAGAGTTCCTCTGTGTCGTCGCTGTGAGGCTCGATGGCTCCTTCAATCTTCAACAGCAACGCAGTCCAGGGTGAGACCTTTCTCCCCGGACTGATCTTCGTGTTCGGCGACTTGCACTGTGGGCCAACTCGCTTGGCCATCTGGAGCAGATCGACAGCTACGCCCCTGGCCATCAGGTCAGGTTCGGAAACTTGAACAATACGGCCGATACCCGCGGAGATTTGATCTTCGACGGATTCGGGCCTACATCAGGAGCGCCGAACAGTCACGACGAGCACGACTTAAATCTGTTGTGGGACAGTATTCGGGACATCGCCCCTGCGTCTGCCCCGGACTTAAATCCGGGGCAGATCGCGTCGTCCGAGGACGGGTGGATGGACCCCGCCACGGAGGCCGCATACTCTTCGGCGGTAGAGCCGAACACCGATTCCGCCGTTAAGGGAATCTGCGTCACCGGACCCCGGGACTCGTGTCCGGATGTGGGTTCCGAACCGCGTGCGCCCGGGCCCATCAAGTCTGATTGGGCTCCAGTAATGGAGTTCACCGCCGCGGATATCTTTCAGCACTCCCCCTTTGGCGATGTGCTAAATGCATTAAAGCCTCTCTCTTTGTCAGAAGACTCATGACCGAACTATGTCCGGCCCAAGTGGGATACGGACGACGAAGAAATTCACGACCCACCCACCACCCACTTCATAGTCACCGTCGAGGACCTAACAGACATGCTTGACTTCGACTCCGACAACATCGACGGTATGGACGTCCATGCAGGGGACGATTTGGAACCACCGCCCACGGGCCATTGGACTGCCACTTCCTCATATGACATATACATGGTGGACACGCCTAAGAAGGACAGCGGCGACAAGAAGGACACAACATAGAATAAACCCCCCGGACAAAGGCCAAAACAACAGCGCAGGCGCCGATCTAAGTCCTGTCACAATAAAAATAGCGATAACAACACAAGAAAAATTGACACTCCGGTCGACTCCAAAGACAACAATGACCATATGGACCCAATGATGAAGCAGGATAAGACGGGTCACGCCGAACACAACCCGGAGCAGACGCCCGATGTCGGTGTCAAAACCGGCGGATCTCGGGTAGGGGGTCCCGAACTGTCCGTCTAGGCGGATCGTAACAGGAGACAAGGGACACGATGTTTTTACCCAGGTTCGGGCCCTATCGATGGAGGTAAAACCCTACTCCTGCTTGATTAATATTGATGATATGGGTAGTACAAGAGTTGATCTACCACGAGATCAGAGAGGCTAAACCCTAGAAGCTAGCATATGGTATGATTGTTGTTCGTCCTATGGACTAAAACTCTTCGGTTTATATAGACACCGGAGAGGGCTAGGGTTAAACAAAGTCGGTTACAATGGGAGGAGATCTTCATATCGAGTCGCCAAGCTTGCCTTCCATGCCAAGGAAGGTCCTATCCGGACACGGGACGAAGTCTTCAATCTTGTATCTTCATAGTCCGGGAGTCCGGCCAAAGGTCATAGTCTGGCCATCCGAACACCCCCTAATCAAGGACACCATCGGTAGCCCCTGAACCAGGCTTCAATGATGATGAGTCCGGCGCGCAAATTGTCTTCGGCATTGCAAGGCGGGTTCCTCCTCCGAATATTTCATAGAAGATGTTGAACACAAGGATAGTGTCCGGCTCTGCAAAATAAGTTCCACATACCACCGTAGAGAGAATAATATCTGCACAAATCTAATCTGCTGGCATATTCCGTAGCGTGACATCATGCCACGGCCAAGCCTTTATTCGAATCGTTTTACTGTTCCACCTCAGCGCGTTTAGCGAGGAGGTTTCCTTGGCACGTCTTGTCAAAGCAGAGATCGTGTCCCCTTATTTCGGGATTCTCATCAATACGAGCGTGGGTAACCCAACCGTGCCTTTGGTATGACTTCCTAATTGAAAGCAAGTCCCAAACGGTTACAGGGAGGGCTCTTGGCATTCAACCTCTTTATAAAGAGACCAAGACTCGACTCCTTTCTTTTCAATTCAATCGAATCCGCCCCTCGCCTCGAGTTCCAACACCCAAAGCTCCAGTCTTAGGCGCTTCGGACCTTCGATGATGTCCGGCTCCGACCTTCAAGGCCGGTGGATGCCTTCCCCCGTTACGGAAGAAGACATGCGAAAGCTGAGAGATGCCAGGTATCTAACCGACGAAATCTCATATAGGCTTCCTGCTCAAGGGCAGGCCATTCCCACTCCCCAGCCCGGTGAGAGCGTGGTGTTCACATCTCACTTCCTTTGGGGGCTAGGCTTCCCAATTGACCCCTTCGTTAGGGGACTTATGTTTTATTACGGGCTGGAATTTCACGACTTAGCTCCGGAGTCCATCCTCCAAATCTCGTCGTTCATTGTCGTGTGTGAGGCCTTCCTCCACATTACTCCTCACTTCGGATTGTGGCTTAGAACCTTCAAGGTAGAACCGAAGATGATCGAGGGGCAGCACGCTGAGTGCGGAGGAGCTATCATAAGCAAGATGGCCGACGCTCCATGGCCCGAGGGCTCTTTCCAAGAAGAGTTCGGCTTATGGCAACGGGACTGGTTTTACATCACAGCCCCCAGGGGCACCACATGGATGGCGCCACCTGCTTTTCGCTCGGGTCCCCCACCACGGCTAGTGTCATGGGTCAATGAAGGGCTTATCTGGGGGCCGTCCAAAGACGTGCCCTTGCTGCAGGGTCACATTCGAGATCTCCTAGAAAGAGATATCAACTTGACCGTAGTGGCGCAAGTTATGCTGATTCGCCGCATGCTGCCCTGCAAACATCGCCCTCTCCGCCTGTGGGAATATAATCTGGAGGGACCGCGAGTCCTCCAACACTTTATGGGCACGACGCCCGCGGAGATGTACAAATTGTTCTTCGGATCACAAGCAAGGTGTCCAGACTTGTCTGAGGACGCAGGTCTGAGCTGCAATCGCCCGGATGCCAAGTAAGTAGCCCCGTATTTGGACACGCCATCCGTATTTTCATAAAATTGCCTTTAATAGAGCTATCCTTTGAACAGGGTGGATAGCGAAGGCAAAGCTTATCAGGTGTCCATCCCCCCTGCCTGAGACCGCGCCGGATCCCGTGTTAACCAGGATGCTGGAGATTGTGCTTTCGGCAGAAGGCGAAGAGGGGAACCAAGGAGCTACCGCCTCCGCGAAGGAGGCTGTCAGGAAGGGAGGAATCGAGAATTCCCCCAACCAGGGAAAGAAAAGGACTGCCTCTGAAGACCCGGAGGGGATGGCCTGAAAACAGGGGAAGAAATCTTTGCCAGAGGATCCGGCGCTGGAGAATGCCCCGGCCGCATTACGCCCCCAAGGAGATCAGCTCTCCACCGAGCCGTAAGTAAAGAGGGGGGTTCCAAAATGAGTGACATCCCTGTTTTATTTCTGAGGAAGATAACCGAAATATTACCTTGCAGTTCGGATCTCAACCCTTCTCAGCAGAGCTCATCCTCAGGGGATCTTTGTCCGAAGATGATGGAGAGCGAAACGCCTCCCCTAGATGCACCGTCTTACGAGGCAGGCGACCCTGAGGTGTCATCTCGAAGGGTTTCTCCAAGTCCGGACCCTGAAAAAGGTCGTGAGGCTAGTCCAGCACCCTTTGGTGTGCGGTCGGAGGGGCTGAAGGATCTGCTCGGGCGAGCGTCTATCTCAGAAGAACATCGTATGTTGATGAACACGGTGATTGGAAGGATTTCATCCGTGAAAAGCGGATTGTACGAGGCCGCCAGGAGTTTACTGACTGGCTTTGAGGTACGTGAAAAGGTGTACCTTTTGGTAGAGCCACATATATAAAACGTGCCCTGTATAAATAGTAGCCCCTGAGACTCTGTGTGTTGTCAAAAATGACGGCGCACAGAGGATCATAACCCCAGGTATAATATGTCACCTTTTCTATGAAGGTGGCGAGGCGTTCGGTGGCTAGCCGGACTGACGAATCTGCCGAGCTAAAGCGGCAACTTACGTAGCAGATGCCAACGTCGCGCTTGTAAATAAGCGGCTAGACGAGGCACAAGGTATGTTCCAAAGACATCTGATAAGAGGAGCTCGATGCTCGTGCCTTATAAGATATGTGCTTAATGTAGATGGTGTTGCTGCCGTGGAGAACCTTCGGGTGGAACTTTCCCGAGCCAAGGAGCAAGCAAGAAAGTGATGTGGCTGCCATTAAAGTGGGTGAAGAGCTAAAAGCCGAACAGACTGTCCACTGCCAGAGCAAGAAAGTAATAGCCGAGATGGCTATAAAATTGAAGGATGCTGCCGACCGCTGTAAATTTCTTGAACAAGAAGATAGGGCGGCTCAGAAGGACCTTGAAAAGATCACTGCCGAGGCCAAGGATACTCGCTCTGCAATGAGAGCTATGAAGGAGGAGCTACGTCAGGCCCGAGATATCACGGCTGGAAAGCCCTATATGCTGCGGATGAAGTTTGGGGATCCTAAGTATGCTCCGTTAGACTGGCAGTGGAGTGCGGAGAACACTTATCTGGATTTGGCCGCGAGTGCGGCAGACGCGACCGAACACTTCCGGGGTCGAGGTGACCATGAATTGGAAGAACTTTTTTGGTCGCAGTTCCACAATCCAGAACACCCAATTTCGGTATCCGACCGTTTGGCCGCCTGGGTAGAGCTGAACAGGTTATCCGGACTCGCCATTAGGTATGTTGCGAGTCGTCTGTGGCCGGAAGAGCCAGAGCCAAAGAGTTATTTAGCTTGGTGCAGCAGTTCCTTGGTTTGGTGCCGCATGTTGATGCAATGAAGAGGTCGGCATGCATAGAGGGTGAACAGATGGCACTTGCCCGTGTCAAAACATACTGGGTGGATATGAAGGCTAGTGTTGTTGCATCCCGGGATTCGGACGAAAGCCGAGTACCTGCCAAGCACTACTTTGAGGAAGTTCTTCAGGGCGCTCGTTTAATAGAAGCGCAGTGCTCGAAGGATGTTGTGTTCGAATAGCATATGCTATTGTAAAACAAATATTTTGATAGAAAAAAGCTTTTTATACTTGTGCTTGCAAGAATTATAATGCCTCATGTGCGGCCGTTAATGTATATGTGTATATAACCTGAAAGATGGCAGTGGTTGGCTTCAGCCCCCACGCATATAATGCAGGGGTGTTCGCAAAAAGGCGCCTATTCACACTTAATCCAACGTCTTGGTCCTATAAAGGAGCTGATAGCGCAGCGAACTAGGCAACCAGACTATAATGCTTTATCACTTTCACTTAGCCATAGGAGTTTGACAGTGGGGCTACTGAATAGCCCCTAGGGGCACCGCGCTCGCCCGAATTCGGGGCGCGTGTGTGCCTGACCGGGAAGCGCCCCTTCGTTAATGCGGAAGAATCCTAAAGATTCCGAAAGTCATCGAGTGGTTGACCAGTCTCTCGCTATATCATGACAGTCAGTTTTTGGCTTTCTCTACTGAGGTGCTCGCCTGGCCGAACCTGGGCACAATTGCAGTAGTTCTCCTGGTGCCACCTTAGCCGATAGAGCAGAACGTAAGGCAGCAAAACACAGGAGCCGGGCAAACCCAACATTTGACCAAAGACATGATTCGGAGCTGATCCATATAAGGCCAAACTCGCGACGCCGAACACTCCCTAAGGTATTCGGTCTTTATGAAAATGGGTCAAACAAAAGCCCTTGGTAAGAAGCCCCTGGTGCCCAGGAATGCGCAAAATTCTGGAGTGGCCACATGCCAAGACGCCAGCCTCCTCCTCGGTTATAGCGAAAACCGGGGGATGTTATCAACAAGAGACGGTAAAAAGGTTTACGCAGGGTCTTAATCTGAAAAGAATCCTTAAAACGGGTCCCTACTGCACGTCTGTGCCTATGTCTCCATTGTGCCGTATCCTGGACGGGCGTAGCACGGTGTTCGTCCTGGACCGCATCGTGGTTGATGATCGAAGAAGCCATCGGGCCTAAAGGTGACGACACAGAGGAACTCTCAATGAAAGCACCAACGTCGGTGTCAAAACCGGCGGATCTCGGGTAGGGGGTCCCGAACTGTGCGTCTAGGCGGATGGTAACAGGAGACAAGGGACACAATGTTTTTACCCAGGTTCGGGCCCTCTCGATGGAGGTAAAATCCTACTCCTGCTTGATTAATATTGATGGTATGGGTAGTACAAGAGTTGATCTACCACGAGATCGGAGAGGCTAAACCCTAGAAGCTAGCCTATGGTATGATTGTTGTTCGTCCTACGGACTAAAACTCTCCGGTTTATATAGACACCGGAGAGGGCTAGGGTTACACAGAGTCGGTTACAATGGGAGGAGATCTTCATATCGAATCGCCAAGCTTGCCTTCCACGCCAAGGAAGGTCCTATCCGGACACGGGACAAAGTCTTCAATCTTGTATCTTCATAGTCCGGGAGTCCGTCCATAGGTCATAGTCCGGCCATCCGGACACCCCCTAATCCAGGACTCCTCACCCGATCACAGCGATCCCGAGGGCCGAACTCATCAAACTGCCTCCGGAGAGGAAGACAGTCCGGTTGACGATGGATTCATCTTCCCGGAAAAATGTTTGGAACAAGGTCACCTCCGCAGAAGGCTTATTGCCACGGCGAGGAGCTTAAAGAAGCAGAAGCAAAGGCTTAACGCCGCGCAGGATACGCTCAACCGAAGATGGAAGAAAGTGCTTGACACTAAAGAAAAATATGGCAACGATCGCCACACAAAGAGCTACCTAAAGCGCAAGCTATTGCCCGAATTCGACAATGAAGCCATAGAGCCCATTTCGCCAAAGAATAACATGGCCGATCAACCTGACCGACCACCTCATGGTCGCGATAGAGCAGCCACCGGTGCCGCGCACAAGCCAGCTCACGATTTACGTGAGCTCTTGGTCAAAAAGGTTGGTGCGACCAGGTCCATCTATGGATCTAGAGGGTGTGTTCCGGCACAAGATTATGGTCACCAAAATGATCATACTGATCAAATACTAGTTCGGAATCAAACTCGGACACAACAACCGTCGACAGCATGCCATGACATGTCCAGGTACAGAGGGGCTGTGCACCCCCTGTTTTTCACCGACGAGGTGCTGGATCACGAATTTCCACAGGGATTCAAACCCGTGAACATAGAGGCATACGACGGAACGACAGTCCCTGGGGTCTAGATTGAGGATTTTATCCTTCACATACACATGGCTCATGGGGACAACCTCCACGCCATCAAATATCTTCCCCTCAAGTTGAAAGGACCAGCTCGGCATTGGTTGAAAAGCCTCCCTAAAAAGTCAATTGGAAGTTGGGAGGAACTTGAGGATTCTTTCAGGGCCAATTTTCAAGGGACCTATGTCTGACCTCCGGATGCAGACGCTTTAAGTCACATAATACAACAGCCCGGAGAGTCAGCCCGTAAGCTTTGGAACATATTTCTCACTAAGAAGAATCAAATTGTTGACTGTCCGAATGCCGAAGCCATAGCGGCCTTTAAGCACAGTATCCGGGACGAGTGGATTGCCAGACACCTCGGCCAAGGAAAGCCAAGGACGATGGCGGCCTTAACAAAACTTATGACCCGCTTTTGTGTGGGCGAAGACAGCTGGTTGGCCCGTAGAGGCACTAGTGACCCAGGCACATCCAAAATTCTAGATGGCAACAGGAAGCCACGGCACAATAAGGACAAGCGTCAGGACAATGAAGAAAGTCCGGACAACACAGCGGTCAACGCCGGATTCAGGGGCTCTCGACCCGGTCAAAGAAAGAAGCCATTTAAAGGCAGCAAAGAGGGACCGTCCGGCCTGAATAAAGTCCTGGGCAGGCGGTGCCAAATCCATGGCACCTCCGAAAAACCTGCAAACCATACTCACAGAGAATGTTGGGTCTTCAAGCAGGCCGGCAAGTTAAATGCGGACACAAGGGGAGGGAAACGCTAAGCGAAGACGAGGACGAGCCTCACCAGCCGAACACTGGGGGACAGAAAAAATTCCCACCATAAGTCAAAATAGTAAACATGGTCCACGCAACTCACATAGAGTCCGTTGCTCCCAAATTCAACCCCTGGGCAGCTTGCCCGATCACTTTTGATCACAAGGACCACCCGGCCAGTATCCGGCACGGAAGATTGGCTGCCTTTGTGCTCGACCCAATAATTGATGGATACCATCTCACTCGAGTCCTTAATAGACGGCGGTCGTAGTCTTAATCTGATATATCAGGACACCGTCCGCAAGAGGGGAATAGACCCATTCAGAATAAGCCAAAGTAACACCACCTTTAATGGAGTGATACCAGGCGTTGAGGCTCGCTGCTGGGGCTCCCTCATATAAGAGGTGACATTTGGTTCTCTCGACAACTTCAGAAGCGAGGAACTACTCTTCCACATCGCTCCCTTCAACAGCGGTTATCATGCATTACTCAGAAGAATGGCCTTCGCTTGCTCTAATGCAGTACCGAACTACGTCTGCCTTAAACTTATGATGCCCGGTCCACGTGGCGTCATAACTGTTAGTGGAAACACAGAGCAATATGCGGCCGCTCTTGTAGCCGGACACTAAGCGGCCTCTCCTACAAGAACACATGATCGGTTGTTAAGACCACACACATGGTTAGTAGAGTCCAATGCACCACCTTCAACAACAGCCCGGATAAACCTGAGCTGGGTGCTATACATATATCCCCATAAATAGTACCAGGGGCTGTAAACATGTAATAAAGCCCACAATTCGGCTTGCCTTATCAATAGGCCAATATCTCATATTCCTAACACCCATTGAGAATAACCAACTTCCTGCATGCTTACTCTTTTACATGAGTTTTCATTTTTTCAGACACTATTTGTGCAACACCCTTCCAAGATACGGCACAACAGAGACAAAGGCGCAGACGTGCAGTAGGGCCCTGCTCAAAGGTTTCTTTTTAGATTAAGCCCCTGTGTAAACCTTCTTTACTGTCTTTCGTTGCTTGACATCCCATGGGTATTCAATACACCCACAAGAGATACTGGCGTTATAGGCATTTCTCCATGATAGATCAATGCACGTACCTAGAAATACAGGGTCAAGGGCGTTGCTCAGCCCAGTATATGTTATAAAGTCCGAATACCTTCGGGAGTGTTCGGCATCGCGAGTTTGGCCTTATATGCATTAGCTCCGAATCATGTCTTTGGTCAAATGTTGGGTTTGCCCGGCTCCTGGGTTTGCTGCCTTACGTTCCGTTCTATCGGCTAAGGCGGCCAAAGAAGAACTACTGCGATTGTGCCCTGGTTATTCCAGATGAGCACCTCGATAGAGAAAGCCGAAAACTGACTGTCGTGATACAGCGAGAGACTGGTCAACCACTCGAGGACTCATCGGAATCTATAGGATTCCTCCGCATCAACCAAGGACTGGTTTCCCGGTCACGTACGTACACGCACCATATCCGGATGCACACAGAAGTACCAGCGGCTACATAGTAGCCCCACCTTTAAACTCCTATGGCTAAGTGAAAGTGTTATAGCTATATAGTCCGGTTGCCTGGTTCGACGTGCGATCACCTGCTTAATGGACCAAGACGTTGGATCAAGTGTGATTGTGCATATTTTTTCGAACACCCCCGCATTATATGCGTCGGGGTTAAAGCCAACAACGGCTAACTTTCAAGTTATATGAATACATAAACGGCCGCACAGGAGGCATTATAGCACTTTCAGGCAAAGGTATAAAAACAACCTCTATAATTAACACATAATTGTTTACAACTAATCGACTTGTCACTCGAACATGACATTCTTGAGCACTGAGCCTCTATTATATGGGCACCTTCTATGACCTGCTCAAAATAGTGCTCGACTGGGTCCTGGCTTCCTGCCGGATTCTGGGTTGCAATGCTGGTGGCCTTCATATCCGCCCAATACACCTTGACACGGGCAAGAGCCATCCGTGCACCCTCTATGCAAGCTGACCTCCTCATGGCATCGATTCTCGATACAGCGCCAAGGAATTGTTGCACTAAACAAAAATAACTGCCCGGTCTTGGTCCCCTTGGCCATAGATGGTCTACTACTGACCTCATGGCAAGACCGGACAACCTGTGGAGCTCGGCCATGGCAGCGATCCTCTCACTCAATGGCAGCGGGTGCATCACAGCATTAAATTGTGACCAAAACAACCTCTCTGTGTCATTATCTTTTTGATCCTTGTAGAACTTGGTCGCATAAGCAACGATTTTCGCCAGATCCGCATATGCGTCCGCAACGCTCATAAGCTGATCCAGAGAAGCATACTTGGGGTCTCCAAACTTTATCCGCAACAAATAGGGGCTTCCAGCCGCGATTTCTCCAGCGTGTCGAAGCTCCTCCCGTGCAGCTCTAATCTCTGAGCGCGTTCCCTTGGCCGCATCCAGGGCCTTCTTTAGATCAGCCGCCTTTGCCTGATTCTCCTTCTCGAGAAGCTCATACCGGCCGGCGGCGTCCTTCAACTCCACAGCCCTCTCGGCTATCTTTTCTTCGCTTCGGTGATGAGCAGCCGGTTTGGCTCCCAAGTCTTCGGCTGCCTTTAGGGCAGCCGCATTGCTAGCCCGGGCTTGTTCCTTGGCTAGGACAAGTTCTGCCCTCAAGGCCTCAATGGCAGCAGCTCCGCCTGCAGCCGCATCTTATTAATATTACAATCCTCTTAAAATTTCCTAAACAAATAAGGAAAAAATGAGCACATACTCTATGACTCGTTAAGCCCCTTGTTTACAAGCGTGATGTCGGCATCCACCACATCAATCTGCTGCCTCAGTTTGGCGACTTCAGAGGTCAGGTCTACAGCCGGACACTCAGCCACCTGCGCATGAATGCAGTACGATTATTACCTGAGAGTGTGATCCTCCGTTTGCCACCTAGGGCTGGAAACCAGAGTCTCAGGGGCTACTATCTATATAGAGCACACCTAGCATGTGTGGTACAACCAAAAATTACGTATTTATCGCGTACCTCAAAGCCTTTGAGCAAGCTTCCAAAAGCTTCTTTTAACCCGCTTGTGGCGGATGAAATCTTCTCCAACACCGTACCCATTAGCGTACGGTGATCCTCCGAGAGAGCAGCTCACTGTAGGAGGCCCGTCAGTATGTTCGGCCGGGCACCGGACTGTCCCGGACCCTTCTCATTGCCCTCCATGGGAGCCAAACGCGCCGGTCTCGGGGCGGCCGAAGTGTTAGCTTCTGGCCTCAGCGGATCTGGACTCCTCCGTGATGACACCTCAGGGTTGCCTGCCCCATGGGGCAGAGAGGCAGGTGGGGTTTCACTCTCCATCATCTCCAGAAGAAGACCCCCCGAAGACGAACCCTGTTGAGACGAGCTACTAGCTGGACTTCATAAAATAGATCTTGGTTATTGTTCTCAAAGGAAAAAGCAATAGCTTCTTGTTTATTGACTTACAACTTGGTGGAGGGTTGGCCCGTTGGCGGGCATGGTGCGGTGAGGACGCCCTCCGGGGCAGGGCCCCCTGGTGAAGCTTTCTTCCCTTGCTTAGGCACCTCCGTCTCCAAATCTTCGGAGGCGGCCCTTTTCTTCCCGCGAGGGGAGGGAACCTTGGAAAAACCTCCCCGATTATCCTCCTTCATGGAGACGGTAATTCCCCCGGTTTGGATGTGCAATGTGTGGAGTTCGGCTCCTCTATCCTTCTCTTCCCCTTTCCCCGAGGGCACTTGGGTTAGTGCACGTCTAAGCATTCTGGCAATTGCAGGGCTAGGTGAGCCTTCGGGAAGTGGGGCTGGACACCTGATTCTCTCTACCTTGCTGAGCCAATCCTAGTAGCGGACAAGTTTTCAGGACAATTTTCTGGTAAACATAGGTGAAGTGTTCGGTTACAGGGTTACTTACCTAGGTATCTGGGCGGTTGCAGCTCAGGCCCGCGTCCTCGGTGGTATCCGGACACCTTACTCGTGGTCCGAAGAATAACTTATACATCCCTTCGAGCGTCATGCCGAAGAAGAGCTGAATAGTTCATGGACCTTCCGGATTGAACTCCCACATTCGGAGAGGACGGCGTTTGCACGGCAGGATCAGCCAAACTAGCATTACCTGAATGATTTTGACAAGATCGATATCCCTTTGAAGAAGCTCCCGAATACGGCTCTGCAATGTATGTATGTCATTAGCAGGCCCCCAGTCCAGTCCCACGTTGGGCCACGATGCCAGTTGAGGCGGAGGACCCGAGCGGAAGGCAGGGGCAGCCACCCATGTTATGCCTCGGGGGGCTGTGACGTAAAACCACCTCCGTTGCCAAAAATCGGACACCTCCGGGAAGGAACCTTCTGGCAATGGAACATCGGCGTTTCTGCTTATTGCGGCGCCTCCGCACTCCATGTGTCGCCCCTCAATCACCTTCGGCTTCACATTGAAGGTCTTGAGCCATAGGACGAAGTGTGGGGTGATGTGGAGGAAGGCTTCACACACGACGATAAACGACGAGATTTGGAGGATGGAATCTGGAGCTAGATCGTGAAAATCTAGCCCGTAATAGAACAGGAGCCCTCTCACGAAGGGATCAAGAGTCAAGCCCAAGCCCCGGAGGAAGTGAGAAACAAATACGACACTCTCGTTGGGTTCGGGAGTAGGGATGACCTGCTCAGGGGCGGGAAGCCTGTGCTTGACATCGACGGTCAAATATGTGGCCTCCCTGAGTTTTGCAATGTCCTCCTTTGTGACAGAGGAGGCCATCCACCGACCTGGAATGTTGGATCCAGACATGATTAAAGATCCGAAGTGCCTAAGCTTGAGCCTCTGGTGTTGGCACTCGAGAGGTGGAAGGGCGCAAGCGTGGTAAGAAAGGGATAGGCCTCGACCTCTCTATAAAGGGGGAGAATATAAAGCGTCCCCAGCGTAACCGTCTGGGACTTGCCTAAAAACACGGAGTCATGCCAACAGGCGTGGTGGGGTTACCCATACCCGTATTAATGAGGATCCCACGATAAGGGGGACACGATCTCTGCTTCGACAAGACGTGCCAAGGAAACCGTCTCGTAATGTGTGCGGTAGCTGGTTGTGAAAAATGGTTCGAATAGTGGCCGGGCCGTGGTGTGATGTCACGCTACGAAGAGTTGTCAGCAGATTAGATTTGTGGATTATTGTTCTCTCTACGGTGGTATGTGAAATTTGTCTTGCAGAGCCGGACACTACTTAAGTGTTCGAAATTTACCTTGGAGTATTCGGAGATGGAACCCGCCTTGCAATGCCGAAGACAATCTACGCGCCGGACTCATCATCATTGAAGCCTGGTTCAGGGGCTACTGAGGGACTCCTGGATAAGGGGGTGTTCGGAAAGCCGGACTATATACTTTGGCCTGACTGTGGGACGATGAAGATACAAGATTGAAGACTTCGTTCCGTGTCCGGATGGGACTCTCCTTTGCGTGGAAGGCAAGCTTGGCAATTCAGATGATAGATCTCATTCTCTGTAACCGACTCTGTGTAGCCCTAGCCCCCTCTGGTGTCTATATAAACCGGAGGGTTTAGTCCGTAGAACAACAATCATAATCATAGGCTAGCTTCTAGGGTTTAGCCTCTACGATCTCGTGGTAGATCAACTCTTGTAATACTCATATCATCAAGATCAATCAAGCAGGAAGTAGGGTATTACCTCCATCGAGAGGGCCCGAACCTGGGTAAACATCGTGTCCCCAGTCTCCTATTACCATTAGCCTTAGACGCACAGTTCGGGACCCCCTACCCGAGATCCGCCGGTTTTGACACCGACAGGGTCCACTCACCACCCACCTACTCCACTCATCTTCTTCCCCGAGCCCTCTCTCTCTCTCTCCCCCTCTTCTCCCCCACCCAAGCACCCACTAGATCCCCCTCCATTGCTTGAGATTTGGCCGGTGGATCGAGCCCATTTGAGTCACCCAAGGTACCTCCCCCAGCCCCCCTTCATTTGGTTGGTTCAAATCATCTACTTTTGTTGGAATCAACAAGTTTTGCAAGCCCCCTAGTTATTCCTCTAGTTTAGCATTTATAGTGCATTTATGGTTGACCTAAGTAATATGTGTCACTCTGTTGTGGCAATCTAGCTTGAGTGTTAGGGTTAGGGGTTTAGTTAGGTTAGGGTTAGGGTTAGTGCTATGATTAAGGTATAGTAGTTGTTAGATTCAAAATCTTATATTTTAGATAGTTCATCCATATGAAATGACCGGTCCATGGATGACTCAATTTTGTTCCATAGTTTTTAGATGGATAAACTAGTGAATGTGTATTATTTGGACAAGGTGGCTATCATGGATGGAAATGCCGACAAAGGGGGGGAGGCCATGGTTTTTGACACGAGACCGAGCTATGATGATATTGTCGTGAAAGTGAAAAGCATCCTCAATTGGATTAACCCAAGTGATGGTGTGAAGCTTGTTGGGCGATATGATGTGGGAGTGGGAGTAAAATCCTAATTAAAGAGTATGCCCATCACCTCTCAATTGCATTGGGATGTGTATACGGAGAAAGTTGAGGGATCACAAGACAAGTCACTTCAGTTATTTTCCATAAAGGTTGAAGCTCCTCGGCCACTACTCGACTTGAACCCGGAATGTGTCCTCCCCAATACATGATGTTGTCGTGGTGTATGACCACAATGCGGCTAGCCAACCACCAAGGAGCCAACCAAATGAAGAGGACATCAATGCTAGAGCCATAGTTCTTCTAGGTGATGATCATGTTGGAGATGAGGCCGTTGCTCATGTTGATGAACATGCAAATGTTCATGTTGATGAAGATGCCATTGTTCATGTTGATGGACATGCTATTGCTCAAGATGATGTGTATGCGGAAGAAGAAGAGATTCATTACAATCCCATTGGTGACTTGGATGTCATTGTGCATCAACAAGACATGGACCAGAACCTCCCATATAGTCGTATGTGTAGGTATGAGTCGGATGATGAGGGTCCACCGGAAGAATTGGATGAGGATAGTTTCACGCTGCAATAAAATCAAATTTACAAGAAGTTCAATGGCAAGGAAAGAGGACCCTCTTTGTTCCGTGATCTTAGTCTTGCCGACAAGGTCGTTGTTGATGCTGGCATGAGGTTAGGCTTGGTCAAACCATCACCTTGCTCGATGATGGGTGATCCCAGGCCACCGGCTGAGGATGAGAATGCTCATTTGAAGAAAGGGATCAAGTTTGGGTGTTTGCAAGAGTTCAAGATCTGGTTGAGTGACTATGCCATTCAGAACCATAGGACATTCGTTGGTGGTCATTCCAACAAAAAATTGCGCTACACCATCAAATGTGACAAAGAAGGTTGCCATGGAAGGTCCATGGAAGAAATATCAAGGAAACTAGGCAATGGGAGTTGAAGAGTTGTGTGGCCACCCACAAGTGCATATTGCCAGAGAAAGCGAACCGAAGCAAGGGACACCACCAACTCACGTCCGAGTATCTAGGCTATAAATTGTTGAATGAGATATCTCATGACCCAACCGTGAAGGTGAAGTTCCTCATGAGTTCGGTCTTCGAACGATTCGGGTACCCGGCCAGTATGGAAAGGCGTGAATGGCCAAGGCAAACACTATATGGATGTTTCATGGTGATTATGTTGCTGCGTACAACATTCTTCCAAGAATGTTGGGAGCCATTGCTCATCGGAACCCGGGAATGCGCCATAGGGTTGAGTCAATCGAGGGAGTGTTTCATCGAGCTTTTTGGTGCTTTGGGCAATGCATCGATGCATTTAGGCATTGCCGCCCCGTGTTGTCAATTGATGGCACATTCTTGACCGGAAAGATCAAGGGCATGTTGATGGTAGCAATGGCCCACTCGTCCAATGACAATGTGTTGCTGGTGGCATTTGTGTTGGTGCCTTCCAAGCACGATGATAATTGGGAGTGGTTTATGGATCATATGAGGACGAAGGTGATTGGCCCCAAAAGAGAGGTGTGCATCATATCGGATCGCCATCATGGGATTCTCAAAGCAATAGAAGTTGACATTCCAGGCTATCCAAAGCTCCAACACCGTTGGTGCATGAGGCATTTCGTGGCAAACATTTACCGTGCATGCAAGAGTAAGGAGTTTTGCAAAGATCTTACCCATGTTTGTGTGGCATTCAACACCGACACATTCCAAAGCCGCTACAATAAGCTATTCAAGGCATTGGAGAAGAACAAAGGAGGGAGAGAATTCCTGACAATGCATTTTCCTGGGAAGCATAAGTGGTCACGTGCTTACGACAAAGGAGGTTTTTGATACGGAGACATGACAAGTAACATGGTGGACTGCTTCAAGAATGTGCTCAAGGGTGTCTGTTCCTTGTCGATCACTTCAATAGTAAAATATACCTTCTTCAAGCTCAACGAGTATTTTTTGAGGCATTCCGAAGAGACGTTCAAATGGATAGGTGAGAAAATGGAATTCCCCTTCAAAGTTGAGGATTGGTTGAAGAATCAAGAGTGCAAGTCTTGGCGTCAAATCATTAGTTTCAATGAAAAACAACAAATCTACCAAGTCGATGAGTCGGGTGGCCCAACAAGGGACGGCATGACGTACGGTGGAGTAGCATATGAGGTGCGCCTGAAGACCAGGTGGTGTCAGCTTGAGAGACCTCACAAGTATCATTGGCCTTGCTCGCCTGCCGCAAGGTTCAGAAACTTGAAAGTATCCGATGGTACCACCTTGCGGTTGCATGAGTTCACATTGGAACGAATGAGGTTGACATGGGATCCTAGGTTTCATCCCTTCCTAGATCAGTCACAGTGCTCTGAGTATGATGGGCCACACATTGTCCCCGACCCTGAACTCATGGTGCCTACAAAGGGAAGAGGAAGAAAGAAGAGGTTTAGGGGTGACATGGATGACCTAGCTGGATACACCGGAATGAAACAATTTGGTAGCGGCCATTTCATGGAGGCACCGGACATCAATAGTTGTGGTAAATGTGACGAGCCGGGACACAATGTTAGGAAATGCACCAAAAAGCCACGGATTGATGCAAACACTCCGGATCCCACTAGTCAATGTGGTGCCTAAAGAGGAGGTACTAGTGGCAGACGAGGAGGTAGGAGTTGTAGTGGACGATAAGGCAGGATTGGTGCGCGTGGAGGACGGACAAATCTTGGAGGTAGTGGACGAGGAGACTGTCTTAGAGGGCATGGGGGGCGGTCGGATACCGGTGGCCGTGGTCGTAGGACAAGAAGGGTTGACAGAGGAAGGCCTATTGACATCTTGGTTAACCCACATGGTTGAAATAATGTGAATGGTACTTGTTATTTGGTCTTGTTTATTTGTTTTTCTTGCATACTAACATGTTATTTTACTTTACTAACTACCAAATTTGTCTTTATAGGCATGGCTTCTTCCGGTTTCGTGACGAGGCCACCGTGTGCTAACCGCGAGGACATGCCGGACAAGTGGACAGACGCCCAGTTGGATAAGGTGAAGGACAAAGATATGAGAACTCCATCATGTTGGTGTGCAGATGTTTGCAAAGTCAAGGTATCCACCAACCGCAATAAATCATGGACGGAAGGAAGAAGATATTTTATTTATCCCAACTATGCCTATGATCGTCCTCGTCCAGATCACGCCTATGATGTACCGCCGGTATGTTGTGAAAGTTCAAAGAGTATTCAACCATTGCTACAACTTGAACCTATATTATTAATGACCACATTTGTTCTTTATTCGTACGTAGTCGCCGCCTCCACTTTGTAAGTACTTCACATGGAAATATCAAGATGTGCGAGAAGATGTTAAGAAAGATCAATATCGAGATTGTCTAAGGATGCACTGGTTCTTTGAAGAATCATTTCAGAGAGGCTTGGATGAAGAGCGTCGTGAAAAGGAGAGGATGGAGCGAAAGAAGCGTGAGGAGGAGGGGGCACACAAGGAGAAGATTGCTCATCAAGAGGAGAGAGCAAGAAGCTTGCAAGGGCTCGTGAAGCCCAAGAGGAGGACGAGGCACGCGACAAGAAAGGAAAATGGCCTCGTGTCACCCAATAAGGCCTTCGTTTCAAAAAACTAGTCATGAACTATGTCTTCGATTCGACAAACATGTGATGAACTATGTCTTTGATTTGTGAAACCTGTCATGAACTATGTACTTTATTGTGAAACCTGTCATGAACTATGTCTTTGATTTGTGAAACTTGTGATGAACCTATCTCATGAACTATGTTTGTTGTGTTGTTGCTATGACTTCACTTGTCTTCAAATGATTAAGAAGGAAAAACAGAATAAACTCTGCTTTTCTTTGCACCCTACTGCCAGAAGCCTAGGCGGTAGGCTATGAAACCCCACCACCATGGGCTTTGGCGGTAAGCAATTAAACCCCATAGCCAACTCTTAGAACACAAACTCTCCCCTATTTTGCGGTAGGGTTAGTCGTCCTACCGCGAAGGCAGGTGGCGGTACGGTGGCCACCCTACGACCATTTCTACTTTGACCAAACACTAGTAGAAAAACACCTAATAGTCCCGGTTCATAAGGGCCTTTAGTCCCGGTTCATGAACCGGGACTAATGGGTTGTTACTAATACCTCAACCCATTAGTCCCGGTTCAAACACGAACCGGGACCAATGTGCCACCACGTGGCCCTGTGCGCCGAGCCCAGTCAGGGGGCCTTTGGTCCCGGTTGGTGGTACCAACCGGGACCAAAAGGCATCCACGCGTCAGCATTCTAGTGGATGGGTTTTTTTTGAAAGAAGAGGGGGGGTGTGGGGGGTGTGGGGGTTTCGGGGGTTAATTTAGGTGTTTCATATATTGTGTTAGCTAGCTAATTAATAGAGAGAAGTGTTCTCTCTTATGTCCGTGCTTAGTCGACGCTATGTACTATATATACATAAGTGATCGAGAGAACCATTGAGTACAGAAGTTCGTCATGCATACCAAGAGAAGTGATCGATCGACCTCTCCTTCTCCGAGAGATTGGTCGAACAACAAGTTTTCGTATATCATGTATCCAACGCTACTGGCTAAATACATGTACAATATGTATAAGATCTCTTAATTACAATCCCCTAGTGATTGAAATCAATTTGCACATGGTATTCTCCGGCTTTATTGATGACGTGGTCAAGAAAGAATCCCGCCAATTCCTCTTGAATTGCTTTCATGCGATCTGGTTCTAGGAGTTCATTCGCATCTGCCACGTCTAATTTGAAGAAGGGGGTTAATTAATTCATATATATGAATGAAACTCAATAGAAATAATGGTGTAATAAAATGAAATTGTGAATATTATTGCTTACGCACTTCATATTGTCTTTTAGAGTAGCCCCACTTGTTTTTCAAAGTCGCGTTGTGGATGAACTCGCACACGTAGTATCCATAGAAATCATTCCCTTGTTCCTGCCACAACCACTTTACGAGAAATAGAGGTCAATCAAACTGATAATGAAGCATTATAAATGGCATTGATGAAAGTATAGCTATAGAATCAACGGGAGATGCGCGCAACTAGCTAGCCAGTAGTACTTACTTTCGGGTATGTATATCACAGCTCCTTCGGTAGTCCCGGAGCTTCTGCGGTGAACTGCTTCCAAACCCTGCAAGACAAAGAAAATAATTATTATTACTTGAGATATCAGGAAATGAACAAAAAGTTGCCGATATGGTGCGATGATGATCGATTGAACTTACTTGTTGAGCAATTCAGTCATGTCCGCATAGGTTTTGGGATCTTTCCGTCTCGACTCTAAGACGGTTACTAGTCCCCGCTCAAGCTTAATCTCTAGAAGAACATAGTGATACCTGCGCACGCATGCATAAATCATCAATTACATTACTATAACCTCGCTCGAGTAATAAGGGAAACCGAATATGCACACGACAGTAACACTCACTTATCGTTGTAAGGAAAGAGTATGGTATCTTTGTTTTGATTTTTGATCAACGATCGTAGCAAGTTGTCCTCGGCCTCTTTGACGTCCTTTTTAACCAGAAATTCATCTATGATATTTGTGTTAATGAACCCAATATCATAAATTTCTTGTTTTTTGCACTCGACGATCTTCAATCAGCATAATATATTGAGGATAATTAATTATAAATACATGAAATGAAAGAGCCGAGCTATATATAGAGACTTAATGACAGAAATAGTACTTACAGACAGTAGCAAAAGACCATTAGTTTATTGAGGGCCTTTTGATTGAAGAACGTGAAGAACTCATAAAATGGAACAGTCAACATATCATTTGCAACGAGGTCGTGCTCCTCTTTAATATTCAGATACAAAGCATTCGTACCCCCAGACTCTCTGCAGGTTTTCATGTACCAATTATGGAATCTTCGCATCATTGTTGTCAGAGATTTTTCATCTTTGACAAGAGGCTTCTCGTACTCGTATCTATGTTCGTCCACCTCCAAGAAATCAGGAAGTTGATCGTCAGGCAGGTAATCTGCAAGATTGCCATAACCAGCCATCGTCCCCGGAGCATTAGACACATTGAGCAGGGGGCACGATTGTTGTGCTTGTTCACCGAGTTGGGCAAAAAATTTCCACTTTGCTCGTTCTTTTAACCTTTTAGCACTGACAGTAGTTCCCGGCCGCTGGGCTTGGAGATATGTCTGTTCAGTAATGCGCTCATAGTTGGTTCTCGGCGGAGACTTTGGTTGTTTCCTCAGGGCATCCATAGTGCGCTTTGCTTTCACCAGATCTACCTTCTCCTCCGGAGGTGGATGTCTCTTTGCTTTCACCCCTTCAAAGAACTCCTTCACGTGGGTCAGCACAATCCTATCGTGTTCCTCCTCGGTCCACTCGTACGGTAACTTCTCTAGAGGCTTGACAGGTGGACCGTAACTGTATTGCCTCCCGCCTCTGGTTGTGCTGCTAGACGTCGGAGCGGACGGAGCGGCTGCGGCGTCTGTCTTCTTTCGTTCTTGCTTACGAGGCGGAGGAGAAGGAGTACGACGCACCGGAGCAGCCGGGGCAGCGGCGGGTCTCTTCCGCCCTTGCTGGCGATGCGGAGAAGGAGGAGGCTGCTGGCTGCTCGGGAGCGCTGGCGCAGGCGGAGAAGGAGGCGGAGTGCCGCCACGCGCCGGAGAAGGAGGCGGAGTGCCGCCACGCGTGCCCTGATCGTCACTCGCCGGAGGAGGAGGCGGTGGAGGAGGCGGAGTGCCCTGACTCACCGGAGGAGGTGGAGGAGGCGGAGGCGTCCAGTTCGGAAGGTTGATGAGCTCCTTCCGCAATAGGCATGGAGTCTTCAGAGCAGAACCCAGCCTAGTCTCCCCTTCACCGGTAGGGTGGTCAAGCAGGAGGTCCTCAAATCCCTCCGTTATTTCATCCACCATCACCTTAGCATATCCTTCTGGAATCGGCCGACAGTGATAAGTTGCTCCGGATCCAGTAGGATAAACAGAGCCAACAGCCGCCTTGACCTTCAAATTCATCCATCGCGCCATAATGTGGCAATGTTGAGACTCCGTGATAGCATCCACGGGATAGCTGGCATGAGCCGTCAAGACATGCTCTGGCTGAAGCAGCTCGGTGGAAGCCACGCTGCTTCTCCGCTGAGATGGCGGGGTAGCTTCGGGGGAAGCTTCTGCAGGTCGTTTGTTGCGATCTGCTGCTTCTCGTTCCTCTAGCCCCATTAACCTTTCGTGCAGCGCCTGCAGTTGGCCCTGCTCCAGTTTCTTCCTCCTCTCGTGGGTTTTGTAACCCCCTGCGCCCGGAAAACCAACCTTCCACGGAATGGAGCCTCGCGTGCCTCGTGTCCGTCCAGGGTGCTCAGGATTCCCGAGGGCCATTGTGAGCTTGTCCTTCTCCCTGTTTGGTACGAACGTCCCTTTCTGCGCTGCATTGATATAGTGTCGAAGGTTCTTGACTGGTAGTTCCAGTTGCTCGTCCGTCCAACGGCACATCCCTGATACAGGGTCCAAGGTTCCGCCAGCCCCGAAGAACCAAGTATGTTAACGGTCTGGCCATCTCATTGTCTCTGGTTCGATCCCTTTTTCAAGCAGATCATTCTCCTCCTTGGACCTCTTAAGCCAGGCTTTGAGGTAGCCACCTGACCCCGTGCGATGGTGAAGCTTCTTCTTTGCAGCATTTTCCTTGTTCGTCGCCGACATCTTCTTACTCTTTTCCGATGTCTTGTGGGCCACAAATGCGGGCCAGTGATCTTTGAACTTGTCATATTTGCCGATGAATTCTGGTGTCTTTTTTTTGGGGAAAATGGTTCAACTCTTTCCTCCACCTCCTGAATAGGGTTGCCATCTTCTTAAGAGCACAAGACTTGATTAATTGCTCTTTAACTGGCTTCTCCGGATCCTCCTCTGGCGGTAGGGTGAAATTTGCCTTCAGCTGAGTCCAAAGATCTTCTTTCTACATATCATTGACATAAGACACCTCAGGGTCGTCCTTAGGCTTACACCATTGGTGGATGTTGATCGGGATCTTGTCCCTAACAAGAACCCTGCACTGAGCAGAAAATGTGTTCTTTGTCAGGATGGGTTCAATCGGTTCGCCGTCGGGCGCGATTTCTATGATCTCAAACCTTTCATCCGAGCTCAACTTTTTCTTCGGGCCTCGTCTCCTTACCGAAGTTGTGCTCGATCCGGAGGGCTAGAAATTAAAAGGAAGAAAGACGAGAGTAATTAATATGTGTACATATACCAAAACAATGAATGCATCAATTAACTAGTCAGCACAGGCTTAACTAATATATATATACCTAGCCGGACTCGGTTCGGTCACCGGAGCAGTCAGCACGGTCTCCTTCTTGTACCTCCATTGCGTCATCACCGGAGCCATCATGAACATAGCCCTCTTCTTGTACCGGCATTAATGGGCCGGAGCCATCATGAACATAGCCCTCTTCTTCACCCAGTCCTTCTTGAGCAACGACGTCGTTGAAAAATGACGCAATGACACCTGTTCCTTCTGCGATCATCTCCCCCAACATCGCTTCTGTTGCTTCGTCTCGGTAGTGCTCCATAGTTTCTGCAAATATTTACAACATGTCAATTATTATTCAAACATGGTACAAATGGATATATATTAGTGGCAAATGTAGAACTAGCTAGCTAATCACAATAAGGAATCATGTTAGCGGCCTCGACGCTGCTTCTCTAGGGTTTGGGATCGCCTCTACACAACGCTTCAAGGGTTTGGGGTGGCCTCGACGACAACGCTCTTTTAACTTGGTAAATTTGGGTGGCCTCGAGAGTTTTGGTCGAGCGAGAGGGCCGAGGGGGTGCTGCCGTTGTATAGGTTATCACGGTCGAGAGGGGGTATATATATCGACCGCCCCTCATGTCGAAGTTATCTCGAAGGGGCGGCGAGGGCGAAGGCGAGCAGCCTGACGGTGACAGACCCGATAAAACATAAGAAAACGAAGAAGAAATAAAAAGAGGAGAAGAAGAAAGGAATAGAGGAGAAGATCAAAGAAAAAAAAGAAGAAAAAAAAATAGGAGAAGAAGAAAGGAATAGAGGAGAAGAAGAAAAAATAGAAAAAAATTTCTATTTTTTCTTCTTCTCCTCTATTCCTTTCTTCTTCTCCTCTTCCTTTTCTTCTTCTTTGTTCTTCTTATTTATTTCTCCTCTATTCCTTTCTTTCTTCTTCTCCTCTTCTTTTTCTTCTTCTCCCTCGAGAAAGGAAAATAATTAAGGAAAAGGAAGAAAAGAGGAAGAAGGAAGAAGGAAGAAGAAGAAGAAAGGAATAGAGGACAAGAAGAAAAAATAGAATTTTTTTTCTATTTTTTCTTCTTCTCCTCTATTCCTTTCTTCTACTCCTCTTCTTTTTCTTCTTTTTTCTTCTTCTTTTTTATTTATCCTCTTCTTTCTCCCCTCTTCTTCTCCTTTCTTCTCTTCGTATTTTCCTTTTTCATCTCATTCTTTTTCTTGTTCTTCCTTTCCTAGCTAGATATATAAATTTTTTCTAAAAATTAAACTAACCTAAAATGTACTAAATCAGAGAACATATATAGATAAAACTTTTCTAAAAATCTAACTTTTGCATATATGTATACTTTAAAACGTCATTACAATTGAAAAAATACATACATACATAAAAAACATGTAAAAAATACATACATACTTATATGAACAAACATAAAAAAAACATATATCTAAAAAATACATACATACATATATGAATCTAAAAACATACAAAAAATAGCATGTATAACTAAAAAAATAGCACGGCGGCGGCAGGGCCGCAGAGGCGCGGTGCTCATAGAGGGAGGAGCGCGCGGCGGGCAGCGTCGGGGCGAGCAGGGGCGCGGGGAGTGGCGCGGCGACGGCGTCGGG
>NC_041386.1:696138668-696177342 GCF_002162155.2 Triticum dicoccoides | reverse complement strand
GTGCGGGCGACAGCGAGGGTGCGGGCGGCGACGACGACGGACGCGGGCGACGACGACGGCGACGGCGGGGGCAGCGGGCGGCGTCGGGGCAGCCTGGCGGCGACGATGTGCTCGGCGTCGTCGGGGGCAACTGTGATGATGAACTCTGCAAAATTGCAAAGTGCTACTTATATACCACGAGCATTGATCCCGGTTGGTGGCACCAACCGGGACCAATGCCCCCTCTAGTCCCGGTTGGTGCCACCAACCGAGACCAAAGGCCTCTTTTTCGGTAGCCCAAAGGGCTGGAAGCGGCGGCCTTTGGTATTGGTTGGTGCCACCAACCGGGACCAATGCCTCCCCCTTTAGTCCCGGTTGTGGCCGCCAACCGGGACCAAAGGATCCTGTGGTGCCCGCGTCGGGGCCAAAGTTTAGTCCCACCTCGCTAGTTGAGAGGGGCGCGCAGTGGTTTATAAGCCCCACTGCAGCACCCCTCTCGAGCTGCACTCCACCGTAGGCTTGCGGGCCTAATTGCTACTGCTTTGCCTGATGGGCCTTCTGGGCCTACTGCGGGCCTGAATCCTGGCCCATGGTAGGGTTTCTAGTCGTATTCAGGCCGTGGGAGCCGAGTAGGAGGCATTTTTTTTGTTTTCTTTCTTGCTTTATTGTTGCTATTTTTAATTATTTTCCAATTTTTTTGTTTTGTTTTCTACATTATTTATTTTCTTTTGTTTTTGCTTTATTTTTTAATTCCTTTTACTTTTAGTTTTAGAAAAATTATAAACTTTCTGCTAGTGCCATTAGTTTTCAAATTTGAAAACACTTTTTTTGTTTTTTTGTTTTCTTTCTTGCTTTATTTATTTTATTTTGTTTCTACTTACAACAAAATACTTATTGTTGCTATTTTTAATCGTTTTTTTGTTTTGTTTTCTGCATTATTTATTTTCTTTTGTTTTTTGCTTTATTTTTTAATTCTTTTTGCTTTTAGTATTAGAAAAAATATAAACTTTCTGCTAGTGCCATTAGTTTTCAAATTTGAAGACACTTTTTTTGTTTTCTTTCTTGCTTTATTTATTTTATTTTGTTTCTACTTACAACAAAATACTTATTGTTGCTATTTTTAATTATTACGAAGGCCGAACCATAAGACATTAAAGCATTTCAAATGAACTATGAAAAAGTTGAAAGTTGGCATGGTATCATAAATTCACCCACATAGCATGTGCATGTACAAAACGGACAATGGTATCATACTCGTGTGTTACAAAGTTGGCATGGTATCATCATAATAGTTGCGGGAGAAAGTCTTCACTTTTTCTTCGCTTGTGTCCTTTCCTTATTGCGCCGTAACCATGGATAATCTTCATCGCTTATCAGGATGCTGGGGTCAGCCTTGACTTTGAAGGGAGGAATTTCATGAAACTTTTCATAATCTTCAGACATGTCTGTCTTGCCCTCCACTCCCACGATGTCCCTTTTTCCTGAAAAAACTATGTGGCGCTTTGGCTCATCGTATGATGTATTCGCTTCCTTATCTTTTCTTTTTCTCGGTCTGGTAGACATGTCCTTCACATAGATAACCTGTGCCACATCATTGGCTAGGACGAACGGTTTGGCAGTGTACCCAAGATTTTTCAGATCCACTGTTGTCATTCCGTACTGTGGGTCTACCTATACCCCGCCTCCTAACAGATTGACCCATTTGCACTTAAACAAAGGGACCTTAAAATCATGTCTGTAGTCAAGTTCCCATATGTCCACTATGTAACCATAATATGTGTCCTTTCCCCTCTCGGTTGTTCCATCAAAGCGGACACCGCTGTTTTGGTTGGTGCTCTTTTGATCTTGGTCAATCGTGTAAAATGTATTCCCATTTATCTCGTATCCATTCCAAATCATAACAGTCGAAGATGGTCCCCTGGACAACAAGTACAACTCATCACAAACAGTGTTGTCACCTCTGAGACGTGCTTCCAACCAACTGCTGAAAGTCCTGATGTGTTCACATGTAATCCAGTCGTCGCACTACTCCGGGTATTTGGAGCGCAGACTATTCTTGTGTTCATCGACATACGGGGTCACCAAGGTAGAGTTCTGTAGAACAGTGTAGTGTGCTTGAGACAAAGAATATCCATCCCTCCATATTATTGAGTCCCTTCCAAGCGTGCCTTTTCCAGTCAGTCTCCCCTCATCACTACTAGGAAAAGGCCTACTAATGGCGCACCGGTTTTGCCTACTAATGGTGCACTACCGGTGCGCCATTAGTAGCACGCCATTAGAATTTTTTACTAATGGCGCACCTGGCAGTGCGCCATTAGTGTGTAACTCCATGCGCCATTAGTGTGCCTCCCGAGGGGCCCTATGTAACCATGTGCTTTGTCACACTAATGGCGCACTCTGCCTTGATGCGCCATTAGTATCCTTTGGCACACTAATGGCGCACTCTGCCTTGATGCGCCATTAGTGTGAATATTTGTTTTTTTTAATATTTGGTTTTCTTTTTTTTTTTTGCTTTTCTGATTTTTGCACAGGTTACAAAATATATTATTGGACAGAATACAGACAGCAGCACACAGCAACATCAGATTCATCGAATACAATAGAAGATTAGTCTCCGAATATAATTCATCATATTAGTCTCCGAATTCAAAAGACCGAACAAAGATAAAACATTACAAGTCTCAAGACCGCGAGTATCGAGTTTGTCTTCACATTACAAGTCGATATCGATCATCTAAACTACCATCACATAAAAGGGAGTTGTGGTCATCACGATGACCATCATCGCGATCAAACTGGTCCTCGTCCGGTTCCTCCAACGCTCCCTCCTCTCTCCCGCTAGATAGCGGGCATATCTAGATTTGGCGTCCGCCCTAGTGGTGTACCCTTTGTAACTGTTACCGCTGAAACGGTGAACCTGTCTCCGACACTCCTCCCAGTTGTCGAAGACTCCGGGAACCTTACCCTTGTACTTGAGTGAACTCCTCCTTGACGGTGCGGAGCGCATTCGGACACCGGTCCTTCCTTTGCTTCTTCGATTGGCTGCCATCTGTGTGTGCGCCGCCATCTTCAATGGTGGCATCCTCGGCGGCACCATCAGTGGTGTCATCCCCGACGCCACTAGGGGTTGTGTAATCAGGATCGGTGTCTTCCGCGGCGTCCTCATAGCGGTGAGGTTGTTCCTCCATCTCCTGGGACAGCTCCCAGAATTGCTTGCCGCCCGAACCACCGGCCTCATCATTGTGGGCCATGTTTCACTCTAAATAGGAAAAAAGTTTGGTCAAAAAGTTGGTTATTGTCAAGGAACAAGATCATGGTCTCATCATTTAGGGTTTGTCGACACCGAGGCACCCTAAAAGCCTAAGCTTTGATTATTTAGGGTTTGTCGACGCCGAGGCACCCTAAAAGCCTAAGCATACATCATTTAGGTTCTCATCGACACCGAGGCATCCGGGGCAGCCAAGTTAAGTTTTCATCATTTAGGGTTCATCGATGCCGAGGCACCCTAGGTTGGGCCTAATCACTTGGCACTAATCACTTGGCTCTATTGCCACCTATGTTGGGTTTATCATCTAGGGTTTATCGATGCTAAGGAGAATTCTAAGTTGGGCCTAATCACTTGGCTCTATTGCCACCTATGGTTTAATGCAGCAAGGAAAATTTCAGCATGACCTTTGCTGAAAATAGGACATATGGAGTACCCGAATTTGCCGGAACGGAAGTTAATCAACATTCCGAGAAACTCAAGGGCCTCTCGGGGTACCTGCAAATTCATCACGACACGATGGTCAGAGACATGACCTTTGCAAAATGGTCGGAGACAGGATGGTCTTTCTCAATGTGATCAATTGATGGATCAACACATAAAACATGTTCAATAAGTATGATTTATAGAGTCAACATCAGTATGAATATATATAAAGTTTTTCTTCATCAGCCAGGCCCATGCAAGTAACAGCATCAGTATGAATATATATAAACAAGCTAAGAATGCATGCAAGTTTAAAATAAATGTTTCAGTTAATGCAAGTACTCCTCTTGCTCTCTACTTTCTCTCTTCTCTTCTTCAGTTAATTAACTGAATTTTACTGATGTTGTTGTTAACTGAATTTTAATCAGCTGCTGAAGAACACCTTCGGTTTCGTCAGATATAGGTGTAGTTTTCAGAAACAGGAGGGCCCACGTCTCCCCTCCTGGACGTTTCAGAAATAGGAGGGCCCAAGTCTCCCCTCCAGAGTTTTTGAGGGCTCACGTCTCCCCTCTAAAGGGCAGGACATTTGAGTTTTCGAGGCAACTCCCCATGTCTCCCCTCCACTGGCAACTCCCCACGACGCAGAGGGGGTTTTCTTCCCACGTCCAGGTAACTCCCCTCCTATTCCATTGCCGCTCCATCTTCCTCCCTCTGCCTCCCTCCTCATTCCATTGCCGCTCCATCTTCCTCCCTCTACCTCCCTCTGCCTCCACCATCGCTGGCCAGGAGGGCAATGGCGGAGGAATCGTGGAGCAACTCCCCTCCGTCTGCCAAGAGAATGGCGGAGGCATCATGGAGCAACTCCCCTCCGTCTGCCAAGCATCACCGTGGTGAGGCGTCTGGCAAGGAGCTGCTGGTGGTCGACGACGACGTTCCGGTCCCCGGGCAGAAGCGGGACTACACCGTGCCGCTCAAGGATGATATCCACCTGAAGGAGCCGCTGGATGTCGTATGCACCAGCAGTCCAGACGAAGCCGACAAGATGATCCGCAAGATGAGGAGGAGGCTCGGCGGCATGCTTGCTCGGAATATCGGCGTTGATGTCGAGTATACCAGGGAAGACAAACCTCCGCAAATTGCTGCAGTTCGGCAGTTATGCATGGAGGATCTCGTCCTGGTATACCACATCACCGCGGCAACCAAATGGTAAAAACATCTAGTTCTGAAGTTTCTGTCTAATTAGTAGTTTCTGAAGTAGATGCAATAGTTATGAAGTTCTGAAGTAGATGCAATACTAGTTCTGAAGTTCTGAAGTTTCTGAAGTTCTGAAGTTTTGTTTTAATTAGTAGTTTCTAAAGTTTCTGAAGTTTCTAAAGTAGATGCAATAGTTTTGAAGTTCTGAAGTAGATGCAATACTAGTTCTGAATTTATGAAGTTTCTGTCTAATTAGTAGTTTTTTGGTGATCATACAGAATGTTGTCTAGAAGTTTTTGTGATCATTTAGTAGTTGTTATGAATCTTGTCTTGTAATGCAAAAGATTGCAAAAAAAACATCATTGAGATGTTATGCTTGCTGTTTTGATCATACAGAATGTTGTCTTGTAGTTGTTGTGATCATTCAGTAGTTGTTGTGATCATACTGTTTTAACTGAATTTTGGTCAAAACTGAAGATGCTATTTTAACTGAATTTTTCTTCAACTGAACCCATTTTAATTCTGTAGTTTTTGAAGTTTTTGAAGTAGATGAATTTGATGCACCAGATTAATTTCATGCAGGCCCAAGGAACTCCGCCCGCTCCTGCAGGAGAAGAAGTTGTACACCTTTGTTGGCTTCTCCATTGGAGGCGACAAGGAGAAGCTGAAGTTGTCTGGTTTAGAGATCAACCCCGACAAGTACGTCGACTTGCAGCGCAAATGGAGAGTTCCAAACAATGGAAATAAGTGGCAGTCTTTGGCTGAGTTTGCAGGCAGCCTCATCCACCCATCCTACAAGGAAATGAAGCAGAAGATCGACAGGAAATCGGACCACCTACTATGGGGGGACAGCCCACTGCCAAACAAGCTCATCGAGTACGCCGCGAAAGATGCGTACGTCACCTACGAGGCATGGAAGAAAATCGAAATCACCAAAGAAGGTTTGGAGCTCTGGCAAGAGGTGGAGGATCATTGGGATGACCCCTACTACAGGGGATATTGAGTTGTTTGTGGTATTGGGATGACCCCTACTACTGTGTCTCAGTTTGTAGTTATGTGGTTGAACAAGTTTGCTTTTGTTATGTTGAACAAGTTTGCTTTTGTTATGTTGAACAAGTTTGCTTCTGTAATGATGAACAAGTTTGCTTTGGTTGTCAGTTGACATCACTCATCGCTGAGCATGGTTTAGTTTTATCTTTATCTATTTATTATTTAGGCAGAGCTATTCAGACATGGAAGATATAATCATCCTTATGGTGAGGATCGCAATGTTTTTAGCTTTCAAGTTTCTAATGACACATGATCTTTCCAACCACATAACTTAACTGCAAACATTTCCCCTGTAAATTGTAGTTACACATTCCAACCAATACCTGCAGGTTGTAATTTCATACTAAATGACCATCAATGACTAAGTGAAGCAAATAATTGCTATGCATTTCTTGGCACGCGAGAAGGAAGAGGGGAGAGGAGGCGGAGCTCACCGGGGAGGCGCAAGGAGGCCCTGCGACAGCTTAGTAGCAAAAGAGGTGGCTGAAGTTGAGGAAGACAGTGGCGACCCGAGGAAGAAGAGGTGGAGGGGGGTGGAGTGGTCGAGCGCCGTCGCGCCCTGGTTCCGCGGCTCGCCGGCCTGGTGTTGAAGCAGATTCTGCCCGCCGCCTTGCCTGTCGCCTTGCACGGTGGAGCTCGAGGGCTGGGAAGGCGAGGGAGGGGGTGGGTGGGTGCGGTGAAGGCGAGGGAGGGGGTGGATTGGGAGTGGACGGCGATGGGGTGCAGGGCAGGGGCTGACTAGGGGCGGCGATGGAGACGGAGGCGCGGGGGCGGCGGCGGCGTGGGTTGGGGCAGCGCGCGGGTGGATTTGGTGGCGAGGGCCGGAGAGAGGGTCGAAGGGGATCTGGCGAGAGGGAGGGAGGATAGCTAGGGGGAGGGTTCTAATGGCGCACCGTCCAGTCGTTCGCCATAAGTATGACTATTCTAATGGCGCACCAGCCCTTGATGCGCCATTAGAATTTTGTTTTAATCTAGCCCACTAACCATATCTACATCCTAACCCTATCTACAACCTAACAATCTAGCCCGACTGGTCAGCACGCAGCACACACACCAGGAGGTCCTGGGTTTGATTCCCAGGCTCCCCAATACTTTTTTATGCATTTTAAATGTTGTTTTTTATATTTATTTGTGTTTAAATATGTTCAAACTTGTTTAAATCATAACAGCAATATTTTTTTATAAAAACAGTAATAATTTTTTTAAAAATATGTTCAAATTTCTTACTTGAAAATATCATCGGCGGCGGCGGTGTAGCGGGGGAGGGTGCGGGGATCGAGATCGAGATGGAGGGGGAATCGAGATCGAGATGGAGGGGGATCGAGATCAAGTGTCCTCATGATTTCAAAAAGTGCCCATGAAATTTCAAAAATATTCATGATATCAAAAAGTGCCCATGAAATACAATCGAGAAATGAAGACTACGATTTAAATACAATCGATCTTAGCTAGCTATCTGTTCACAATCTTCTTGCCCTTCTTTTTCGCAAATGGAGTTCTTCTGTGGAACGGACGTCCTTTAGGTAGGGTGGTCCTGCTTCTTCTTGTGGTGTGTGCTGCTACTTCATCGTCGTCGCCATGTTCGATCTTCGGGACGCCGTACTTGTCGAAGTCTTGCTCATTGGCTACTCCATCCATTCCAATGATCTTCCTTTTGCCTCTCCTCACGACAACACGACTGGGCTTTGGCGGGTCGGTAATGAAGAAGCAGTGGTCCACTTGGGAAGCCAGTACCCATGGCTCATTTTTCGCGCTGACGTTTGCGCCCGCGGTCTTGGATTTGGCTTCGGGAATAAACACGACTGGGCTTTGGCATAGTGCGCCATTAGTAGGTTTGCAAAAAAGTAAAAAAAAATATATACTAATGGCGCACTGTCTTGGTCGTGCGCCATTACAAGCTCTAACTAGTAATGGCGCACTTTGCCATTCCTGCGCCATTAGTTTGAATGGAAAAATGGGGAAAAAAACAATAGTAGTGGCGCACCGTGATCACGGTGCGCCATTAGTGTCTTCCACACTAATGGCGCACGAGCAATCGGTGCGCCATTAGTATATAGTAGTGGCGCACTACTTACCTGGTGCGCCATTAGAATCAGTCCTATCTATAGCCCTTTTCCTAGTAGTGCATACCGCGATTGAGGAAGACATATCTTCTTAAGGCCAGGAATGAAGTCAACACAAAACCCGATGACATCCTTTGTTTGATGGCCCATGGAGATGCTTCCTTTTGGCCTAGCACGGTTACGGACATATTTCTTTAGGACTCCCATGAACCTCTCAAAGGGGTACATATTGTGTAGAAATACGGGGCCCAGAATGACAATCTCGTCAACTAGATGAACTAGGACGTGCGTCATGATATTGAAGAAGGATGGTGGGAACACCAGCTCGAAACTGACAAGACATTGCACCACATCACTCCTTAGCCTTGGTATGATTTCTAGATATCGATCACCTTCTGAGAGATTGCATTGAGGAATGCACATAGCTTCACAATGGCTAATCGGACGTTTTCCTGTAGAAGCCCCCTCAATGCAACCGGAAGCAGTTGCGTCATAATCACGTGGCAGTCATTGGACTTTAGGTTCTGAAACTTTTTCTCTGACATATTTATTATTCCTTTTATATTCGAAGATAAGCCAGTCAGGACCTTCATACTAAGTAGGCATTCAAAGAAGATTTGCTTCCCTTCTTGAGTAAGAGCATAGCTGGCAGGACCTTCATACTGCTTTGGAGGCATGCCGTCTTTTTCGTGCAAACGTTGCAGGTCCTCCCGTGCATCAGCTGTATCTTTTGTATTCCCATACACGCCCAAGAAGCCTAGCAGGTTCACGCAAAGGTTCTTCGTCACGTGCATCACGTCGATCGAAGAGCGGACCTCTAGGTCTTTCCAGTAGGGTAGGTCCCAAAATATAGATTTCTTCTTCCACATGGGTGCATGTCCCCCAGTGTCACTCGGAACAGCTAGTCCGCCGGGACCCTTTCCAAAGATTACGTGTAAATCATTGACCATAGCAAGTACGTGATCACCGGTACGCATGGCGGGCTTCCTCCGGTGATCTTCCTCGCCTTTGAAATGCTTGCCTTTCTTTTGACATTGATGGTTGCTCGGAAGAAATCGACGATGGCCCAGGTACACATTCTTCCTGCAGCTTCCCAGGTATATACTATCGTGTCAAGTAAACAATGCGTGCATGTGTGGTATCCCTTGTTTGTCTGTCCTGAAAGATTACTGAGAGCGGGCCAATCGTTGATGGTCACGAACAGCAACGCCTTTAGGTGAAATTCCTCCTGTTTGTGCTCATCCCACGTACGTACACTGTTTCCATTCCACAGCTGTAAAAATTCTTCAACTAATGGCCTTAGGTACACATCAATGTCGTTGCCGGGTTGCTTAGGGCCTTGGATGAGAACTGGCATCATAATGAACTTCCGCTTCATGCATATCCAAGGAGGAAGGTTATAAATACATAGAGTAACGGGCCAGGTGTTGTGATTGCTGCTCTGCTCCCTGAAAGGATTAATGCCATCCGCACTTAAAGCAAACCATACGTTCCTTGGGTCACTTGCAAACTCATCCCAGTACTTTCTCTTGATTTTTCTCCACTGCGACCCGTCAGCGGGTGCTCTCAACTTCCCGTCTTTCCTACGATCCGCACTGTGCCATCGCATCAACTTGGCATGCTCTCCGTTTCAGAACAGACATTTCAACCATGGTATTATAGGAGCATACCACATCACCTTCGCAGGAACCCTCTTCCTGGGGGGCTCGCCGTCAACATCACCAGGGTCATCTCGTCTGATCTTATACCGTAATGCACCGCATACCGGGCATGCGTTCATATCCTTGTATGCACCGCGGTAGAGGATGCAGTCATTAGGGCATGCACGTATCTTCTGCACCTCCAATCCTAGAGGGCATACGGCCTTCTTTGTTGCGTATGTACTGTCGGGCAATTCGTTATCCTTTGGAAGCTTCTTCTTCAATATTTTTAATAGCTTCTCAAATCCTTTGTCAGGCACAACATTCTCTGCCTTCCACTGCAGCAATTCCAGTACGGTATCGAGCTTTGTGTTGCCATCTTCGCAATTGGGGTACAACCCTTTTTTGTGGTCCTCTAACATGCGATCGAACTTCAGCTTCTCCTTTTGACTTTCGCATTGCGTCCTTGCATCGACAATGACCCGGCGGAGATCATCATCATCGGGCACATCGTCTGGTTCCCGTATTCAGGGGGCACATAGTTGTCATCGTACTTTTCTTCTTCGTCGTCTTCCATCATAACCCCTATTTCTCCGTGCCTCGTCCAAACATTATAGTGTGGCATGAAACCCTTATAAAGCAGGTGGGTGTGAAGGATTTTCCTGTCAGAGTAAGACTTTGTATTCCCACATATAGGGCATGGAAAACACATAAAACCATTCTGCTTGTTTGCCTCAGCCACTTCGAGAAATTCATGCACGCCCTTAATGTACTCGGAGGTGTGTCTTGAACCGTACATCCATTGCCGGTTCATCTGCGTGCATTATATATAATTAAGTGTGTCAAAAATCATTACAGAACATCATGAATAGATAATTAAGTGACCAAATTAATAGAAGTTCATCATCACATTAAAACCAAAGTACATACATTGTTCTCATCTAACCAAATTAATTAAACCATACATAGAAACTATGTAAAACATTTCAATGCGAAAACAAATGCGATCATAATCGCAACCAATGTAACAACTGATCCAACGACATAATGATACCAAGCCTCGGTATGAATGGCATATTTTCTAATCTTTATAATCTTCAAGAGCATTGCACCCATCTTGATCTTGTGATCATCCACGACATCCGCAACATGCAACTCCAATATCATCTTCTCCTCCTCAATTTTTCTAATTTTTTCCTTCAAGAAATTGTTTTCTTCTTCAACTAAATTTAACCTCTCGACAATAGGGTCGGTTGGAATTTCCGGTTCAACAACCTCCTAGATAAATAAAATCTATGTCACGTAGGTCGGCATAATTGTCATAAACAATAGATGAACCAAAAGTTATGAAAAGATAATATATACCAAATCCGAATCATAGACAGGACGAGGGCTGACGGGGGCGGATACCAAAACCATCGCACTATATAAGATGCAATAATAAAAGTAAGAAAATTATATAAGTATCTATATAAACATACAAGTAAGAATATATATTTCCTTTCAGAAAGAAGATAAGAACAAGAGGCTCACCACGGTGGTGCCGGCGACGAGATCGGCGCGGGCGATCGACGGCGGTGAAGATGGGGACGGGACGTGACGGACCGCTAAACCTAGACAAATATTGAGGAAAATGGATCTTGGAGGTCGAGCTTGGCGAGGAGAAAGCTTAAGTAGTGTGGCTCGGGCATTCCATCGAACACCTCGTGTGCATAGGAGGTGAGCTAGAGCACCACAAAGCTTTCTCCTCGCCGGCCACGAAAAACAGAGCAGTGAGAGTGCTCTGCTCGAGGGTGAGGGGTATATATAGGCAATTAATTGGTCCTGGTTCGTGGCTTGAACCAGGACTAAAGGGAAGCCTTTGGTCCCGGTTCAGGCCCCCAACCGGGACCAATGGTGGTGGGCCAGGACCAAGGCCCATTGGTCCCGGTTTGTCCTGCCAACTGGGACCAAAAGGTCCAGACGAACCGGGACCAATGGCCCACGTGGCCCGGCCGGCCCCCGGGGCTCACGAACCGGGTCCAATGCCCCCATTGGTCCCGGTTCTGGATTGAACCGGGACTATTGGGCTGACCTGGCCTGGACCATTGCCCCCTTTTCTACTAGTGAAATCGCCCACATTTCTAACTGTAGGGTTGGCCACCCTATCGCCAGCACCCTCGGCGGTAGGTACCTACCGCCAGGTATCATGGAGGTAGGGTTGGCCACCCTACGGCTATTTCTACTGTGACCAAATCGGCCACTCGTTTGTCGGTAGGTTTAGCCATCCTACCACCGGAGCCTATGGCGGTAGGGTGCTGATCCATGTCCCCCTACCTTTATTTTATAGCCCTTTGCCTTTCCATTTGTTACAAACTTCTATGAACTAAGCATCCACAAATGATATCCAGAAATGATCAAGTAGCAAAGACATACATAACTGAGCATAGTTCATTACATCCACAAATGACACTTGTTCAAATGACGTAAAACATCTAGCGATTCGAATGAGATGAGTTCAAACTACAAGCTCAAGCTCGAGCATACATTTCCTACGACGAAAAGAAGATCTAAAACGTATAAGACGTTCAATTTGTAAGTCACGATCAGGATTAGGCTTCAGTTGATAATCCGACGATCCCGTCCAATTCTCCAACACACCTTTCGTTTCGCCGAACCAGGCCCATCAAGCACGGCGTTCCGGAATCTTTGACTTGCCTTGTGTGATTGCCAATCCAATGACATGTCCAGGTTTTCTCAAGTCCAGCTCACATAATTCTTCTATGTTCACGGAGAAAAAGATCTATGTTGCCACAGAATGTCTGCCAGCATATTCCATCTCATGCAGCTCATTAATATTCTTCTGTTTTTCTTTCAGAAGCCTACAGAAAACTTTTCTCTCCTTAAGATGAGAAGGTTCCTCCATGAATGGATACTTGTTGAAATCCATCATGGCAGCAATTACCTCATCATTGCTCTTGAACCATGCCTCAAGCTCCCTCTCGATACGAAGTACTCGCTCCGCTACAATCTTCTCACACACTACCGCCAGACTCTTAGATGCAATGTCACAACACTTCTCATATACTTTATTCATCTCCTCCGGGATCATGTTTTCCATGCTGCATGAAATGAAACAAACCAAAACTCAAATCAAATGATACAATACAAACACAAGTTGTAACTTATTTGGGCTACATAATGTTCTCACTAGTTCAAATGACATAGGTTACATAAACGATAACGGTACATGCCATTATAGTCCAAATGACACTACAGCATCATGTGTTTCAACCCCCTCTACTAGTCCATCAATAAGACATCTTTGTCGTACGGCCAGGGGTTGCAACAAATGACTTTATTTCTTTCACAGACCCAGGCCCAATGAGGTGCCCGGCTAAGTATCCCGATGATGGTTGCCTAATGATGACCCACAAGTGTAGGGGATCTATCATAGTCCTTTCGATAAGTAAGAGTCTCGAACCCAACGAGGAGCAGAAGGAAATGATAAGCGGTTTTCAGTAAGGTTTTCTCTGCAAGCACTGAAATTGTAGGTAATAGATAGTTTTGCGATAAGATAAATTGTAGCAAGTAACCAGCAATAAAAGTAAATAAGGTGCAGCAAGGTGTCCCAATCCTTTTTGTAGCAAAGGACAAGCCTGGACAATTTCTTATAATGAGAAAAGCGCTCCCGAGGACACATGGGAATTATGGTCAAGCTAGTTTCATCACACTCATATGATTCGCGTTCGGTACTTTGATAATTTGATATGTGGGTGGACTGGTGCTTGGGTACTACCCTTACTTGTACAAGCATCCCACTTATGATTAACCCCTATTGCAAGCATCCGCAACTACAACAAACGTATTAAGGTAAACCTAACCACAACATTAAACATTTGGATCCAAATCAGCCCCTTACGAAGCAACGCATAAACTAGGGTTTAAGCTTCTGTCACTCTAGCAACCCATCATCTACTTATTACTTCCCAATGCTTTCCTCTAGGCCCAAATAATGGTGAAGTGTCATGTAGTCGACGTTCACATAACACCACTAGAGGGAAGACAACATACATCTTATCAAAATATCGAACGAATACCAAATTCACATGACTACTAATAGCAAGACTTCACCCATGTCCTCAGGAACAAAAGTAACTACTCACAAAGCATATTCATGTTCATAATCAGACGTGTAATAATATGCATTAAGGATCTGAACATATGATCTTCCACCAAGTAAACCAATAAGTATCAACTACAAGGAATAATCAACACTACTAGCAACCCACAGGTACCAATTTGTGGTTTGGATACAAGATTGGATACAAGAGATGAACTAGGGTTTGAGAGGAGATGGTGCTGGTGAAGATGTTGATGGATATTGACCCTCTCCTGATGGGAATATCTTTGGTGATGACGATGGTGATGATTTCCCCTCCCGGAGGGAAGTGTCCCCTGCAGAACAGCTCTGCCAGAGCTCTAGATTGGTTCCGCCAAGGTTCTGCCTCATGGCGGCGGAGTTTCGTCACGTAAGCTTGCCCACGACTTTTTCCAGGGTAAAAGCCTTCATATAGCAGAAGATGGACACTTGGGGGGGGGGGACCAGGGCGCCCAGGAGACAGGGGGCGTGCCCAGTAGTGGGCCCCCTGAGGTGTTTCTTCCGCTCAATAATTCTTATTAAATCCAAAAATAAGTTTCGTGGAGTTTCAGGTCTTTTGGAGCAGTGCGGAATAGGTTTCCAATGTTTGCTCCTTTTCCAGCCAGAATTCCAGCTGCCAGCATTCCCCCTCTTCATGGTAAACCTTATAAAATAAGAGAGAATATCCAAAAGTATTGATATATAATGTGTAATAACAGCCCATAATGCAATAAATATTGATATAAAAGCATGATGCAAAATGGACGTATCAACTGCCCCAAGCTTAGAACTCGCTTGTCCTCAAGCGGAAGCCGAAATCGAAAAATATGCCCACATGTTTAGAGATAGAGGTGTCGGTAAAAAAATACGTACATGAGGGCATCATGATTATTCTTATAACAGCAACATACATAGATTTTGTCATATAAATTGTTATGCTCAAGTAACAATCAATTCACAATGTCAAGTATGGTTCAGAAACATCATTGAAAGCTAACAAACTATAATCTCAGTCATTGAAGCCATTGCAATTTATTATAACATCAGAAAGAGTCAAGAATAGAGCTTTTCAGCAAGTCCACATAATCAACTATCATATAGTCTTCTACAATTGCTAACACTCACACAATACTTGTGGTTATAGAGTTTCAGCCGGACACTGAGAAAGATAGGGGCTTATTGTGTTGCCTCCCAACGTATTCACCTTTAGGTGAAGTCAACAATAATAGTCCATGCTAACGAACATCCAATTGGATATATATATCATGATCTTTCAAACACGAGGAGCTTGCCAAAGGATAAAATGAAAAAGGGAAAGGTGAAGATCACCTTGACTCAAGCATAAAGTAAAAATATAAAGTAGAAACATAAAGTAAAAGATAGGCCCTTCACAGAGGGAAGCAGAGGTTGTCATGCGCTTTTACGGTTGGATACACAAAATCTTACTACGAAATAATTTCATGCGCTTTTACAGTTGGATACACAAAATCTTCGTACGAAATAGCGTCACTTTATATTGCCACTTGTATATGGACCTTTATTATGCAGTCCGTCGCTTTTATTGCTTCCATAACAAGATTGTATAAAGCTTATTTACTCCGCACTAATAAGTCATGCATATTTAGAGAGCAATTTTTATTGCTTGCACCGATGACAACTTAATTGAAGAATCTTACTCAATCCATATGTAGGTATGGTGGACTCTCATGGCAAAACTGGGTTTAAGGGTATTTGGAAGCACAAGTAGTATCTCTACTTAGTGCTAGGAATTTGGCTAGCATGATGGGGAAAGGCAGCTCAACATGTTTGAAAGTTCAATGACAATATACTTAAACTGAGATGTGAGAAAACATAAACCATTACGTTGTCTTCCTTGTCCAACGTCGACTCTTTTAGCATTTCATACTTAATGAGTGCTCACAATCAAAAAAGATGTCCAAGATAGTATATTTATTGCAACGATGACCAAAACTATGCTTATCAACTCTCAACAACTTTTAAGCCTCATACTTTCTATGTGTGAAGTCATTACTATCCACCGTGAAATCAACTCCAAAACTATGACTTTCTATGTGTGAAGTCATCTCTCGATTACATAAAGAGATCACAAAGCAAAACTCAAAACTACTTGATATCAAAACATAGATCGACTAGATCAAGATACTACTAAAAGGATCGAACTAAATAAAACGGTAAATATAGGAGTGTGATGGTGATACAGTACTGGGGCACCTCCCCCGAGCTTGGCAATTGCGAAGGGGAGTGCCCATACCCATGTGATTATGTCCTCGGAGGTGGTGAAGTAGGAGTTGTTGATGATGAAGCCTTGTCGTCCGTCTTCCAAGGCATAGGCTCACCATCATAGAAGGATGATCGAGTCACCGAGATCCTTAAATCTGGAGCCAAACTCATCCTCTTGAATCTATATTCATACTCACAATTTAGGTTTTGCAGGTCATAAATCTGGGTTTGGAGGTGCTCGATTTTCTCTTGAAGCTTGAAGATGGTTTCCCCACTGACTTTGGCATCTAGCTTGTGGTTGTTGGAGAACTCCGTGATCATCATCTGGTTGGCGTTGAGTCCACGCTCCACCATCCCTTGGCACTTGAAGACTTGCTGCTCCACAGCTTCGAGCTTTGTCTCCATGCTTCCGGTATGCCATGGTCCCTCCACATCGCGGATGTGCAGCACCCCCTCACACATCTCATTGGTTTGAGGGTGTTGCAGCACCTCCGCTTGATAGGGATTGATAACCCTATCGAAAAACTTGTCCTTGGGAGCACTTGGAGATGCCATGATGCTCTAGATCTGTAACAGAAAACAGCTCGAAACGAAAATAGAGGATATTTGCGTGATACGGTGGTCAAAACTTTTGGGAGATTATATAATGAATTTTTACCAACCAAAATATGTAACGTGCAAGAAAACGGAGTCCGAAAGGCACACGAGGTGTCCACGAGAAAGGGGGGTGCGCCCAATAGGGGTGGGCGGGCCCTCCACTCTCGTGGAGGCTTCGTGTCCTTCCCGGACTACTTCTTTCTTCCTAAAATTTATAAATATTCCAAAACTGATAGAAATTGCCTTTAGAATTGTTTTGGAGTCGGTTTACTTACTATACCACATACCTATTCCTTTTCAGAGTCTGGAACGTTCTGGAAAGTGTCCCTTATATATTCCTCCGGGGTTACGGTTTCAATAATATTAGTTTCAACATTGCTAGGATTACCTGAAATATAATGTTTAATTCTTTGACTGTTCACCACCCTCGGGCTTGTACCTTCGTAGTTCTTGATTTTTATGGCACCCGAACGGTAGACTTCCTCGACAATGTAAGGACCTTCCCATTTAGAGAGAAGTTTTCCTGCAAAAAATCTTGAACGTGAGTTGAATAATAACACATAATCACCTCCATTAAACTCAGACTTTTGTATCCTTTTTTCATGCCAGCGTTTCACTTTTTCTTTGAATAGCTTGGCATTCTCATAGGCTTTGGTTCTCCATTCATCAAGTGAGTTAATATCAAACAACCTCTTCTCACCGGCAAGTTTGAAGTCATAGTTGAGCTCTTTAATAGCCCAATATGCTTTATGTTCTAGTTCTAGAGGTAAATGAAAAGCTTTTCCATAAACCATCTTATACGGAGACATACCCATAGGATTTTTATATGCAGTTCTATAGGCCCATAATGCATCATCAAGTTTCTTGGACCAATTCTTTTTAGATCTATTAACAGTCTTTTGCAAAATTAATTTGAGCTCTCTATTGCTCAACTCTACTTGACAACTAGACTACGGGTGATAAGGAGATGCGATTCTATGATTAACATCGTACTTAGCAAGCATCTTACGGAAAGCACCATGAATAAAATGTGAACCACCATCAGTCATAAGATATCTAGGGACTCCAAACCTTCGAAAAATAACTTATTTAAGCATTTTAATAGAAGTTCTATGATCAACACTACTAGTAGGAATAGCTTCTACCCACTTAGTAACGTAACCAACAGCAACTAAAATATGTGTATATCCATTAGAGGTAGGAAAAGGTCCCATATAATCAAAGCCCCAAACATCAAATGGTTCAATAACAAGAGAATAATTCATAGGCATTTCTTGACGTCTACTAATATTACCAATTCTTTGACATTCATCACAAGATAAGACAAACTTACGGGCATCTTTGAAGAGAGTAGGCCAATAAAAACCGGATTGCAATACCTTATGTGTAGTTCTGTCTCCAGCGTGGTGTCCTCCATATGATTCAGAGTGACACTTGCGCAGGATCTGTTCCTGTTCATGCTCAGGTACACAACGTCTAATAAAACCATCTACTCCTTCTTTATAAAGGTGTGGGTCACCCCAAAAGTAATGTCTTAAATCATAAAAGAACTTTTTCCTTTGCTGGTATGTGAAACTAGGTGGTATAAATTTAGCAACAATGTAATTAGCATAATCAGCATACCACGGAGCAGTACGAGAAGCATTAATGACCGCTAATTGTTCATCAGGAAAACTATCATCAATAGGCAGTGGGTCATCAAGAACATTCTCTAACCTAGACAAGTTGTCTGTAACGGGGTTCTCAGCTCCCTTTCTATCAATAATATGCAAATCAAATTCTTGGAGCAAGAGAACCCATCTAATGAGTCTAGGTTTAGCATCTTTCTTTTCCATAAGATATTTAATAGCAGCATGATCAGTGTGAATAGTAACTTTGGAATCAACAATATAGGGTCTAAACTTATTCACATGAAAACACAACTGCTAAGAATTCTTTTTCATTAGTAGCATAATTTCTCTGGGCATCATCGGGAGTCTTACTAGCATAATGGATAACATTTAATTTCTTATCAACTCTTTGCCCTAGAACAGCACCTACAGCATAATCACTAGCATCACACATTATTTCAAAAGCTAAATTCCTATCAGTTGGCTGAACAGTAGGTGCAGTGATCAAAGCTTTCTTAAGTATTTCAAATGCTTCTACACAATCATCATCAAAGAAAAAAGGAATATCTTTTTGCAATAAATTAGTCAGAGGCCTAGAGATTTTAGAAAAGTCCTTAATGAACCTCCTATAAAAACCGGCATGACCAAGGAAACTTCTTATACCTTTTATATCCTTGGGACATTTCATCTTTTCAATAGCATCAACTTTAGCTTTATCAACTTCAATACCTCTCTCAAAGATCTTGTGCCCCAAGACAATGCCTTCATTAACCTTAAAGTGGCACTTTTCCCAATTCAAGACAAGGCTAGTGTCTTCTAATCTCTGCAAATCTCGATCAAGGTTGCTCAAGCAATCGTCAAAAGAGGATCCATAAACGGAGAAGTCATCCATGAATACCTCACAAATCTTTTCATAAAAGTCAGAGAATATAGCCATCATACATCTTTGAAAGGTAGCAGGTGCATTACATAAACCAAAAGGCATACGTCTATAAGCAAAAGTACTGAAAGGGCAAGTAAAATTAGTTTTTGATTGATCCTTCGCTGACTTGAAAGAAACCAGAATAACCATCTAGAAAGCAGAAATGTGTATGTTTGGATAGTCTTTCTAGCATTTGATCAATAAAAGGTAAAGGGTAATGATCTTTCTTAGTGGCTTTATTTAATTTACGGGAATCAATTACCATCCTATAACATGTAATAATTCTTTGTGGGATCAATTCATCTTTATCATTAGGAACGGCAGTAATACCTCCCTTTTTAGGGACACAATGGACAGGGCTTACCAAATCACTATCAGCAATGGGAGCTTTAGTATCTCCTTCCTTACCACTTCTTTCATCTTGGGATTCAGTCCTCATTGAGGATCTCTAACTGGTTTGGCATCGTCCTCCAAACTAATTTTGTGTTGACATAACGTGGGACTAATGCCCTTAAGATCATCCAGAGTATATCCAGTAGCAGCACGGTGCTTCTTCAGAGTTTTCAATAATCTTTCCTCTTCCTGCTCTGAAAGGTTAGCACTAATAATAACAGGATATATCTTCTTTTCATCAAGATAAGCATATTTAAGATTATCAGGTAATGGTTTCAGCTCAAACACGGGATGACCTTTGGGTGGAGGAGGATCCCCTAGGATTTCAATAGGAAAGTTATGTTTCAGAATAGGTTCCTGTTTAAGGAACACTTCATCTATTTCCCTTCTTTCTTTCATAAACATATCATTTTCATGGTCTAACAAATATTGTTCTAACGGATCAGTAGGAGGCACGGCAATAGAAGAAATACCAATCATTTCATCTTTACTAGATAATTCTTTATCACGGGGTTGTCTACGAAATTTAGCAAAATTAAACTCATGAGTCATATCATCCAAGCCAATCATAACAACATCCTTTTCACAATCAATCCTGGCTTTAACAGTGTTCAAGAAGGGTCTACCAAATATTATGGGACAAAAGTCATCTTGTGGAGAACAAAGAACAAGAAAATCGGCAGGGTATTTGACCTTCCCACACAAGACTTCAACATCTCTAACAATCCCAAAAGGCCTAATAGTATCTCTATTGGCAAGCTTAATCGTAACATCAATATCTTCTAACTCAGCAGGTGCAATATCATACATAATCTCTTGGTATAAGGAATAAGGTATTGCACTAGCACTAGCACCCATATCACATAAACCATGATAACAATGATATCCTATTTTAACAGAAATAACAGGCATGCCAATGACAGGTCTATGTACCTTGGCATCTGGTTTAACAATATTAGAAGTTTCACCACAGAAGTAAATAACATGCCCATCTAAATTATCATCCAAGAGATCTTTAACCATAGCAATACTAGGTTCAACTTTGATTTGCTCAGGAGGTGTATAAGTTCTAGTATTACTCTTACGAACAACATTTGAAGCTTTAGCATGATCCTTTATCCTAACAGGAAAAGGTGGTTTCTCAACATAAGTAGTGGGAACAATAGGATCATTATAGGTAATAGTCTTTTCTTCAACTGTAATAGGTGCAACTACTTTTACCTCAATGGGAGGATTATATTTAAACCACTTCTCCTTAGGGAGGTCAACATGAGTAGCAAAAGATTCACAGAAAGAAGCTACTATCTCAGAGTCAAGTCCATATTTAGCGCTAAATCCACGAAAAACATCGGTATCCATAAAAGATTTAACACAATCAAACTTAGGTGTCATACCTGACTCCTCACCATCGTCAGAACCCGAATCTTCAGAGTTGCGTTTAATTCTTTCCAATAAGTCCCATTTGAATTCAATAGTCTTCAGCATATAAGAACCAACACAGGAAGTATCGAGCATGGTGCGATCATTGAGAGAAAGCCGAGCATAAAATTTTTGAATAATCATTTCTATGGATAACTCATGATTGGGGCATGAATATAACATTGACTTAAGCCTCCCCCAAGCTTTAGCAATGCTTTCTCCTTCGCGAGGCTAGAAATTATATATGTAATTACGATCATGATGAACAAGATGCATAGGATAGAACTTCTGGTGAAATTCCAACTTCAATCGTTTATAATTCCAAGATCCCGTATCATCACATAGCTTATACCATGTCAATGAATCTCCCTTCAAAGATAAAGGGAAGACCTTCCTTTTGACAACATCCTCGGGAATACCTGCAAGCTTAAATAATCCACAAACTTCATCCACAAAGATAAGGTGTAAATCGGGATGCAATATTCCATCTCCTGCAAATGGATTAGCTAGCAGTTTCTCTATCATACCCGTAGGAATTTCAAAGTGAACATTTTCAGTAGGTTCAGTAGGTTGAGGAGCAACTCTTTGCTGTACTGGTTGGGGCGAAGATGCCCCAAACAAGCCCCTCAAAGGATTAGTTTCCATCGTAACAAGTAACGGAAAATTTCAGCATACTATATAAATGTTTCCTTACCAAGTTCCACTCACCAAAAGCTCTACACTCCCCGGCAACGGCGCCAGAAAAGAGTCTTGATGACCCACAAGTGTAGGGGATCTATCGTAGTCCTTTCGATAAGTAAGAGTGTCGAACCCAACGAGGAGCAAAAGGAAATGATAAGCGGATTTCAGTAAGGTTTTCTCTGCAAGCACTCAAATTGTAGGTAATAGATAGTTTTGCGATAAGATAAATTGTAGCAAGTAACAAGCAATAAAAGTAAATAAGGTGCAGCAAGGTGGCCCAATCCTTTTTGTAGCAAAGTACAATCCTGGACAATTTCTTATAATGAGAAAAGCGCTCACGAGGACACATGGGAATTATCGTCAAGCTAGTTTCATCACACTCATATGATTCGCGTTCGGTACTTTGATAATTTGATATGTGAGTGGACCGGTGCTTGGGTACTGCCCTTACTTGGACAAGCATCCCACTTATGATTAACCCATATTACAAGCATCCGCAACTACAACAAAAGTATTAAGGTAAACCTAACCACAACATTAAACATTTGGATCCAAATCAGCCCCTTACGAAGCAACACATAAACTAGGGTTTAAGATTCTATCACTCTAGCAGCCCATCATCTACTTATTACTTCCCATTGCTTTCCTCTAGGCCCAAATAATGGTGAAGTGGCATGTAGTCGACGTTCACATAACACCACTAGAGGGAAGACAACATACATCTTATCAAAATATCGAACGAATACCAAATTCACATGACTACTAATAGCAAGACTTCACCCATGTCCTCAGGAACAAACGTAACTACTCACAAAGCATATTCATGTTCATAATCAGAGGTGTAATAATATGCATTAAGGATCTGAACATATAATCTTCCACCAAATAAACCAATAAGTATCAACTACAAGGAGTAATCAACACTACTAGCAACACACAGTTACCAATTTGTGGTTTGGATACAAGATTGGATACAAGAGATGAACTAGGGTTTGAGAGGAGATGGTGTTGGTGAATATGTTTATGGAGATTGACCCTCTCCTGGTGGGAGGATCGTTGGTGATGACGATGGTGATGATTTCCCCCTCCCGGAGGAAAGTGTCCCCGGCAGAATAGCTCTTCGACACATAATACTTTGAAAAATATCTACAAGATGCATTCAATGCATCAACGGCTTTGACCGACAAGTCCATATTTTCCTCAATGACTGCACGTTCACGCTTTACTGCCGCCTCTGCGGAAGTCTCAACAAAGATGATGGATCCCATCCTACAAGTCGAGGGATTACTATCCCAACTTGTCACTCCCAATATGTGACCCTATCCAAGAGGAACTCGAAGGTCCCACCAAGGATAGACCCACATATTGAAACACTTTTGCAAGGTGGATATCATTACATCAACATTACATAATAGATGGGGATACAAACAAGGCATACAAATGCCGCAAGAATACATCAATATATCATACATAAGATCAACATCCGACTACGGATGAAACCCAAACAGAAACTCAAACGACATCCACCCTGCTAGCCCAGGCTGCCGACTTGGAACCTATCCCCTGATCAAAGAAGAAGCATAAGAAGAACTCCAAAACAAGCAAACATCACTCTCGCGTTATGGTCATCGCATAACCTATACCTGCAACTATTGTTCTAGTAATCTGTGAGCCATGAGGACTTCGCAATCCCATTACCATGGGTATCAAGACTAGCAAAGCTTAATGGGTAAGGAAGGGGTAAAGTGGTGAGGTTGCAGCAACGACTAAGCATGATATGGAGGCTAACATACACAAATAAGAGCGAGAAGAGAAGCAACGGAACGGTTGTGAAGCTAGCAATGATCAAGAAGTGATCCTGAACTCCTACTTACGTCAAACATAACCCAAAACCGTGTTCACTTTCCGGACTCCGCCGAAAAGAGACCATCACGGCTACACATGCGGTTGATGTGTTTTAATTCGAATTTGGTGTCAAGTTCTCTACAACTGGATATTAACAAATTCTCATCTGCCACATAACCGCGGGCACGGCTCTCGAAAGTTTATACCCTGCAGGGGTGTCCCAACTTAGCCCATCACAAGCTCTCGCGGTCAACGAAGGATATTGCTTCTCCCAGGAAGACCCTATTAGTCTCGGAATCCCGGTTTACAAGACATTTCGACAATGGTAAAACAAGAACAGCAAAGCCGCCCAATATGCCGACAATCCCGATAGGAGCTGCACATATCTCGTTCTCAGGGTAACACCGGATGAGACTAGCTACGAGTAAAACCAGCCCTCAAGTTTCCCCGAGGTGGCCCCACAGGCAGCTCGGTTCGGACCAGCACTTAGAGAAGCACTGGCCAGGGGGGCTAAAATAAAGATGACCCTCGGGCTGGCCGACCCAAGGGAAGGGTATAGGTGGTGGTGAGGCAAATGGTAAAACCAAGGTTGGGCCTTGCTGGAGGAGTTTTATTCAAAGCGAACTGTCAAGGGGGTCCCATAAATCACCCAACCGCGTAAGGAACGCCAAAATCAAGGAACATAACACCGGTATGACGGAAACAAGGGCGGCAAGAGTGGAACAAAACACCAGGCATAAGGCCGAGTCTTCCACCCTTTACCAAGCATATAGATGCATTAATTAAATAAGAGATATTGTGATATCCCAACATAATCATGTCCACCATGGAGCAATCTTCAACTTCACCTACAACTAACAACGCTATAAGAGGGGCTGAGCAAAGTGGTAACATAGCCAAACAACGGTTTGCTAGGAAGGGTGAAAAAGGTTAGAGGCTGATATGGCAATTTGGGGAGGCTTGAGGAGCAAATGATAGGTAGCGCAACATAGTGATAGAACGAAGCAACTAGCATAGCAATGATAGTAATGAGATCCAAGGTGACGGTCATCTTGCCCAAAATCCCGCTAGGAAGAAGATGAAGCCACGAAGACGAACCAACCATAGACGAACGAATCCTCACGGTCGCAACGAAACAGGAACTAACGTGAAGGAGCACAGCCGGAAAGAAACAAACAACAAGGTAAACACACAACACATAAACATGACAAGATGCACAACCAAGCATGATGCATTACAAAGGCTATATGAGGCTACTCATGGCAAGATATGATGCATACAAGAACAACACATCAAAGCAAGTTTAAATGAGGCCGGAACCTACATATAACAAATCCGGTAAGTCCTCATATGCAAATTTCGAAATTGGTCCAGATCTAAATAAACCTTATGTTCACGTTGTTAAACAGCAAGTTAAGAAGCATCAAGATGATCTACACGAAATTCTAGTCAAGTTACATATAAAGTTCATTTAGTTCGGAGCTACGGCCTAGAAGATATAAGCAAAACAAGTTAAACATGGCATTAATGCAAAACACATTTAAACATCAAGCAAACACCCCAAAACAAGGATGCAACATTATAATATGAAACTACATGCAATTCTAAGCAAGTTTCATATAGAGCACACTCAAAACGGAGCAACGGTTCAAGACATGCATATGAAACAAGTTTAAATGACAAGCTGTCCAAAACAGCAACTAGGCATCTAGCAAGCATCATAACAATATGCTACAGCATCTCAACGTAAGGACAAAAGGAATGGGAATGAAGTAAAGGTGAGGCATGACAAAACAAGAACGTTGAGCTATCTCCAGAAACACTAGAACATGCTCAAAAACATATGGCAAGATTGCAAATAATAACAGTTTATAGGCTTAGCAGAAATAACATCAAGTTGCAATGTTTAGAGCTATCAAACAACATGCTACAGGAACTTAACATGCAAACAAAGGCATGGCATGCTAATACTAAATACAAATAACAAAACACCCTTATTGCACTAATTCCAAAGATTAACAGAAAAGATGGTAGCATCCATGCAAACATGGCAAATGATATGACAGATTCAGACATGGCAGGAACAACGATAAGTAGGCATGTTGCTGAGCTTGTACCACTCACCACAGATCAATACATGGCATGATAAGGAGACCAACAGTAAGAAGACATGTTTTTGAAGCTAAGCATGGAAATATCAACTTCATAGGGTGCATGGATCACTAGCAAAACACATGGAAAAACTGAACTTAATGTTAACAGGCTGACAGCAACATTATTTAGGAATTTGAGAGCAAGATTACAACAAGTTACATCAGCCTATAAATACAACCAGGGACATGGATGGATAGATCATGACATGTATAACAAAACATCATTAGTGAACAGCTCCAGATTATGCATAGAATGACTTGTAGCAGCAAGATTACATAGCATCATGATATAACAGATTCAACCTAGCAAAATAGCAACAACAAGTAGCCTACTTCACGAGCATGATGCACTCACTACGAGACTCACAAAAATACATGGATTACACCCCTGTAAAGATGGCATGATGTAGCTAAAAATTCATGTAGACATCAAGCTCATAGGATGCACACACAAAATGCAATGAAAAAGACAAAACACCAAGTTCTGTTACCAAACAGCAGTTAACATCATATAGCACTCTTGCAAAGATGATTAGGGCATCAAGATGAACTCAAACAAGCAAGGCACAATTGAACAAAGTGAAGATCATCTCACCATGAACATTTTGATATAACATGCATGCAGAACGGATCTACGGATGAGGAGTTATGGCATGATGAACAGAGGCATAAAATACTGCAGGGATTCGGGACTTAGAGAAAAATCAACCTCCGGAAGAAGTCAACGGGACGAGGACGTGCGGGACGGACGGATCCGGGGACGCGGGATGCCGTTTGGTTCAGTGCGCTAGTGGATCTGATCCACGTCGACACGGATCTGGACGGCGCGAACACCGGTGATGGACGGCGCGGGGACGCGGCATCGGGGCGGCTCCGGATGCCGGAGGGGCGCGGCGACGAGGGACACGCGGGCGCGGGCGGCGCGGAGGAGCAAAGCTCCGGCGGGGCTCCGACGAGGGTCGACGGCAGGTGGCGGTGTTGGCGATGCGGGGCTCCGCCGAGGCCCTGGTCGCCGGCGACGGGGTCCGGTGGCGGCGATGGCGTACGGGCGGCGCGGAGCGGAGGCGAGGCGCGGGAGGTGCGCGGGCCAGAGGGCGGCGGAGACTCGGGCTCCGGCGGGTCGGCCTCGGGTCCCGGTGGGCCGCGCGGTGCAGGGGAGCCGGCGAGGCGACGTGGCGCGGTGAAGGTGAGGCGCGGCGCGGTGCTGGAGACGCGGCAGTCATCCAAGGAAAAAATCCTAACATTCTCTTGACAAAAACTATAACCGTAGGAGTAGATCAAGCTATAATTCGAGAGGTAACTACTCTGACAAAACCCTAATTAAACTATAACCTTAACGTTTGTCATATAGGCATTTACTTAAGCATAACCATAACCATAACCTTAACCCTAACCATGTCATTAAACCTAACCCTAACAAAATCCTAAATGATATTTCTTACTACCCAAACAATGCTATTGACACAATACATTGTGAAAGCACAAACATTACCCTAAATGCATCATATACATTGATTTCACCACAACAAAACCATGAACTAGTGATTCCAACAAAATAAGCAAAAAAAACATGATTTGAACCAACCAAATGAAAGAGGGATGGGGGAGGTACCATGGATGATGCAAATGGGCTCGATCCACCGGCCAAATCTCAAGCAATGGAGGGGGATCTAGTGGGTGATTTGGTGGGGGAGAAGAGGGGGAGAGAGCTTGAGCTCAAAAAAAAGAGTGGGGTGAATGAGTGGGTGGGGAGTAGCACATACCCCTCCCCTTACAACCTTATCCAAGAACCTACCGCCAGAGAGCCCGGCGGTAGGTTGCAAGAGCCTACCCCCATAGACGGCGGCGGTAGGTCCCTTTGCCACGTGTACACGGCCGTTACTGGCCAGACGGCGTCGGGGAACCTACCGGCACGCGGGGCGGCGGTAGCCTGTACATCGCTACCGTCAGGGCCTCCGGCGGTAGCAAAAGGGTCAAATCTCAAAATTTTCCATACCGGGGTCAGATCCCGATTTTATACGACAAAAGGGTCAAAACACGAAATTTGGCCACCCCTCCATAGCTAAGCCCATCCTTTTCGTCCAAAAAAACTCGTCCTATCACTCCAGGGTATGTTGACCTATGCATGCGGGTACGAAATTTGGCCAATACCCGAACCCACTGGGTACCCATCTTGCAGCCAATACCCGAATCTTAGAGCATATAAGAGTGGAAGAATGCAATCCCTACCTACCACTGAATAACTGTCACTCTCACATAGAGTGCCAGTGAACTTGCGAGACAATGAATGTCAATGTTAATCTTCATTGTTGCAGTTTCGACATCGTAGTATGCCCGATTTGTTGTGTAAACCATGGCGGGGTCGGGGATCGCGGTGGATGGCGATCCGCCATGAGAGTGTAGTGCTTCTCTGCATCCTATAGGCAGAACTGGAAGGTATTGGGAACTCTTTTGACAACTTCTCAAGACCAAGCTACAGCGACCGTACTCTTACTTCCATCAAGCATGTCTGCCCCGCCACTAGTTCTATGAATACTTCTATCGTGACGCATCAAATTCTTCAGTGGCAATCTGCCTTGTCGTTGTCAAGCCGCCGGCAAGAGGCGTCAAGTAATCTTCCCGACCAGCTGACTAATTTTCAGCAAGGATTTAGTTGCGAATGTGGCTTTACCTACTTCAGATGCGAAGTCGCCGGAAGCATCAAGCACGCGTAAGGCCTGGCCGGCTAATTACAAAGCGAAGCTGATCGATTAGTAGATAGCTCACACACACTTACACTTAGCGTGCCCTTTCTGTTGCGTGCTTTTTTCTCTCGGGTGCTGTTACCAGCAGCACGTACGTGTACATTTATCATTTATACATTGCTCATCAAGCCGTGCCACTGCACAGGCTAGCTATCTTATATGCATCGAAATTTAAATAAACAGGCAATATCCTTTTGTTATGTGTGAAATCTTGGTAAATATAGAAATATATTGCAAGATTAAGATGCATATTTGAAATCTCCATGTTAAATATAAATACAGCTTTCGATCAAGAATAGATAGATATAGCAACTTGAGGGTCTCAAACAGAGGGCTCAAAAAGCCAATATGCAAACCCGGAAGACAAACATATGACGTGTACCGTTGTCTCTTCTAGTCATGTATATATTGCCAGATGGGTACCCAGTGGGTTCGGGTATTGGCCAGATTTTTCTACCCGCAAGCACAGGTCAACATACCCTGGAATGATAGGACCAGTCGTTTTGGACGAAAAGCCTGCGCTTAGCAATGAAGGAGGGGTTTCGCGGGGCCATGCCACCCCCTGTCGTATCTTGCCATTCAAGTTCTTAATTGGCGTGTTCTTTTAATCCAACAAAAAAATTATGAACATTTTTCAAGCTCATGAATATTTTGAACATTCATGAACACTTACTAAATCCATGAATTTTTCAAATTCAGCAACAATCTTACATTATGGATCATTTTTATAATTAATGAGTATTTATGAAAAAAATTAATTCGGCTTGAATTTTTTTTACTATTTCTTTTGTTGATTTATTTTATTTTTTCATCAACTATTCTTTATTACTTTCTTCTAGTGAAGTAGCACCTCCGGGTTTGGTTTCACAACCATTGTTTGCATGAGATCACAAACTTTAGCCATCAGAAGACTTGGATGTTCATCTTTCTGCTTCACCAAATTTACCTTGATCTTTCGCTTGTTAAGCTCGCAACAATCCTTCGCAAAGTTATCCATCTCGTTGTAGTTATAGCACTTGACCTTGGACATATCCAAGTGGCCTGGCTTCTACTCATTAGATGGGCCTGCCTTACCACAACCTTGTGGCTTGCCTTTTTCTTTGCCTTGTTGGGTGTGTTCGCTGCGTTCCGCGTTGCTTGAGTCTTCAACATCGCACGCATTCCTTTGTTACGTGGGTTCTCTCAATCTGTGCGCACGTACATGAGTTCGTCGCCACCTTCTCCCTTGCCTTTTCGACAGCCACAGATATTTTCTCCCATGTCCGTAGGCGTTCGATCGCCTTTGTTATGTTCATGTCCTCTATCTCATAACGCTGCTTCAGCGTGCTAATGATGTATGTGAATTTATCGGGCACTACACTGAAGAATTTCTCTGCGATATCGACATTCTCGAGCTTTGCACCAAGCGCATGAATCTTTCCCACAAAAGTAGTAAGATGCATGGCGTAGTCATTCACCGATTCAATTTTCTTCGTCAGCAGCTAGTGAAATTTGTGCTTCAACACTTGTGCCCAAGCCTTCCTGATGCGATATTCTCCGATCATCATCTCATTTAGTGTGGCCCACACCTCTCATGCCCTCTCAAACTCTGCCAATGTCATTAGCACGGAATCCGACATAGACTAGGCAATGGTGGCCATGGCACCTTTGGTGCACCCCTTGTCGGCGTCGGCGTCTGTGCTTCCATACCACACTATGGGGTTTCGGAAAATTATATTCATCTTCGCTGCTGACACGCCGTAGTAGGAGTAGGTCATTGTTGGGTACTGGATGGGGATGTTGCTATGCGACAGTATGTTGGCACCGCTCTTTCCTCCACCACTAGCTGCTGATTTGCCACCCTTCTTCACTTTGTCATCGTTCTTGTTCGTCTTGGACCGCCTTTGCATCACTCAACGTCGATGTTCACCGTCGTAGACCGTTGAGGCTTTGTTACCAATTGTTGGTTTTAAACCGATAGATCAGATCCCCGGAGAGAACTAGCACACATACGTGCAGGCAGGTGATTGATTGATTCCCAAGCAGCACATGCACGTATACGCGCGGCCAATAAGCTTCGTTACGTGGACGTGAGAGCTAGTGAGCTAGATAAATCGATCGCCTCGACAGAAGTTCTCGGCGGAACGTCTCGTGGACTTGGCGACAAAACAAACAGATCGATGGATTGATGGCCCGGAGGGGCGTGACGACAAGATACAAGGGGTAGAGGTACAAGCATAAAAACGTGCGTAAGATAGCCTATAGGCTAACATACTCGGTTATTAGTTGGAGTACAACTTGGACCGGTACACGCCCGTGTTTAACTCTAGCTATCATTGAAGATTGGTAGTTACCAGTGGCCAAGAAGCGGCTTGCTATGTTCTGATGTCTCCAATTCCCTATGTTCATACATATCTCTCGGGCTCTTTCATCAGGGTCTACACTATTTATGTGGTTGTCGCACCTATCTTATATGCTAATGAATCGTTAACAAGAGATGCAGATGGAGTAGCAATATAGTTTGATGAATATGGAGTGGTGTATATAATGGTTGAGACCGACGAAGAACATTACTCATACAAGTGTGAATTTGGTGAAGTATTGAATCACATATTCTCTATATGAGTAGGAGAAAGTCTCGGCACTTCCACAAAACATGATAAGCACATGTGTTGCGTTGCTAGTACGTGAATGAGCGCACGTGTGAAAACATGTGAGGAAGCATATGCGTCAGGGCCTCTATATCCTCCCTAATCCCTGCCGAACAAGTAGTCAAGTACAAACTCTTGTCACCTCAATACAATACCACCATAAAACTAACCGCCTTGAATTCTGGGACGGAGTGAGCACATCTCAATCTGATCCACTGTTCTTCAATTTTCGAGAAGTTGCATGTTAGTGAGATCCGTGGAACTACCTCTGTAGTCCGTTGATTTTCCAAGAAGACGTGTTGTGAATTAAAGGGCATGGCCACAATCCCAATGCAGAATTATCAACCATCTTCGATCGCTAGCAAAACAAACATTTGCACCTGGTGAATAGGATTACAGGAGGACTAGATCAAACCAAATCGAATGAAGAGAAGTAAATAAACATAGATAAGTGGCCGTCTTTACTACCGTTGCAAAGTGCGGAAGGGTTATTATTTTGGCCCTTCATATTTGTCACTGGTAGAGACAGACCCCCTCCCTCTCGCGTCCCCGTCACCCCCGCGGGCGACCGGCCGCGCCCCCGGCGCCTCCTCCCCGACCAATCCCCCTTCCATCCATCCTTGCCGCCGTCGCTGGCGTCCGGCGCCAGGCCTCGCCCGGGAGGCGCTGGCGGCGGCGGCTGCTGGCCTTTCCCCTCTCGGGCCGCACTGACGTGGGGCGGTGCGGCACCGTGGGCTGCTCCTAAGCGGCGGCGGTCTGGCGCGGCGGCTGAGCTCTCCGACGTGGTGGCGGGCGATGTACTGGGCGATGAGGCGGCGCGATCTGGCGGCGCCCGCTCGGTCCAGATCAACGCCCTCCAGGGCCCATCTCTGTCTGGGCGGGCCGGTGGCGGGGAGGGTCATCGGCGTGCATCCAGGAGGCAGGTGAGCGGTAATGGGCAGGTGGATCCTGGCGGCAGTGGTGCCGCTCTGCTACAGAGTGGCCGGCGGGGCTTTACGGGCCATATTTGGGCCTGGCTGGGCCAAGGGTGGTTTGGTAAGCCCTGCTGCTGCGTTCGAACGGCGAACGCGACGGTGCCGGAGACTCGGGCCTCCCACATGACGGCGGTGTTGGTAGTTCCCTCCCAAGTGGCTCAGGTGTTGTTTCTTCCATCCCCTCCTGCATCTCTCTCATCCTCTTGGCCTCGTGGTGGTGATCAGTGAGGCGGCATGGGTGGTGTCAAGACCGCGGGGGCGCAAGCTGGTGGGCAGCGAGGTGGCTGGTTGGCTTGGGCCTGGCTGGGCGGTGGGCTTTGGAGTGCGGGAGAAATCCCTTGCCTGCTCTTCTGGCTCCGATGCGGTGACACCTGCAGTTGCCACCACCCCTTCCTGGAGGCTGTCGGAGGTATCCATCCCCCACTCACTTCCGTGTGCCGGGGAAAACCCTAGGCCACGTCCGGAGAGCAGCGCCATCGGTGTCGCATCCCTTCTTGGAGGTGCTGCTTGTTACGCGGTGGATCGGAGCCTTGTTCCATGGTGGGTCGATTTCGGAGGGCGCAGCGGTGGCGGGTCATCCGTGCTTTGTCGCATTGTCATGGTTTGCATTTCTTTCTTCTTATTTGTTCTTTCTCTTTTATTTCAAGCTTGTTGTGCTTCTCGCCCGAGCATTGCTATGTGATCGGTGTTTTTTGCTTTGTAATACAAAGTGAGGGAAAACCCTTTTTCGGTATTTGTCACTGGTGCCATTTGGTAGCGTCACTTGAGTATTCATATATACTTGTATACCTGAATTATTAATATAACTAGTCGTGGACCCGTGCGTTCGCATGGGCTGGTTACTGATATTTGTATTATTCGCATAGTTTGCATCAAATATGTTGAGAAGAGAAGGATGATCCCGGTATAGATTAAAAATCTTTTTCCTGCCCTTATTGTAATGGATGAGCACCACATTAGTTAGGCATGATAACACAGTATATCATAGCAGTATTATTTAACATGGAGAAGCTTAAGTTGTGTGAATCTTAATTTCGTAGATTCTCAATTGATGACCTTAGACCATATGAACCGCCCAAATTTCTCTCTGCATAATTTGTGTCGATATATTCATTTTAGAAATCAATGATACTTTTATTAAAACTTGACCGACTTAGGATCTTTTGTGTATTATTATACCACTATTCATATCAGCAAGAAACTGATCACGTTATAATTCCATGTTATCTATTACTTCCTCCGTCCGAAAATACATGTCATCAAAATGGATAGAAAAATATGTATCTAGAACTAAAATACATCTAGATACATCCCCTCTTGTTCATTTTGATGACAACACTAGTAGAAAACAGGGCTAACGTTCGGGCCTGGCCAGCCCATTAGTCCCGGTTCTTCAAGAACCGGGACCCATGGGGGCTATTAGACCCGGTTCATGAGCCCAGAGGGCCGGCCGGGGCCTCGTGGGCATTGGTCCCGGTTCCTGTGAAACCATTTGTCCCGGTTCAAGCCACAAACCAGGACCAATGGTCCTCGCTCCTGGCACACAACCATTGGTCCCGGTTCGTGGCTTGAACCGGGACAGAAGGGGGGGCCTTAGTCCCGGTTCATGCCATGAACCGGGACAAATAACTTGCCTTTATATACCCACTGTCGCGGCATAGCACTCCAGTGCTATGTTTTTTCAATCCGGCGAGGAGAGGGCATTTGGGTGCTCTAGTTCACCTCCTATGCACATGAGGTGTTCGATGAAATGCCCGAGCCACACTAGTTAAGCTTTCTCCTCTCGAAGCTCGACCTCGGAGCTCCATTTTTTCCGAGATTTGTCTAGAATTAGCGGCCCGTCACGCTCCGTCCCCGTTTTCACCGCCGGTGATCGCCCGCGCCGATCTTGTCGCCGGCACCACCATGGTGAGCCTCTTGTTCTTATCTTGTTTCTGATACTTGTCTGATTTTCTTACTTTAGGTAGATATTTGTCTGATTTTCTTACTTTTGACACACATAATTATATCTAATGCACGCAGATGAACCGGTAATGGATGTATGGTGACAGACACACCTCCGAGTACATTAAGGGCGTGCATAATTTTCTCGAAGTGACTGAGGCAAACAAGCAGAATGGTTTTATGTGTTGTCCATGCACTAAAAGTGGGAATACGAAGTCTTACTCTGACCGGAAAATCTTTCACACCCACCTGCTTTACAAGGGTTTCATGCTACACTATAATGTTTGGACGAGGCACGGAGAAATAGGGGTTATGATGGAAGACGGCGAAGAATAAGAGTACGGTGACAACTATGTGCCCCCTGAATACGGTGATGCTGCAACGGGGGGAGCTGCTGAAGATCAAGAGGAACCAGACGATGTGCCCGATGATGCTGCAACGGGGGAAGCTGCTGAAGATCAAGAGGAACCAGACGATGTGCCCGATGATGATCTCCATCTGGTCATTGTCGATGCAAGGACGCAATGCGAAAGTCAAAAGGAGAAGCTGAAGTTCGATCGCATGTTAGAGGATCACAAAAAAATGTTGTACCCCAATTGCGAAGATGGCAACACAACGCGGGGTACCGTACTGGAATTGCTGCAGTGGAAGGTAGAGAATGCTGTGCCTCACAAAGGATTTGAGAAGCTACTAATAATATTGAAGAAGAAGTTGTCAAAGGATAATAATTGCCCGACAGTACGTACGCAGCAAAGAAGGTCGTATGCCCTCTAGGATTGGAGGTGCAGAAGATACATGCATGCCCTAATGACTGCATCCTCTACCGTGGTGCGTACGAGGATTTGAACGCATGCCCGGTATGTGGTGCATTGCAGTATAAGATCAGACGAGATGACCCTGGTGATGTTGACGGCGAGCCCCGCAGGAAGAGAGTTCCTGCGAAGGTGATGTTGTATGTTCCTATAATACCACGGTTGAAACGACTGTTTAGAAACAAAGAGCATGCCAAGTTCATGCGATGGCACAGTGAGGACCGTAATACAGACGAGAAGTTGAGAGCACCCGCTGACGGGTCGCAGTGGAGAAAAATTGAGAGAGAGTACTGGGCTGAGTTTGCACATGACCCAAGGAACGTATGGTTTGGTTTAAGCGCGGATGACATTAATCCTTTCGAGGAGCAGAGCAGCAATCACAGCCCCTGGCCCGTGACTCTATGTATGTATAACCTTCCTTCTTGGATGTGCATAAAGCGGAAGTTCATTATGATGCAGTTCTCATCCAAGGCCCTACGCAACCCGGCAACGACATTGATGTGTACCTAAGGCCATTAGTTGAAGAACTTTTATAGATGTGGAATGAAAACGGTGTACGTGTGTGGGATTAGCACAGATAGGAGGAATTTAACCTGCACGCGTTGCTGTTTTTAACCATCAACGATTGGCCCGCTCTCAGTAACCTTTCAGGACAGACAAACAAGGGATACCACGCATGCACGCATTGTTTAGCTAACACCGAAAGTATATACCTGGGAAGCTGCAGGAAGAATGTGTACCTAGGCCATCGTCGATTTCTTCTGACCAACCATCAATGTCGAAAGAAAGGCAAGCATTTCAAAGGCGAGGCAGATCATCGGAAGAAGCCCGCCATGCGTACCGGTGATTACGTACTTGCTATGGTCAATGATTTACACGTAATTTTTGAAAAGGGTCCCGACGGACTAGCTGTTCCAAGTGACGCTGAGGGACACGCACCCATGTGGAAGAAGAAATCTATATTTTGGGACCTACCCTACTGGAAATACCTAGAGGTCCGCTCTTCAATCGACGTGATGCACATGACGAAGAACCTTTGCATGAACCTGCTAGGCTTCTTGGGTGTGTATGGGAAGACAAAAGATACAGCTGAGGCACGGGAGGACCTGCAACGTTTGCACGAAAAAGACGGCATGCCTCCAAAGAAGTATGAAGGTCATGCCAGCTACGCTCTTATCAAAGAAGAGAAGGAAATCTTCTTTGAATGTCTGCTTAGTATGAAGGTCCCGACTGGCTTCTCGTAGAATATAAAGGGAATAATAAATATGGCAGAGAAAAAGTTTCAGAACTTAATGTCTCATGACTGCCACGTGATTATGACGCAACTGCTTCCGGTTGCATTGAGAGGGCTTCTACCGGAAAACGTTCGATTAGCCATTGTGCAGCTATGTGCATTCCTCAATGCAATCTCTCAGAAGGTGATCGATCCAGAAATCAAACCAAGGCTAAGGAGTGATGTGGTGCAATGTCTTGCCAGTTTCGAGCTGGTGTTCCCATCATCCTTCTTCAATATCATGACGCACGTCCTAGTTCATCTAGTTGACGAGATTGTCATTCTGGGCCCAGTATTTCTACACAATATGTACCCCTTTGAGAGGTTCATGGGAGTCCTAAATAAATATGTCCGTAACCGCGCTAGGCCAGAAGGAAGCATCTCCATGGGCCATCAAACAGAGGATGTCATTGGATTTTGTGTTGACTTCATTCCTGGCCTTAAGAAGATAGGTCTCCCTGAATCGCGGGATGAGGGGAGAATGACTGGAAAATTCACGCTTGGAGGGGACTCAATAATATGCAGGGACGGATATTCTTGGTCTCAAGCACACTACACAGTACTAATGAACTCTACTTTGGTGACCCCGTATGTCGATGAACACAAGAACAGTCTGCGCTCCAAACACCCGGAGCGGTGCGACGACTACATTACAAGTGAACACATCAGTACTTTCAGCAGTTGGTTGGAAACATGTCTCAGAGGTGAGAACACTGTTTGTGCTGAGCTGTACTCGTTGTCTAGGGGACCATCTTCGACTGTATTGACTTACAAAGGATACGAGATAAATGGGAATATATTTTACATGATCGCCCAAGACCAAAAGAGCACCAACCAAAATAGCGGTGTCTGCTTTGATGCAGCAACCGAGAGGGGAAAGGACGCATATTATGGTTACATAGTGGACATATGGGAACTTGACTACGAAGCAGATTTTAAGGTCCATTTGTTTAAATGCAACTGGGTCAATCTGTCAGGAGGCGGGGTACAGGTAGACCGACAGTATGGAATGACAACAGTGGATCTGAACAATCTTGGATACACTAATGAACCGTTCGTCCTAGCCAATGATGTCGCACAGGTTATCTATGTGAAGGAAATGTCTACCAAACCGAGAAAAAGAAAAAATAAGGAAGCGAATACATCATACGATGAGCCAAAGCGCCACATAGTTCTTTCAGGAAAAAGGGACATCGTGGGAGTGGAGGGAAAGACAGACATGTCCTAAGATTATGAAAAGTTTCATGAAATTCCTCTCTTCAAAGTCAAGGCTGACCCAAGCATCCTCATAAATTATGAAAATTATCCATGGTTATGGCGCAATAAGGAAAGGACATAAGCGAAGAAAAAGTGAAGACTTTCTCCACAACTATTATGATGATACCATGCCAACTTTCAACCTTTTCGTAGTTCATTTGAAATGCCTGTTGTAACAGACAAGTTTCTGTATGAAATCCTGATACTTCGAAAGAGATTGTCCGTTTTGTACATGAAGTGCATCCAGTTTTTGCCGTAACCCTCTCAACTTTCTTGCACATGCTATGTGGACGAAATGATGATACCATGCCAACTTCCAACCTTTTCAGAGTTCATTTGAAAGCTTTTCAATTTCAAGGTCTTATAGCTCAAAAAAACCAGTAAATGCTTTTATAAAACTCTAATAGCAAAAAGAATCAACTAAAAAGCTTTTATAAACCTCTAGTATTTTTTAAACTCAAATTATATAAAATTCATGCAACTAAAATTATCAAAGTATTTTCTGTTCAAAACATGAAAAGCAGAAATAATTATCATAAAGAATTTTTTGTTAGGAACTTTAGTACCAAAAAGAATTCATGCAACTAAAATTATCAAAGTATTTTTTGCTCCTTTTCCAGCCAGAATTCCAGCTGCCAGCATTCCCCCTCTTCATGGTAAACCTAATAAAATAAGAGAGAATATCCATAAGTATTGATATATAATGTGTAATAATAGCCCATAATGCAATAAATATTGATATAAAAGCATGATGCAAAATGGACGTATCAACTCCCCCAAGCTTAGAACTCGCTTGTCCTCAAGCGAAAGCCGAAATCGAAAAATATGCCCACATCTTTAGAGATAGAGGTGTCGATAAAAAAATACGTACATGAGGGCGTCATGATTATTCTTATAACAGCAACATACATAGATTTTGTCATATAAATTCTTATGCTCAAGTAACAATCAATTCACAATGTCAAGTATGGTTCAGAAACATCATTGAAAGCTAACAAACTATAATCTCAGTCATTGAAACCATTGCAATTTATCATAAAGAAAATAAATAAAGCAAAAAACAAAAGAAAATAAATAATTCAAAGCAAAAACTAAAACAAAAAAAAATAAAAAGTGCCACCTAAAGGTCCACCACGGCCTGAATACGACTAGAAACCCAACAATGGGCCAGGATTCAGGCCCGCAATAGGCCTAATAGGCCCACGGGCACATATAGTGCGTTTAGGCCCGTAAGCCTGCATTTGAGAGGAGCTCGAGAGGGCAGCGGGACTGGGGCTTATAAACCACTCTCGAGCTCCCTCAGCTAGCGAGGTGGGAGTAAACTTTCGTGCCGCGACGCGGGCAGCACAAGGCCTTTAGTCCCGGTTGGTCGCACCAACCGGGACTAAAGGGGTGCATTGGTACCGATTCGTGGCACCAACCGGTACCAATGCCCACCCTTT
>NC_041386.1:696121398-696138459 GCF_002162155.2 Triticum dicoccoides | reverse complement strand
CCCCGCGCCCGACGTCGCCAGGCTGCCCGTCTCCGCCTCGTCGTCGCCGTCGCCGTCGCCATCCCGCGCCATCCCGCGTCGTCGCGCGCCGTGCCAACGCCGTCCCGCGCCACCCCGACACCGTCCCCCACCCCGGGCCCCGAGCCCCGCGACGCCGCTGGCCCCTGCCCGTCGCCGCCCCGCCCCGCGCCGCACCTCACCGTCGACCGTCGCCGCGCCGCCCCTCTCGCACCGTCGCCGTCGCCGTCCCCTGCCCTTCGCCCTCGCTGCGCCCCTCACGCCGTCGCCATCCCGTGAGCAAATTTTTTTGCTAATTTAATTTGATGTAGTAGTTAATTTAGATGTGTAGTTTAATTTAGATGTGTAATTAATTGAGTTAGATTTTGTTAGATTTTTTTGTAGTTCATAGAATTTTTTTGTTAGATGTGTAGTTCATAGATTTTTTTTCATATTGTGTAATTTGTTCATATTGTGTTAGATTATTTTTTCTGTTAATAGATTTTTTTGGTGATATTATTGTTGAATATGCATGTTTGTATGTTCATATATATGCAAAGATCGAATATGTCAATTTTTTATGATTTTTTCTGTTCATAAAATTTTTATGAATTTTTTATGTTGTAATTTTGTTCATAGAATTTTAATGATTTTTTTGTTCATAGAATTTTCTTTGTCAATTTATGTATATGTTCATATTGTGTATGTATAGGAAAATTGTGCATGATCAAAGTCATTTAGGAATACGTTCATATTTAGAATAGAGGAAAAAGGAAAATAAGAAGAGAAAGTGTTTAATATAATTAGTTAGAAAAATAATAGAACTATAGTTAAACTAGTTTATTTTTAGTAAGTACTACTTTATTTTATTTATAGTAAGTGCTTAATATATAGTTGAACTAGCTAGTTGATTTAATAAACTACTTTATTTTACTATATATAGAAGTAGTTTATTTTTATTAAGTACTACTTTATTTATTTATAGTAAGTGCTTAGTAGTTGAACTAGTTGATTTAATTAACAAAACTACTTTATTTTACTATATATAGAAGTAGTTCCCGCATCAACGTCGACGATGCCTATCCCGCATCCTCATTGTCGACTCGGCGGTGGTGGCCTGCTTAATCAGGGCCATGTCCGGGACTAGGCTCCGCCGGGCTGGTATTGGGAGGTGCTACCTTCCAGGGGACATAGGTTGGTGAGGAGCCAACCCGTTGTTTACCCGATCCTTGTTTGGTGGTGGTCGCGTGGGCCAGTGATGGTGCCGAGGCTTCCGGACACCGCGGAGGTGGTACATCACCGTGTCAGCGAGGAGGACAACCACGTCCGTCGCTATATGGTTGCGTTGGAGGGCAGGTTCGACAATACCTGGCAGGTTCTTCAGGGATCTCACTGGAGCTATGCTCCTGTGATGGTTCCTTATCTTTGGGTGTCCACCGCCCGCGACGATACCCGTCGGGCACTACGGTTCTAGCTGTATTGACGATGCTATATATATGATAGTATTCGAGGAGTATTAGTGATAATATTCGACGATGTACGGACACAAGAGATGACGTACTTTTGGTTATAATTGAATGCATGCTAATTTGAATACTACTTTATTTTACGATTTGGTTTTGCTTATTGAATGCTCATATTGGAAAAGTACTCCTAATTTGAATGCTAAAATTGAAGAGCCCCCTCCACCATCCACGCCGTCGTGGGGGTAGCTTCTCCTTCATTCCCGTGTGCTAGACAATTTGGTGTAATAATGCACTCGGGAATGAAAGGAGGAGCTACCATCACCGATTGTCAACCCGTGATTAATAATAATGATCTAATTTAGGTTTTTTAGTACATATATTTAATTGTACAAGTTTAATATTTGAATTATGAACATAGGCCGGAAATGTCGTACTCGGACGACAAAAACCGCCCGGGGGAGTGCGACTAGTGCCACGACGACCGAGGTATGTGCGACAGGTTCCTTGAGCTGGACGAAGATCGGCGCTTCAGCATTAAGCTCGACGAGACCTTCGATGTTCATACGGTATGCAACGACGACAATAGTTTTTTTCGTAATTAAGCACGACTTCAACTATTTTAACGTGTATTTTTCATCTTTTCCAATTCGACTAGCTTATCCCATGCTATGCAAGACGCTATGTCTTGGAGAGGATGGGTTTTGAAGACCATGAAAGTATGGAAACCAAACAAATTCACCTAAGGACTCATCATGGTGTGGATTTTGAAGTAAAGTTGTATAATGCTGAGAGTGTAACCCATTTTGGTTGCAAAAATTGGGAAGCACTTTGCAAGATGTATGGTTTTGATGAGGGTATGCTTATCACGATGGATCTTGGTGATCCTACAATCGAGCAAGACAATATGGACATTTGGGTCCTTGTGGATACACTTCTAATTCTTCCCCCATGTGAGCTTCTCAAACATAGTTATTAAGTAATTTATATTGTTTATTTCAAAATAGTTGACAGCTTATTTCCATTGACAGCTTATTTTCATTCTTCAAAGAATGTGCGGAAGATGTTAGACAAAACCCACTACACCGATGGCTCCGAATTAACTTATAAGGAGAAAAATCATCTGATCGCATTTTATACTAATCTTGAGAATTACAATGTCTACAATCGAACTCCTCAACATTATGGTCAATACGTGCCACTAGTGCACGTGTTGAACTACCGTAACTACCATGGATATACCCTGGTAAGATTTTTTACTATTATGACATTCGTGCATCTTTTTGCATACTTCTAAAACTAGTACATCATTGCTAACTACGAAGTTATTACTATGTTTTTCAATAGATAATCCCGAATGATTGTGTGCCTCATCTGATGTATATGCACGGTGGCCTTGATGTTTTGAACATACAACCAGGTCATCCTACGAATCTCAACTGTCCATACCGGATTTCTAAAAGAAGTGGAGACATGACAATCAAATAATGGAAAAAATGTATGGACAGTCGTAAGGAGCTTCTTGGAAGCAAAAGAAAGCGAAGCGCAAGAATTGGAGACAGGATGATCTTCATTCTTCATAATGGAGAGTCAGGGTCTATATTGTTTTATGCTATTTTATCTTAATTAAGTGTGTTTAGGTCCTACCTGATACTGATGATCATGTGCTAAGAACAATTATGTAGGGTTGGGTTCGATGACTATGAGTATGATGATCGTATGACTTGTTATTAATAATGAGTAGAAGTTGTATGATGATGTATGATGCGAGCATGAAGAGTTATTATATGTCAGTAGGTGAAATGAACATAGCAGTAGCGTTGGTAAACCAAGCACGAAGATATAAGAGAGGACACTTCTCTCTATTAGCTAGCTAATAACAACCTAAATTAACCCCCAAAACCCCTAAACCAGCCACTTGCAAAAAAAAACTCAGCTGCAGCCAGCTTCTAACGCGTGGATGCCTTTTGGTCCCGGTTTATGTCACCAACCGGACCAAAGGCAACCCTGCTTGGGCTGCCCGCAGCGGCCACGTGGAGGACCATCTGTCCCAGTTCGTGTAAGAACCGGAATAAAGGGGGAGGCATTAGTAACGACCTATTAGTCCCGGTTCAAGAACCGGGACTAGAGGCCCTTACAAACTGGGACAAATAACCTGTTTTCTACTAGTGCAAGTATTTCTGGACGGAGGGAGTATGGATTAGAAGTCTCACTAATGTTCACAGATAAAAAGCACTATTTGTTTCACGTTGGAATTATTGTGTCCTAAACTGTTATTTTATGAGGAAATAAAGGGCAGTAAAATTGTGTTGGTGGATTATTTAATACGCACAACTGGGTAGCACATAATTTTATCTTTTGCAAGGGAGGCACAAATTAACAACTTTATTTGTTCTAAAGTAGAGGATGTTTTAGGAAGCATCATGCTTCTCTTTCACAACAGTCACAAAACATATTTAGATTAATTCAATGGTGAACTTTTTATTAGATAAATTGCCGTGAAAAATATTCCAGATTTTTTTGATTTTCTTATGATTTATGTTCATACTAAAAATAGTGATAAAAGTTAAATATTAGAAAATAGAAACTTCAAATCTCCATTTTATTCATTTTTTGCTGTGGAGGAGGAGGACCTTACTAACTACATATAAGTATAGATTTATAAGCATCTTGTAGTAGAGATGGTGACCAAGAGGTGGGTGGGCATGATGAGAAGGCAAAGCATGCATTTTTGCCTCCTCACAGTGTACGTGGTGTCGCCTATGTAGCAATAGACATATACTTCAGTTAAGGCATATACTTTCTCTTGTGCGAAATGCATATGAAAGAAGGCTACGACAACAGTAACTATTGATCGTTAATGAGTATGTATATACATCCTACCGCAAAAAAGAGAGCACAATACACATGCTTGTATACAGATCTATATTCATGCATGACATTGAGCATCCTAATTGGCATGTTCGAGTGTACTGAGCAACTTCATGTGCTCTTAAATATTGCAACGCGGCATCTAATTCAATTTGTCCATCAGCATGGCCTTGAACATGGCCTTGTACATGAATGTCGTGGACTAGGTGGCCTACACGGCCCATACACCATGCTATTGCTTCGTGAGTCCCCAAGAATATGGCAATCCATTCATGCACTTGGCTTAAATGGACGATCAGTGGAAGGAATTGCGTCACACTTCCATTGTCAAAACCTTTGAGCCAATATCACTTAAGAAACTATTTAAAGATTGTCAAATAAACATATACTACAGCCCCATGCCCGTCCCTTCGCAAGCCTTTAAAACCAACTTATATTACACACCAGTACACGATTTAAGCATGATCTCATACTATTTATTTTGATCTTCTAATATGTTTATCAGTACATAGGAGATGATACCACCCATGATATCTAGAGCAAAATATCTAGAACTTTGATGTGTTAAAGACAATGTGGTTCTTCCTTGAAACAGATGGAAAATAGGCCAATTAGTATTTGTTATTATTGAAAAATGGAGCGCCAGAATTGGATTTTAGGTTGTTGCTTGTAAACCTTAAATCAAACTAAATAAATAAACTGTACTATCGAAAGTATACTACAAATCGAAAACTTTTACCACCATCTTTATTAGAGATTATACTATTAATCAAAGATTTAGTATTAAAACTATAAGCTCAGACAACCAATCTTTGGAAAAATAATTGGCATGGTTCTGACAATGACTCGATCCATCTAACTACTTTACAACTAACTTATTAGAGTTTACCTGTGCAGTGCTCAATTACTCTTCGATGGCAAGCTCACAAAATTTGGACAAAGCCCACAAATTAAAATTCCTTCCCTGTGATTTACTTTGCTATCATTTGTTGCTGCATTGTTCTATTCCAATTTATGGTATTTCCTTCTCCCTTTTGATTAAATTCTCCATAAAGCAATCACTCCTGGACATAGACTTCTCTCCTCTTTAGATAGCTCTTTTTCTCTAATTGGGGGCTAGAACATAGTGTCAGCAAGCATAGCACCAAAGTCTTAAAAAATGCACAGAGCTACTCATACACGTAACGGCTGGTCGACGGCTGCAGCGGTAACATCATCACGTGAGCAGCTAATTATAACTTGGTGGGATTTCCGAGGAAAGGTGGAATGGAAACCAATAGTAGCTATCGGTGGTGGGTCACAGCGCATCCATGTGTTTGATGTTTATGCCATACCTAGTCCTCAACTCATGCACCTGCAATAATAAATAAACTGTACCATCAAAAGTATACTACAAATCGGAAACTTCTACCACTATCTTTATTAGAGATTATACTATTTAATCAAAGATTTTAGTATTAAAACTATAAGCTCAGACAACCAGGGTCACTTTGGTTGATGTCCTGGGGTTCATGCCTGATAAAAATTCATGCCAGGTGGTAGCCCGGAAAGGAGAGGAATTTTGCCTGGCCAGGCATGTTTTTGCACATGTTGTTTGGTTGAAGTCCTAGCCTGGGTCAAACATTACAAATATTAAAAAAATAGATTGGCAGATTGATTTGACAAGAAGTACTGCGGAGATGTGCTAAATAGTCGAAGATCACGACTGCCTGAAAGCCAGGCGTCCCATTCCATCGGCCTGATCCAGGCTAATTTGCATGCCTATCAGCTCCCCTAATGACGTTGCATGTGAGCTCTAGGCCAGGGAGGTATATGAGATTCTAGGCCTCCAAACAACACGCAGGCACATTTCAGGGATATCTCAGGCCTGGCATATATGCTACAGGACATCAACCAAACTGACCCCTAGTCCTTAGAAAAATAATTGGCATGGTTCTCTCAATGACTCGATCCATCTAACTACTTTAGAGCTAATGACTTATTAGAGTTTACCTCTGCAGAGCGCAATTACTCTTCGATGGAAAGCTCTCAAAATTTAGACAAATCCCACAAATTATAATTCCTCCCCTATCATTTACTTTGCTATCATTGGTTGGTGCATTGCTCTATGCCAATTGATGTTATTTCCTTCTCCCTTTCGATTAAATTTTCCCTAAAGCAATCTCTCCTGGACATAGACTTCTCTCCGAATTTCTAGGGAGTGTGTAATTAGTATAGCTATAGATAGATATAGTTAGATAGATAGATAGATTGACAGAGACTGATTCACTTCATTTCATTTTGTTTTTGGAAATGGAGGCAAAAAAATTCATTGCAACAAGGAGAAGGCCAGCATCACCGACTCCACACGTCCTTGCATGCTATAAAATGATTCTCTTGTACACTCGGCCAAGGACTCAATGTCGCTCCTAGGCTGATTTGTTCTGTTTTTTAGGGAGGTTCTCTGTTTATCTTTACAGAGTGAATATGCCTTGTACAATAATCCCCTGGGCTGGAGCCCGAAAAATTTGTTGGCCCTGTACGGTTAGAGCCGGTACAGTTGCCACACTCTACTGGTGTTATTTCAGCTTCGACCAATGTGAAAGTTTTAATTTGGGGTCCATCACAAAAACAAGCAGCACACATAATTGGTCCAGGTGTTTCTAAAAAAACAAAGAAAGATAATTGGTCCATGAGAGGCATCTTTTGTAGTGCTGACCCATTAGCACTCGTATTTTTACTTTGTGAAACATTAGCGGTAGGATTTCTTTTGAACATGTCGAGAATGCATTTCTTTTGTGGGCTAAAAGAGAGCTTATATTAAATGGGGATTGACCAGGGACAGGGTTACAATCACTTTGACAGAATGGAGTACTACAAGATGGCACACTGGCCGGAAGAAAGAATACACCATTGATTCTACTGTATTCTGCCAATGGGCTATAAGATTGTTGTCTCTACCAATCCTCCTGATAGAACAGGACTCAAACTCATTAGTCTCTGCCATTTAGATCTATTGACGTTATGGTATTTGGTAGCTGTGGCCACTGCGGCACAGTCGGACTCAATGATATGCCCCGTGAAGATTTCACTCGTCCAGTCAACTGCAGCTATAAGGAAATGTGCTTAAGCCTCCCCTTCAACGACCGATGGTCATGTAGACACGATTTGCTGACATCCCGCTGCCTCTGATCCCCGTATATCCATGCATATCTCTATAGTTCTTGTAGTATGGTCTCGTACCTGTATGTGGTTGTCAACTACCTTTCTCTCTTGCGAATATGGTTGCCAACTACCTTGCTAATATATATGCCCAGACCTAGTAATAGAGAATCACTCGTAGGAAGTGTGGAGGAATGAACAATATATATATAGTCTGGTGGGGATATAGTAGTGTGTGTAAAGGGAGAGATGGCATCAGTAGACATTACTCTCGAGTCGCAGTTGGTGGAGTATTCATTCTGTCTCCACGAGATGAATGTCAGTCTTTTACACATTGGTAATTGAGCACTCGGCGCGGTTATTTGGAGGGGCGTTTCAATTTTGCATTATCAATAAATAAAAGGACATCACCTTTTCATATCAAAAGGTTGTGAACCTACATGATACTTTGGTGAGTATACACATTACTGCAAAACCAAAGTGATGAAAACAGCATAGGCGTTTCTTGGCTAAATACATTATTGGTAGAGAGATGATAATAAACAAGGTAGTAGGTGTAAGCATGTGGATGTTCCTCGATTGGGAAAAGCAAACATGTCACAAGAATGCAGCCGACAGAAACATTGAAAAAGAAACAAGAACAAAAAGCCCGCAACACTGGAAACCAAAACTCGTCGCTCCGCACGAGCGACATGGGTGGCGAACTAGCTACCGTCGATAGCTGCCGTCTCACCGTCTTCCCTCCTCACCGCCGCCAGGGTGCGCCGCCGGGCAAAGTCTGTGTGGCAGCGGCGGAGGCGGGGCTTCCTTCCTCTAGGAGCGGTCGTCCCCATGGCTGGTGTGTGCGGGCGCCAGCACGTCGGTCGTCGCGCAGATTGTTCCGGCAATCTGGAGCACCTCTCCTCCGGCCCTGGGGTCGAGGAGGCATGTGCTTCTATGGCCACTCTGGTCAGGTGCGGCACGGTCCTAGTGTGCGCGTGTGCATATCAGTGGGGCTTTGCTCATGGCCTGGGCACGTTGTGTGGCGGGGACGCGACATGGTGCATGGTGGAGGGTTGCCATCCCTATAGGCCGCAGCGGCTTGCTGGTCGGTGTTCTGCTGTTGGGGAGCGAGGAGGAAGTCGCGGCGATGGCCCCGGGGTGTGAGCCATGGCATCTTGGTCACGGTGGTGGCAGGATTTGGCTGATGGATCCGCATCTGTTTGGAGCCCCGGAGTGTGCTAACGGGTCAAGCTCGGTGGTCGACAATGGAGGCCACAAGTTGCAGCAAGAGCGGCTCTGACAGTCTCCACACATGCAGGTGGTCCAGATTCGCGGACCACTGTAGGGATGAGCGTTTTTCAGTCACATGCCTTGACCCAACTCTGTCGGTGCCATCAACAGCAGCGCTTTCGAGAGTCCCTCCATGGAGATATTGTGGTGGAATTCCTTGGCTCTCTCGTCGAAAACGTAAGCTCCATCCGATTTCTAGAGCAGGCAACGGGGACGTCTTCCTCGCTTCTCCCTTTGGGCATTGCTTGGGTGAGCTAGCTTGTGCTTGCTGCGGATGACTGATGTGTGCAGAGGCGGTGGCCTCGGAAAGTGATGCTCGAGGCAGCTCCATGGGGTGTGGCATCCTCTTTGCCTTCGCTTGGGTGGAAACCTTGGGCCACTTGGTTGCAAGTTTGTTAGCCCGGTCGACGCGCTATAGTAGGGGCAGTGGCCCCAGATGTGGTGCGACACTTGTGGTCTGCGTGCGGTTGCCTTGAGCGGCGTGAGCTGCATGCATCCGGATTGTACGGCGTTGCAACTCGACAGCGAACGGTGGCATGTCGGGGCGGTCGTGTGGCATCCAGTCTGCGTGCGGTTGACCTGTGCAGCATGGGCTGCGGGCATCCGGGATAGTGCGACGTTGTGGCTCGAGTGGGGACGATGCATATTGGTGCGGCAGCCTCGGAAGGTGTTGTTGGTGGGCTGCGCAGGGTGCGTTGTGACAGGGGCCCCGAGATTTCGTCGGCATTGAGCACGTATCACCTCATGTCATGTGGACGAGGAAGTTGCTCTCGATGTCGGCGTTGTCATCATATCAAGGCTTCTATGGCAATGATGATGGGAGAGCGATGTCGGAGATGCGGCAACAATTGTGATAGTCAGCTCTTCTCCAGCGTGTCCGCGTGACTGCCTCAACTGATTTGTTGCTGCAAAGTCAAAGCTGCAGTGGGTGGTTCGTTTGGCGATCTCCTGAGGCACGAGCCATGCCTAGTTATCCTCCGCGGTTCTTTGCTTGAGTCGGAGTTGCGTTGTCTGGTCGTAGGTAGCTGAGTGCTCGCACAAATGTTCCAACGGCTTTACTCGGTCTCTGTAGTGTCGGTTGAGTCGACAATCACCATCGGCAAAGTCGGAGTCATTTGAGGGTTTAGGGATGGCGATGATGCCTTTAGGGGAGGAGTGGTAACGGGGACGCCTTCGCGCTATCCTGACAAGACCGTCCATGGTGTGGTGTGAGTGGGGTACCTTATGGGTGTCGCTCAGCGGTTGTGATTGTTTTTCTTTCGGTTTTCCATAAATAGCTGGTTAATCTGATTTTCACTTGGTTTTCAAAATTAGCTGAGCAACTCTTTTCTTCTTAATGAATGCGAAAAAACCCAGCAACTAAGGAGGTAAAACCCTCGCAAAAAAAACTAAGAAGGCAAAATGGGCCAAATGAGATATAGATGACATCAGTCGACTGAGACTTCATTAAGTCTCAGTTCTAGGCACACCCCTACAACTTTGATCCAAGGGAAATGATCTGTCGTTGTTGAGTGCAAGAATGGTGGACAGCTACTTCTGACTGAGGTATACTTTGTACCAAGCATATCTTGCAATGTGAATAGTCTGGGTAAGTTATCGGAGGATGGAATTCGAGTAGTGCTGGACGACACGTTCCTATGGATCGGGGACAGGTTTGCGAGTGTGTAGATGAAGGTAAAAGGAAGGCCTAACTGTGTGTAGAAAGTGTCACTTAAAACATCACGTGGGGATGTGCACATGTCACCAAGGAATCGGAGCCGAGAAGCAATGACGATACAGCAGCAGCCGCCCGACCAAGGAACACCAACGGGCTGCGGGGGCCACGCGAACTGCGCTATAATTTTGCTTGGTGCAGGCCACGGCGGCGCCGACGTCGACATGGATGGCATCAAGACATTCATTCGGTATGCAAGATTAGGAGGGTCAATGTTAGTTCTAATCTTGCTACGTGTCATCAGTCGTTTCCTGCATGCATGTTTAATCGGAAGTTTGCATGCGTCGTAGATTTTCACTTTATAGTTTGCACATGTTGCAAATAAATTAGGTCCTGTCACGTGTCTGTGCACACACAGGATTAGATTGAGTCATAGCTGTCTTGATCAGTCTCCAATTGATCTTCCGTAGGATGCTACGGGCAAATAGGATGGTGGCAGACTCAGCGATGTAATCGACCACGTTCGGTCGTTCGTGTTGCCGAAAGAATAAAGAAAAGAAACACTTGTTCAAAAAAAGAGAAGAAACAGAAAAAGAGGCAGGAGTGCACAGCACCAAAAATAATCTCTCCTGTGTCTCTCGTCGTTTTCCCTCCACAATGCTCACACACATGTGTTTCCGGCCTGTAATCTAACAATACTTAGACACTTACTGCAAATTGTGCGGTTTTGATAGAAAAAGGGGAAATGTAGAAAAAACAAAATTCTTGGTACATCTGTAAGATTTGATGGGAAGCGTTAAACCCTTTGCTCGGGCCGCATGTATATTTATAGAAGAGTTGCCGTGGCTTACAATGTTTCGGAATATCGCTAGGACTTCCAGATTACAACGGGAGATAGACTTGGAGAAGAAGAACAGAAGAAAAGATAGAAACAGAACAAGTTTAAACATATCTGACTACCTCTACGTATCCTGTTCTAACATCCTCCCTCAATCCAAACCTATGAAAATTTCTCTAGGTTTAGATTGTATTTGAACTTGTTCAATCTCCTTGTAGTAAGCGGTTTAGTGAAGCCATCGGCGAGTTGATCTCCTGTGGGAATAAACTTGATATCAAGTAGCTTTCGTGCTACTCTTTCTCTCACGAAGTGGAAATCAACCTCTATGTGTTTTGTACGTGCATGGAACACATGATTTGCAGAAAGATAGGTGGCCCCAATGTTGTCACACCATAACCTTGCAGCTTGTGGAGTTTTGATCCCTAATTCATATAGAAGGGTCTGAATCCACATGATTTCAGCTGTTGCATTTGCAAGAGCCTTGTATTCTGCTTCAGTGCTCGATCTTGATACAGTAGCCTGTTTCCTTGCACTCCATGACACAAGGTTTGATCCCAGAAACACAGCAAATCCACCAGTAGACCTTCTATCATCAGGACATCCTGCCCAGTCAGCATCTGAATATGCACTAACTAGCAAAGATGATGACTTAACAATCTTAATTCCAAGTCCCATTGTGAACTTTAGATACCTCAAGATTCTTTTTACTGCAGTCCAGTGAACTATACTAGGTGCACGCAAGAACTGACATACTTTGTTGACAGAATATGAAATATCAGGTCTGGTCAACGTTAAGTATTGTAGAGCACCAACAACACTCCTATAGTTTGTTGCATCATTCGGTCCAAGTAACTCACCTCCTTCAATTGTAAGTTTCTCAGAAGTGGAGAGTGGTGTGCTAACCGGTTTGCAATGTTCCAGTCCTACCCTTCTTAAAATATATGTGGTGTATTTCTCTTGTGTAAGAAGTATTCCATCCTTGATCTGTTTTACCTCTATACCAAGAAAATAGTGAAGATTACCCAAATCCTTAAGTGCAAACTCCACATTAAGATCACGAAGCAGGCAGGTAGTGGCTTCTGAGCTGGAGCTAGCAACAATTATATCATCAACATAGACAAGAACAAACATAGAGATGTTGCCTTTGTGATAAAAGAATAGTGAGGTATCTGCCTTGCTTGGAACAAAACCAAGTTGTTGTAACTGAGTACTCAACCTGGAGCACCAGGATCTTGGAGCCTGTTTTAAGCCATACAAAGCTTTGTCCAATTTACAAACAAAATGAGGTGTGCTCTTGTTTTCATACCCTGGTGGTTGCCGCATGAACACTTCTTCCTCAAGAACACCATGAAGAAACGCGTTCTGGATGTCTAGTTGGCGTAAGCTCCACCCTCTGGAAATAGCAATAGACAATACAAGTCGAATAGTAGCTGCCTTAACAACAGGGCTAAAGGTATCCTCATAGTCAATTCCAAACCTTTGTTTAAACCCTTTTGCAACCAATCTAGCTTTGTATCTATCTACGCTTCCATCAGACTTCCGTTTAATCTTATAGACCCATTTGCAGTCAATCAAATTCTTTCCCTTTTTAGGTGGTACAAGATGTCAAGTTTTATTTTTCATGAGCGCTTGATATTCATTATCCATAGCCCCTTTCCATTCTTTGTGAGCAAGTGCTTCGGCTAAATGAGTAGGTCCACCCGAGCTTGTGAGAAAAGCATATTTGCGAGAGTCATACCTCACTGTACCATCCTTGTATTCTTTAGGCTTGAACACTCCAGATTTTGACCTGGTATGGCGCTGATGAATTTCAGGTGACCCACATGTGGCAGCTGTTGTAGTTTCAAGATTACTAGAATCGGCCGCAGAAGATCCAGCCAAATCATCCTGGGCTGCAGCGCCACAGGGCTCCAGATCCGAGGGGGGCGCGCGATCCGGTGAGATCTGCCTCGCACCAGGCGCCCCAGCATGGGATCTCCGCACAGGACTGTCGGCGGGTCCCGCTTCGGTCGGACTGTCAGCCATACAGCGCGCAGGTTCCCGCGTGGCGCATGCGGGCAGGCTGCACCCCACACCATCTGGGTCCACGCCTGCGTCTCGGTCGACCACTGGCTCGGCTGGTGGGCTCGCCCTGCCATTTGGCGTCATGGGAGACGCGGAAGGCGTCGTTGCACGCCCTGTACGCCGAACTGCAGGAGTATCCACCTGGGATCGGGCGCCTTCCCTGGAGCTGCAGTCCTGCGCCAAATCAGCCTCGGATCTAGCGCATATTTCGTCCTTTTCTGCACACATAAAATCATAGCCAGGTGTTGCATTGTTTTTATTAGTATCTGAATTTTTTTCTGGAATAGACACATGATCATGTTCTATTAATTCTCCCCCGTGATCAGGACGTGTCGAAGGATCTGAAAGAAGGGAGATTTCTGCTCGAAGAAGAGCTCCCGCATTTGGATGAAGTTTGGCAAAAGGGAAACTAGTTTCATCAAAAATAACATCCCTAGAGATGTAGATGCGTCCAGTTGAAACTTCTAGACACTTGTATCCCTTATGAAGATTGCCATATCCAAGAAAGACGCATTGAGTAGAGCGAAACTCAAGTTTGTGGCGATTGTATGGGCGAAGATTAGGATAACATGCACAACCAAAAACTTTGAGAGAATTATAATCTGGCTTTTGATGAAACAATCGTTCTAAAGGAGTTATGTTCCCAATAACTTTAGTAGGCAAACAATTGATGAGATAAGTGGCAGCAATGAATGCTTCATCCCAATACTTTAGAGGCATAGATGCATGAGCAAGAAGAGAAAGACCTACTTCAATGATATGACGGTGTTTGCGTTCAGCAGAACCGTTCTGTTGGTGTGCATGTGGACACGAAACATGATGCTCAATGCCTATGTTTCTAAAGAAAGAGTTGAGTTTCTCATACTCTCCTCCCCAGTCACTCTGGACTGTAATGATTTTCTTGTTAAATTAACGTTCAACAAGTTTTTGGAATTCTTGGAAGACAGAGAAGACTTCGGATTTGAACTTAAGCAAGTATCCATGTAAACTTACTATAATCATCAATGAAGCTAACATAATATTTCTTTCTTCCAAACGAATCTCTGGCATGACCCCATACATCACTGAATATCAGTTCCAACGGAGCATGAGACACACTATTTGATCTAGGATAGGGGAGTTGGTGACTCTTGGCACATTGGCAAGCATCACAAACAGACTCTTTATTTTCATTACTAGACAATTTAAGATTGCCTTTATTCACTACTTGATCAACTATTTTGAATGAAGGATGACCTAATCTTTGATGCCACCTTTCTAAAGATGGCTTGATGACGGAGTAGACTTGGCGATGAAGCTTGCGGCTAAAAGCTCTTGATGTGACAGGGTATAGACCACCAACGCATCTACCGTGATGGAGGAGCTCCCTCGTTGCCCGATCCTTAATGAAAAAATACTTGGGATGAGTTTCAAAGAAGATATTGTTATCAGCGGACAAACGAGACATGGAAGCAAAAAATTTGTTGGCTTGTGGGACATGAAGAACATCTTTTAGAAGAAGATCACGTTATTAGGGAAATTAATAGAAGATTGACCAATGTGACGTATGTCCATACCTCCTCCAGTTGCGGCGGTGTTTATCTGATCATTGCCATAATATCTCTCCCGGTTTGCAAGCTTCTCCAATTCGCTAGTGACATGATCAGTAGCTCCAGAATCAGCATACCAGATGGTTTCGCCAGCTTCTTGTTGCTCCCTGATGGCTGCAGCTACATGGCGCTCTTCAGGCACGTAATCTTCGTCGTAGCGGTGCCAGCAATCTTTCACCTCATGCCCTGACTTTTTGCAAAGTTGGCAACGCGGCCTGGTGTTGGAGTAGGAGGCGCCGGAGGAGCGTGGGCCAGAGTTGTTGGCGCGCCCACACCCGCTGTTGTTGCTGTTGCCGCGTCCGCACCACTGTTGGTGACCGCGGTGACCACGGCCTCGGCCTCCAGTGCCGCGACCACGTGAGATAGAATTAACTGAAGACTGGCGGATGGTGTTACCTTGTAGCAGATTCATACGGGCTTCAAAACTTAGCAACTGATTGTAGAGCTCTTGGACGGTCACCGGCTCGATGCGTGCAGCCAGGGCTGAGATCACCGGGTTATACTCGATGTCCATCCCTTTGAGCACATAGGAGGTTAGCTCTCCTTCAGAGAGGGGATCGCCGGTGCAGGCAATCTCATCGGCGAAGGCTTTGATCTTCGCCAGATACTCAGGCATGCCCATGCTCCCTTTGTGCAGATTGGCGAGGGCGATGCGGGTGTTGACGATCTGTGCTTGCGTTTGGGCAGCAAAGGAGGCATGGATGGCACTCCACACCTCGGCCGGCGTCTGAAGAGTAGCGACCTGCGCAAGAATCTCACGTGACAGAGACCCCATAAGGTATCATTGTACCTGTTGCTGCTGGGCGTACCAGATCGACCGGGCGTAGTTGAAGACTTGCTCCTCTTTCCCTTCTTTGGTGACGGTGATGGTAGGAGGGGGCGCCGGACTTGCGGCGTCAAGGAAGTGTTCCATCTGTGCTCCCTTTATTTGGGGTAGCACGATGGCCTTCCAGAGGAGGAAGTTCGTCCTCGTGAGCTTCTCAGATGGAGGAGACCCGAGAGAAGAGACGCTGCTGAAGGTGGAAGAGGATGCATAGGTGGATGGTGCAGATTGGGTGGACAAGGCGCTCATGGTGGATCCAATCAAGGCGGTATTGGTGGCGGCGATGGTGGAGGCAGCGGTGCTGGCATTGGTGCCTGACATGTTTTCTCTCGATGTCTCTCTCTGGATAGGTTTCAGGTTTCTCTCTCAATCAACTAGATCGATCTCTCAGGGAAAACTAGACGTATGAGAGGAAGGGCTCCGATGACCATGTAAGATTTGATGGGAAGCGTTAAACCCTTTGCTCGGGCCGCATGTATATTTATAGAAGAGTTGCCGTGGCTTACAATGTTTTGGAATATCGCTAGGACTTCCAGATTACAACGAGAGATAGACTTGGAGAAGAAGAACAAAAGAAAAGATAGAAACAGAACAAGTTTAAATATATCTGACTACCTCTACGTATCCTGTTCTAACAACATCATCTGGTCCAGAGCATGTAGACAACTTATTGCCCACGCTCATGAACTTTACCTGAAAGAGGTGCTTATTCCGACTTTTCTAGGTCTCCCATGGGTGAGCTTAATAAGTGATACCACAACCTTGGTCTTGTCGTTTGCCCAAAACTGTTGGTTTCATCCACTCGCTATGTCTATCCTATCCACAGTGTTATGTATTCTGTGCCCCTGCATCAAGCTGGCTGATTAGAGAACAGACTGGCAACCTCCTCCAAACATTTTACCAAATTGGGCATGTGACCAGAAGATGCTTCGTCGTTGCTGGAACAGGTAGATGTTGGTGCAAGAATGTACTTGGTAGGCGCCCAGTCTCTGGAGAGACGTTTTAAATCTAATATTAGTAAAGAAATTTTCCAAAATGTCGATGAGTTCGTTGTATTACACTAGTGTAGTCAAATTGACAGCGCTCTCGAGCCCGCTGTGGACGATGGCCTGCCTCGTGTTATCCTCCGTCTTCGCCGTCGTCATCAGGGCCGATCGAATCATCACCGGCATCCAGTCGGTATTTAGTTCTTTGATCAGTGCGGTCACGACGACGACATCCTGCCATCCGGGCCGCCAGGATGTTCATACCAGGGGCGATCACGTCCGGCTACAATGATGAACATATTTCATGCCGGGGCTTACAAAGGATATATATAGCAGTGGTGACCTACATCGACATTGATTCAT
>NC_041386.1:696106854-696121021 GCF_002162155.2 Triticum dicoccoides | reverse complement strand
ATGGAGCGAATATGGACTTATAAAAGTAAACATAAAAACCGTGAATTTATAAATAAGTATATGAAAAAAGAAAAACAATGACATATTCGCCGGAGCGACAAACACGAAACAGATGACGAACTTCCACCCGAGCAACAAACACCAATCCGTTTGTGTAGATTGTTTTAGTACATTATTCAAGTTCAATGGAACGACATATTACCCGCTGATAATATGATGACATAGGGATGTTATTTTACACAGAACTGAAGTCGCAAAAAAAAGACTAAAGAGAAGAGAAAAAAATACCAGCCACCACCTCCCGATATCTTTTTTTTTAGATGGAACACTATGATTCCATACATCACCCACGTCCAACCAAGATCATTTACAGATGAAAATTAATGAAAACCTGGTCGAATTTTACCACCGTCAAAAGATCATGTGGAGACAAAGGGACAGAATAGAATGGCTATCTGCGGGCGATAAAAACACGTTCTTTATTCACCAAAGAGCGAATAAGAGAAGGAGAAGAAACTTGATTAAAAGTTTAGCTGCATCAAACGGGCTAACCATTGAGGACCCGTTGCTCTTGGAGGCCATGGCGACGGATTTTTATTCATCATTATTCCAGTCAGAAGGGGTGACCGACATTCACAAAGTAATTGTTTGTGTCCCTGTGAAGGTCACTGATGCCACGAATGAAGTTCTTACAGCAACATACACGAGGGACGAGGTGAAAACTGCCCTTTTTCGGATGTTCCCTCAAAAGGCACATGGGCCAGATGGTTTTCCAGCTCAATTTTTTCAACATAATTGGGATTTGGGAGGTCTGTGGTGATGATGTGACAGATGCAGTTCTTCATATTGTTGGGGGATTGGACAGCCCTGAAATGATTAATGCCAGCATCCTAGTGCTGATTCCAAAGGTATCCAACCCCTCCACCCTTTCACAATTCCGCCCGATCAGCTTATGTAATGTGCTTTACAAGATTGCGTCCAAGGTTGTTGCAAACCACCTCAAACAGATTTTGCCTGAGATAATTTCCGAATAGCAATCAACCTTTGTACCAGGAGGCCTAATCATTGATAACATTATTTTTGTGTATGAATGCTTACATTTCATGAAAAGAAATAAGGCAAAGAAGCATAGGTTATGCACTTTAAAGTTGGATATGATGAAGGCCTGTGATCGAGAGGAACGGGCCTATCTTCAAGCAATCATGACCAAGTTGGGCTTTAAAGCTCGGTGGATCTTGGTGGTAATGAGTATGGTGAGTGCAGTTACTTCCTCAGTTTTGTTCAATGGAACAAAACTTGATGAGTTCAGACCCACAAGAGCTATCCGTCAGGGAGATCCTCTTTCACCCTATCTATTCTTGCTGGCAGCAGAGGGCCTTTCATGCCTCTTGAAAGCTAATGTTCAATCATCTAATCTTTGTGGAATTAAAGTGGCGGACACTGCCCCGGCAGTAAGTGACCTTCTTTTTGCTGATGACAGCCTGCTGTTTTTTAAAGCAAGTCGTGAAGGGGCAGAATAGTTATCAAACCTTTTGGATGTATACTGTTGCGCATCAGGCCAAAGAATTAACCGTGACAAATCTTCAGTTTTCTTTAGTAAGGGTTGTCCTGATAACCTCAGACACGAGGTAATGACTTCTCTTGGTGTGACTAAAGAGGCATTAAATGATAAATATCTTGGCATGCCGTCTGATGTTGGTAAATCCAAAAACAGAACTTTCAAGTATCTCAAAGATAGAATTTGGAAGAAGGTTCAAGGTTGGCTTGAAAAGTTATTGTCAGTTGGAGGTAAAGAGGTGCTTATTAAATCTTTCATTCAAGCCATTTCGGTATATTCTATGTCATGCTTTAAACTTCCAAGGGGCCTTACTGAGCACATCAATTCTATCATTCGTAAATTCTGGTGGGGGAGCAAGAATGGTACCCGGAAAGTTGCATGGGTATCTTGGGACATCATGTCTAGGCCAAGGTATATGGGAGGTCTTGGTTTTCATGACATGGAACTATTCAATTTAGCCTTGCTAGCCAGACAAGCCTGGAGGGTGCTTCAGGACCCCCACACGCTTAGTGCAAGCATTTTGAAATGTGTGTACTTCCCTCAATCAACAATTTTAGATGCATCCTTGGGGAGTCACCCTTCACAGATATGGCGCTCATTGCTTGAAGGAAGAGACGTACTAGTCCAAGGGCTGATACGCAGAATTGGTGATGGTTTAAGTACGGGAATATGGCAACACAATTGGCTACCGAGAGATATAATGATGAGGCCAATTACTCCACCATCGACCTTGGGACCTATTTTGGTCAGCGAGTTAATTGACCATACATCGGCTAGCTGGAGGGATGAGTTAATCCATGACACTTTTCTGCCTATGGACGCTGAAACTATCCTTGATATACCTTTATGCACACGACAGGTCAAAGAGTTTTGGTCCTGGAGCAAGGAGAAAAATGGCATGTTCACTATCTGCTCTGCTTACAAAATGTTGGTTCACACAAAATTCACCAGAGGCAGTTGGCTTGAGGAGTCTGCAAGATCTTCTACAAATGAACAAACAGCAAAGGATTGGTCGCTCTTTGGGGAACGCAAGTCCCAGCCAAGCTCAAATTATTTCTCTGGAGACTTGCTCTTCATTCTTTGCCAACTAACGATGTCAGAGCAAAGTGGAAGATGGCTGATAACACGAGGTCCAGCTTGTGTGGCACGGAAGATTCATGGAAGCATGCACTGTTGGAGTGCTCGCCGTTCAGATGCGTGTGGGCTTTGCCGGATTCAGACATTGTAGAGCACATGGCCAACACAAATGAAAGCATCACTATCGCAGGGGGAATTTCTGCAAATGACAGTCACTCTATGGGCGATTTGGTTTGCACGACGGAAGGCGATTCACGAGGCCGAATTCCAATCTCCTATGTCAACTCATTTGTTTATAAAAAGGTTCATTGATGATCTAACTTTGATCGAGACACCTAGGAGACATGTTCAAGCAGGCACAACTGCTGGTCACAGTACACGCGAACCCTGGGTTCGACCACCTCCGAGTTTCTCAAAATTTAATGTTGATGCTGCTGTTTCATCACATAATGGAAGGGGCTCTGCTACAGTTGTGTGCAGGGATGAAAGGGGAGAGTACTTGGGTGCATCTGCTATGGTCTACTCTATCACAGATCCTACAACGCTTGAAACGTTGGCTTGCAGGGAAGCTTTAACTTTGGCTCTGGACCTAGACGAGCACCGCCTTCTTATTTCTTCAGATTGCAAGTCAGTTGTCAAAGTCATTGAAGAAGGCTCTGGAGGAAGAAACACGGCTATAATTAAGGAGATTCATGCAAGGAAGGATGAGTTTGACGCTTGTGATTTTTGTTTTGGAAGTAGGAAGAGTAACTTCGAGGCTCACAAGCTAGCTAGATATGCTATTTCTCTTGATATTGTCTGCCATGTGTGGTTTGGCACCCCGCATGACCCTGTAATCATCCCTCCGAACATTCTGAGTTAATATATGAGGGGTATTTACCTGGAAAAAAAGGTCCAACCAAGATGCTGGCCTGACGAACGTTTACATCATCTGGGATGGTCCCAGACCTGAACTCCCGATCAACATCTTGGCGAGCGCCAAAGAGCTAATGGATGCGCTAATTTATTACAACCCCGTGGGGCAAAAGAAAACGGAGTTAATATCATAAAAGTACCACACTTCGACATGTTGTAACGGATTGATACCATTAGTCATATTTTTGGCAAGCCAGTACCATCTCTGTGACATATTGTTGCAAAATGGTCTAAGCCACGTATAACAGTGTGTTGACGCTGTATCTAACCCGCGGCGCCCTCTTTCAGGTGCTGATGTGGCATGTTATTTTGCGAAAAAGACCCTTTGTTTTTATTCAATCACGTATATGTCACTAGTTTGCCAGATAAGGGTCTGGCCTAAAAAAACTACATTAGAGCATCTCTAGCAGACCCCGCATAACGCCCCGACCCGCAAAATAACCGCCAAAATACGGGTCGGCGCGGAAAATCCCGCCCGAACAGACCCCGCAAACGCGGCCGGCCCGTAAAAAAATTTGTGGGGCGCGGCAAAATCTCTTCCCCGACCCGCGAATACAAGGGTTCCTCCCCGCCCCCTCCCCCCACACCCCCACCCCGTCGGTGCCTTGCATATAGCAGGAGCGGCTGGTGGGGAGAATATTTCAGCCCGCGCTTTCCCCGCCTACCACCTCCCCGCTCCTCCTCGCCCCGCCGCCGGGCCGCCGCCCAAGATTCCGGCAAATGTAGTCAGCAAGATCACGCCGAAGGCTGCCACACGCACGAGGTTGCCCTCCGCACCCCCTCCTGCATCAGCGGGCCGAAAAGTTGCCGATCTACGGCCATTCGTTGGGGGCAGCCCGAATTTGGCTTTTCCGGCCGCCGGTGGCTGCGCCAAGCGATGGACGGTCGGGGAGCACCTCGTGCATCCCTGGCAAAGTCCCATCACCGCATGCACAGGTTCGTCATGTCGCCGCCGCCGACAGTTTGCCGGCATGGATTCGGCCGGCCGGCCGGCCGCCGGGCTCGGCGCTCGCGCAGCGGCTCTGCGGCTCCCCGATGCCGCTCATACAGTGCGACGACTGCACATGGACAGTGCTGCGGCTAACTTCGAGCACGCTGAAGCACCCCAGATGGGTGTTCTTCAAATGCGAAAACGACGGGGAATGTGTTCTTTTCATTCGGCTTTGGCACCGCATTCTTTGATTCAATTGCGATAGCTCATTTCGAACACCATCATGTGTGTAGGAAGATGCATGCTCATTTTGGTTTCAGGAAGGCAAATACATTGATTTATTGATAGAAAGAAACTTAATAGATGTTGGTGCACTTCTTAGCAGAAACGAAGGCAATGAAGCGGCTGCATGTGCAACTAGAGGGGAAGCAACGTCTACTTCTTTAGAACCAAAGAAGAAGAATGAAGAATGCAAAATCAAGAATCCACGGATCAACAATGAATGCATGGAGAAGATATTGGTCATGGGAGCAGTTATGGAAGTTGGAAATCTTCAAAAATGCATAATTGTGGTTCTTGTTTTTTTTTTGTCTTGCTATTCTAGCAAAGATTTGGTGATATCTATGTATCCAATGTTGTTGAAGAAGCAAAGAAATGTATTATCTTGTGTCAATTTCAAGTGCAAATTTGTGCCCTTTTACGGGTCGGCTTTGCGGGTTCTGGTCTGGAGCCGCTCCCGCCGGCCACAAAGCCGTTTTTCCGCAAACTGCAGACGCGTTTTGCGGGTCGGTGTTATGCAGGTTCTGCTAGAGATGCTCTTAGCGCGAGCGCACAAACTGGGATTCGAACCACTGCGCTACCGGATACTTTATGTCAAAACGCACGCGTTCGCATTGTATACTTTATGTCGTCCTGTTTTTTATAGGGAAAAGTTTAACACGCGCGCTCGCCAGGATTCGAGCTGCAGCTAGCCGTTTGCACAGAGCGCTCGCCGCCGCTGCGTTACTGTTCCTTTTGCGTCCATTGGCACGCATACGGCTTTGTATAATTTTTACCGTTCTGTTTCTCATAGGAAATTAAAAAAATTCGAAAAATAAACTACCGCCTTCCTGCCGGTATTCGAATCAGCGCCGAGCAGTTCGCAGAGCACACTCGCTACCACTGAAACATTTGCTTCAAATAGCATATGTGCAACTTTTTTATATTTTGGAACGTTCAGTTTTTTATGCGATACTAATACATGTGTACATTAAATTTTATATGATATAGAAAAATTATATGATATTAAAAAAGTTTATTGCACCGTATAATTAGAAAAATATTCATTGCGTCATATATTGAAATTTTCATTGGATAAAACGTATCGTATATGAAAAAAATTGCTCATCACATATTGAACCTTTTTCAATATATAATTATCGTATTTATGTATAAGATGAACATTTAAAAAAAATAAGATGAACTTTTGTCGTATTATAATAACGTTCATCCAATATATATTCAACATTTTTAATATAAGATGCATATATATGTATAATTTTTTCAATATACGATGCACACACTGCATACAGAAGAAAACCGATGGCCTGAAAAAACATTAAAGAAATCCTGGAAAAATATATATACACAAAAAAATGGAACAGCTCAAAGTATAAATAGGTGTATGCGCGGGCTCATTGATGTGAACGATGCAGTGGCGCAGCAGCAGCTAGCTCTGGGTGCGAGACTAAAAAAATTCAAAAGTATAAACTACCGCCCGCCCGCCGGTATTCGAATCTGCGTTAAGCAGTTCGCAGCGCGCGCTCGCTACCACTGAAACATTTGCTTCAAATAACATGCGTGCAACCTTTTATACTTTGGAATGTTCGGTTTTTCATGTGATACTAATAAATGTGTCAATTAAATTTTATACGGTACACAAAAAATTATACGATATTAAAAACAATCATTGCATCGTATAATTTTTCTCGTATAAACTTTTCTCGTATTATAAAAAATACTAAAAAACACACATAAATTTGAGATTGTTGTGTATATTTCTAGGCCATTGTCAAAAAATATGACACTTAATTTGAGAAGTCGTCATTTATGTAAGAATATAAACTATAATTGAACAATATTTGGTCATGCAACCATGCAAGTAAGACACATTTACCAAAATAGATTACACAACAGAACAACAAGGACTTATATAGCGGGCAATATTGCGGATAGCGGACGATATAGCGGTCTAACAAGTGATATTGCGCCCGCATCATGACAACACGCTATTTTCTAACGCAACCTTAAACTAATAGCGGCAGGGTGACGCTATCGCTATTGCGGACGCAATAGCGGAGGTAGCGAACGCTATTTAAAAGCTTGTATATATATATATAATATTTGTTAATATAAGATGTATAGATATGTATAATGTTTTCAATATACGATTCACACACTGCGTATTTCCCGAAGAAAACCCAGGTTAGAGGCCGGAAGAAAGAATTCACCATTGATTCTAGTATTTGTTGGGGAACGTTGCAGAAAATAAAAAAATTTCCTACGGTTTCACCAAGATCCATCTATGAATTCATCTAAGCAACGAGTGAAAGGAGAGAGATGCATCTACATACCACTTTGTAGATCGCGTGCGGAAGCGTTCAAGAGAACGGGGTTGAGGTAGTCGTTCTCGTCGTGATCCTATCACAGGAGATCCTAGCGCCGAACGGACGGCACCTCCACGTTCAACACACGTACGGTCAGCGTGACGTCTCCTCCGTCTTGATCCAGCAAGGGGGAAGGAGAGGTTGATGAAGATTCAGCAGCACAACGGCGTGGTGGTGGATGCAGTGGGACTCCGGCAGGGCTTCGCCAAGCTACTGCGGGAGGAGAAAGAGGTGTAGCAGGGGGAGGGAGGCGCCAAGACACAGGGTGCGGCTGCCCTCCCCCCTCCTTTATATAGGCCCCCGGGGGGGCGCCGGCCCTGGGGGATCTAATCTCCCAAGGGGGGCGGCGGCCAGGGGGGTGGAGTGCCCCCCAAGGCAAGTGGGGCGCGCCCCCCACCTAGGGTTTCCAACCCTAGGCGCAGGGGGGGGGGGGCAGAGGGGGCGCACCAGCCCACTAGGGGCTGGTTCCCCTCCCACTTCAGCCCACGGGGTCCTCCGGGATAGGTGGCCCCACCCGGTGGACCCCTCGGGACCCTTCCGGTGGTCCCGGTACAATACCGGGTGACCCCAAAACTTTCCTGATGGCCAAAACAGCACTTCCTATATATAATTCTTTACCTCCGGACCATTCCGGAACTCCTCGTGACGTCCGGGATCTCATCCGGGACTCCGAACAACATTCGGTTTGCTGCATAATCATATTCATACAACCCTAGCGTCACCGAACCTTAAGTGTGTAGACCCTACGGGTTCGGGAGACATGCAGACATGACCGAGACGGCTCTCCGGTCAATAACCAACAGCGGGATCTGGATACCCATGTTGGCTCCCACATACTCCTCGATGATCTCATCGGATGAACCACGATGTCGAGGATTCAAGCAACCCCGTATACTATTCTCTTTGTCAGACGGTATGTTACTTGCCCGAGATTCGATCGTCGGTATCCCAATACCTCGTTCAATCTCGTTACCGGCAAGTCACTTTACTTGTACCGTAATGCATGATCCCGTGACCAGACACTTGGTCACTTTGAGCTCATTATGATGATGCACTACCGAGTGGGCCCAATGATACCTCTCCGTTATACGGAGTGACAAATCCCAGTCTCGATCCGTGTCAACCCAACAGACACTTTCGGAGATACCTGTAGTGCACCTTTATAGTCACCCAGTTACGTTGTGACGTTTGGTACACCCAAAGCACTCCTACGGTATCCGGGAGTTACACGATCTCATGGTCTAAGAAAGAGATACTTGACATAGGAAAAGCTCTAGCAAAACGAACTACACGATCTTGTGCTATGCTTAGGATTGGGTCTTGTCCATCACATCATTCTCCCAATGATGTAATCCCGTTATCAACGACATCTAATGTCCATAGTCAGGAAACCATGACTATCGGTTGATCAACGAGCTAGTCAACTAGAGGCTCACTAGGGACATGTTGTGGTCTAAGTATTCACACGTGTATTACGATTCCCGAATAATACAGTTATAGCATGAATAAAAGACAACTATCATGAACAAAAAAAAATAATAATAATCCTTTTATTATTGCCTCTAGGGCATATTTCCAACAGTATTCTACTGTATGCTGCCAATGGGCTATAATATTGCTGTCTCTACCAATCCTCCTGATAGAACAGGACTCAAACTCATTAGTTGATTGCTTAGCATCTTCATAAATAACCAACCATTTAGATCTATTGACGTTATGTTATTTGGTAGCTGTGGCCACTGCGGCGCAGTCGGACTCAATAATGATATGCCCCGTGAAGATTTCACTCGTCAAGTCAACTACAGCTATAAGGAAATGTGCTTCACCCTCCCCTTCATCGACTGATGGTCGTGTAGATACGATTTGCTAACATCCCGCTGCCTCTGATTCTGACCGTATGTCCATGCACATCTCTGTAGTTCTTGTATTATGGTCTCGTACCTGTGTGTGGTTGCCAACTACCTTTCTCTTTTGCGAATATGGTTGCCAACTACCTTGCTACTCCCTCCTTCCCAAAATATAAGGAGCGATTGATTTTTTACAGTCTTTGATGCACGACTTTGACCACTAATATATATCAATGTATATGGATTGAACATGTATAAATGACATCATCGTATTTGTCTTGCAGAACAATTTTATTTCATATGTATGTATACTAATTTTATAGACATAGAATACATGAAAATCATAGTCAAAGTTCCATAACGAAGACCAGAAAAGTCAAACCGCGCCTTATATTTTGGGCAGGAGGGAGTAATATATATGCCCCACGCAGTGCTTATGGCCCCACGCAGTGCACACCCTACCCCACATGTTTTCTCTCCTTCCGAGAAACGCCATATCTCCTTCTTCCCCAACGAGCCCACCGGCCGGCGCGGCGGAGGACCGCTCTACGGTGATGGCGGAATCCGCAAGTGTCATCACTGAGGAAAAGAACCAATGCAAACCCAAACCCGCACACCCAGTACGCGGACACAAATCTATTACACTAGTAGAAAAAAGGGCATCAGTCCGATTCCAGTGGGCCTTTAGTCCCGGTTCTGCAACCGGGAATAAACGGTCGGGAGTAAAGTCCCCCACTTTTAGTCCAGTTGCCTTACGAACCAGGACTAAAGGAGCTCCATGTGGCCGCTCTGGGGCGCCCAGGCAGGAGGAATTTTAGTCCTGGTTGGTAATACCGACCGGGACTAAAAGGCAGCCACGCATCAGCAGCTGCCAGACATTGGGGTTTAAAAAAAAAGAGGGGTTTAGGGGTTTTCATATTGTGTTTCCCCCTTTTACTTTTGTGTTTACCCTTCAATTCTTTTACATTTATGGTTTCATTTTTATTTAATATTTTCCATCCAACTCAACGCTAGCTACTACATATAGCAATGAAGGAACCATTACACAAGATCGTCATGAACATATATAGAGAGAAGTGACCTTTCTTTCTCCGTGCTTGGTCGAACAACAAGTTTTTGTATATCAATCTGCTACTACATCTGTACAATATAGCACCTCTTACGATCTCTGACATCATCCACCAAAATCTATTTGGAATTCTTGATGGTATTCTCCATCTTTAGGTATGATGTGGTCAACAAAGAATCCCGCCAATTCTTCTTGAATTGCTCGTATGCGATCAGGTGGTAGGAGTTCGTTCCGCTTCTCCCAGATCTAATTTAAAGAAGGGGGTCAATACATATATATATGAATGAAACTAAACATAATTGATGGTAATAAAATAAAATTGTGAATATTGCTTACGTACTTCAAATTGTTGGTCAGATAAGCCCCGCTCAGAGGTCGAGTGGCGAATGAACTCGCAAACATAGTATCCACATAAATTAGTCCCGGACATCTGTCAAACTGATAAGTAAGCATGATAATGATATTGATGAAAGTAGAATCTATGAGAGATGCACGGAACTAGCTAGTGTAAGATGATAAGCGTTCCCTACCCCTCGAGGGGGAGTAGCGGGCTGTATATATTGATGTGCTGAAGCCAAGCCTTGGCGTACAAGGAAGGTTTACAAGAGTTTGAGTAGAACAAGTAAAGGAAAGAGTTGGAGGCTGCTACGGAAACTATATTCGCTAACACCCTTCCTTAATCTTAACTATCCTAGATTAAGATTACTCTTGAACTCCTCAAACGGTCTTGCTGGTAAAGCCTTTGTAAAGCCGTTCGCCACTTGATCCTTAGAGGGAATAAACCGTATCTCAAGTTTCTTTGCTGCAACCCTCTCTCGCACAAAGTGAAAATCAATTTCTATGTGCTTTGTTCTTGCATGAAACACAGGGTTTGCAGACAAGTATGTTGCTCCCAGGTTATCACACCATAAACATGAGATACGATTTTTCTTGATCCCCAATTCCTCAAGAAGTGATTCAACCCAAATGATTTCAGCAGTTGCATTCGCCAAGGACTTGTATTCAGCTTCTGTGCTTGATCGTGACACAGTTGCTTGCTTTCTAGCACTCCAAGAAATAAGATTGGACCTAAAGAACACTGCAAAACCTCCTGTTGATCTTCTATCATCACTGCATCCTGCCTAGTCAGCATCAGAGAATGCACTCACAAGAGAGGAGCCAGAACGTTTGAAGTGAAGTCCTGTTCCCATAGTATGCTTCACATATCTTACTATTCTCTTGACAGCTGACCAATGTGCGGAAGTGGGAGCATGAAGATATTGTCAAACTTTATTAACAGCAAATGAGATATCTGGACGTGTGAGAGTTAGATATTGTAATGCTCCCACAGTACTTCTGTACCTTGTGCTCTCTTCTTCTTGAAGTGGCTCACCTTCATATGCTGAGAGTTTTTCTAAGGAAGATAAAGGTGTAGGTACTGGCTTGCAATTCTTCATTCCCATGCGAGACAAAAGCTCAATGATATATTTCTCCTGATTGAACACAATACCATCTTGAGTTTTTCTAACTTCAATCCCAAGGAAGAAATGCAAGTCACCCAGGTCTTTCAAGGCAAACTCTGAGCTCAAGTCATGCAGAAGTGCATTAGTAACATTTTGTGAAGAACTTGCAACTATGATATCATCAACATATATAAGCACAAAAATGACTACTCCAGCCTTGTTATAAATAAACAAAGACATATCAACTTTAGAGGCAATGAAACCAACATATTTCAACTGTAAGCCTAATCTAGAGTACCATGCTCTGGGTGCTTGTTTTAGACCATAGAGTGCTTTGTCAATCTTGCAAACATAATGTGGTGATTCCTTATCCTCATATCCAGGTGGTTGTCTCATGAACACTTCCTCTTCCAGAACACCATGCAAAAACGCGTTCTGTACATCTAGCTGTCTTAGGCTCCAACCCTTGGATACAACAATGGCTAGCACAAGTCTGATAGTTGCAGCTTTCACAACAGGACTAAAGGTGTCCTCATAATCAATACCATAACGTTGCTTAAAGCCCTTTGCAACTAGACGTGCTTTATACCTGTCAATGGTGCCATCTGCCTTCTTTTTGATTCTGTACACCCATTTGCAATCGATGATATTTTTCCCTTTTTGGTTTGGTACAAGATGCCAGGTTTTGTTCCTCATAAGTGCAGAATATTCCTCATCCATTGCCTTCTTCCACTTAGGATCGTCAAGTGCACTACTCAACGTTGTTGGCTCTCCTGAAATACACAACATTCCATATGGTATAGTTCCATCTTTTCTTATTTTAGGATTCCGTATACCTTTCTGTAGACGTGTCATAACCCGTGAAGAAGCTACTGGGTGAACCTCAGGAATGCTGGCCACAGAAGATCCTGACGAGCCTGCATTTGCTGACACAGGGGAATCTGCTGCCTCCTGCGCAGATGATCCTGCAGCCGAAGGTGTGGCCGCCTCCCCAGAGAGCACACAGGTCCAACCGCCCGGTCCGGCACAGCCGATCCGCTGCCAGACCGCGTTTGCAGGCGCACGCGGGGCGAGGGGGATCCGGCCCCGCTGCTGGTCCCGCCTATTGCTGAGGTGGCGGCGCGGGAGTGGCCCTCCTTGGATTCGTTGCCGCAGCTAACAGAGGCGCGATCCGAGGCGGATCTGCTCGCGCGATCCGAGGTCTGCCCGCGTACAGGAGTTCCAGGCGCCGCCGGATCACCTTCGTTGTCCGTGCCAGGTTCGTCTTCTTCCTCAGCATGCAATATAGGATCAATTTGAGCTATATTTTCAGGATTTTGATCAATTTGAGCCCTGTTTTCTCCAGAGACCTGCACGGGCAACAGAGAAGAGCAAGTACTAGTAGAAATATCGTCACTTTGATTAGTACAATTGTCGCCGCCATGATCAAAAGACCGAAGATGTGGAGGAAGAAGAAGAATTTCCTTGCAAAGAAGTGCACCGGCATTGGGATGAAGTGATGCAAACGGAAACACGTATTCATCAAAGACAACATCTCGGGATATGTAGACCCTACCACTAGGAACATCAAGACATTTGACCCCTTTATGCATGGGACTATAGCCTAAAAAGACACACTTTTTTGAGCGGAAGGCAAGTTTGCGTGTATTGTAGGGTCTAAGATTGGGCCAACATGCACAACCGAAAACACGAAGAGATGTGTAGTTTGGTGTGACACCAAGGAGTCGTGTAATAGGAGTTTCAAATTTGATAACTTTGCTTGGAAGCAAATTGATAAGATATGTAGCAGTTAAGAATGCTTCATCCCAAAATTTAAGTGGCATGGATGCATTTGCGAGCAATGCAAGCCCCATATCAACTATGTGACGATGCTTTCTTTCAGCAGATCCATTTTGTTGGTGAGCATGAGGACAAGAGACATGATGTGATATGCCAAGTTTTTGGAAGAAAGAGTTCAATTTTTCATACTCACCACCCCAGTCACTTTGCATAGCAATGATTTTAGAGTTCAGTTTGCGTTCAACAAGATTTTGGAAATTGAGAAAGACTTGGAAAACATCAGACCGTTTCTTTAACAAATAAATCCAAGTAAATTTACTATAGTCATCAATAAAGCTTACATAATAAGAAAATCTCCCAACTGAAGTAGGGGCTGACCCCCATACATCTGAAAATATGAGTTGTAGAGGAGCAGTAGACACACTAGTAGAGATGCAATAAGGTAATTGATGACTTTTTGCTTGTTGACACGGATCACAAACTGACTCAACACTATTCTCATAAGAGAGTTTATTTTTGCTAAGAACGTATTTAACTATGACTGAAGATGGATGACCTAAACGACTATGCCACCTTGATGATGATGGCTTGGTGACAATGTTGGCTTGCTTATTTGACCATGAAGATGATGATGATGATATAAGTGGATAGAGGCCTCCCACGCACCGTCCTCTAAGAATGATTCTCCTTGTTCTCAAATCCTTAACCAAGAAGAAATAAGGGTAGAATTCTATGAGAACATTGTTATCAAGGGTGAATCGATGAACGGAAACAAGATTTTTTGATGTTTGAGGGACATGCAAGACATCATGCAGGTGCAAATTTTTTATGGGGTTTTTAACAATTGAATTACCAATGTGAGTGATATTCATACCAGAACCGCTTGCCGTGCGAATTTGGTCGC
>NC_041386.1:696096854-696101854 GCF_002162155.2 Triticum dicoccoides | reverse complement strand
AGGAGTTCATTTCGCATCTGCCACGTCTAATTTGAAGAAGGGGGTTAATTAATACATATATATGAATGAAACTCAACAGAAATGATGGTGTAATAAAATGAAATTGTGAATATTATTGCTTACGCACTTCATATTGTCTTTTAGAGTAGCCCCACTTGTTTTTCAAAGTCACGGTGTGGATGAACTCGCACACGTAGTATCCACAGAAATCATTCCCTTCCTCTTGCCACAAGCACTTTACGAGTAAATAGAGGTCAATCAAACTAATAATGAAGCATTATAAATGGCATTGATGAAAGTATAGCTATAGAATAAACGGGAGATGCGCGCAACTAGCTAGCCAGTAGTACTTACTTTCGGGTATGTATATCGCAGCTCCTTCGGCAGTTCCGGAGCTTCTGCGATGAACTGTTTCCAAACCCTGCAAGACAAAGAAAGTAATTATTATTACTTGAGATATCAGGAAATGAACAAAAAGTTGCCGATATGGTGTGACAATGATGGATTGAACTAACTTGCTGAGCATTTCAGTCATGTCCGCATAGGTTTTGGGATCTTTCCGTCTCGAGTCTAAGACGGTTACTAGTCCACGCTCAAGCTTAATCTCCAGAAGAATATAGTGGTACCTGCGCACACATGCATAACTCATCAATTACATTACTATAACCTCACTCGAGTAATAAGGGAAACTGAATATGCACACAACAGTAACACTCACTTGCCGTTGTAAGAAAAGAGTATGGTATCTTTGTTTTGAATTTTGATCAACGATTGTAGCAAGTTGTCCTCGGCCTCTTTGACGTCCTTTTCAACCAGAAATTCATCTATGATATTTGTGTTAATGAACCCAATATCATAAATTTCTTGTTTTTTGCACTCGACGATCTTCAATTTGCATAATATATTGAGGATAATTAATTATAAATACATGCAATAAAAGAGTCGAGCTATATATAGACTTAATGATAGAAATAGTACTTACAGGCAGTAGCAAAAGACCATTAATTTATCGAGGGCCTTTTGATTGAAGAACGCGAAGAACTCATCAAATGGAACACACAACAAATCATTTGAAACGAGGTCGTGCTCCTCTTTAATGTTCAAAGACAAACTATTTGTCCCCTCAGACTCTCTGCAGGTTTTCATGTACCAACTATGGAATCTTCGCATCATTGTTGTCAGAGATTTTCCATCTTTGACGAGAGGCTTCCCGTACTCGTATCTGTGTTCGTCCACCTCCATGAAATCAGGAAGTGCATCGTCAGGCAGGTAATCTTCAAGATTGCCATAACCGGCCACCGTCCCCGCAGCATTAGACACATTGAGCGGGGGGCACGATTGATGTGCTTGTTCGCCGAGCTGGGCAATTTTTTTCCCCTTTGCTCGTTCGTTTAACCTTTTATCATAGACAGTAGTTCCCGACCGCTAGGCTTGGAGATATGTCTGTTCAGTAATGCGCTCATAGTTTTTTTCTCGATGGAGACTTTGGTGGTTTCCTCAGGGCATCGATAGTGCGCTTTGCTTTCATCGGATCTACCTTCTCCTCTAGAGGTGGATGTCTCTTTGCTTTCACCCCTTCAAAGAACTCCCTCACGTGGGTCCGCACAATCGTATCGGTTTCCTCCTCGGTCCTCTCGTACGGTAACTTCTCTAGAGGCTTGAGAGGTAGACCGTATTTGTATTGCCTCCCGCCTCTGGTTGTGCTGCTAGACGCCGGAGCAGACGGAGCGGCTGCGGCGTTTGTCTTCTTTCGTGCTTGCTTACGAGGCAGAGGAGAAGGAGTACGACGCGCCGGAGCAGCCGGGGCGGCGGCGGGTCTCTTCCGCCCTTGCTGGTGAGGCGGAGAAGGAGGAGGCTGCTGGCTGCTCGGGAGCGCCGGCGCAGGCGGAGAAGGAGGAGGCTTCTGGCTGCTCGAGAGCGCCGGCGCAGGCGGAGAAGGAGGCGAAGTGCCGCCACGCGCCAGAGAAGGAGGCGTAGTGCCGCCACGCGTGCCCTGGTCGTCACTCGCCGGAGGAGGAGCCGGTGGAGGAGGCGGAGTGCCCTGACTCACCGGAGGAGGAGGAGGAGGCGGAGGCGTCCAGTTTGGAAGGTTGATGAGCTCCTTCCGCCATAGGCATGGAGTCTTCAAAGCAAAACCCAGCCTAGTCTCCCCTTCACCGGTAGGGTGGTCAAGCGGGAGGTCCTCAAATCCCTCCGTTATTTCATCCACCATCACCTTAGCATATCCTTCAGGAATCGGCTGGCAGTGATAAGTTGTACCGGGTCCACTAGGATAAACAGAGCCAACAGCCGCCTTGACCTTCAAATTCATCCATCGCGCCATTATGTGGCAATTTTGAGACTCCATGATATCATCCATGGGATAGCTGGCAGGAGCCATCAAGACATGCTCCGGCTGAAGCAGCTCGGTGGAAGCCACGCTGCTTCTCCGCTAAGATGGCGGGGTAGCTTCGGGGGAAGCTTCGGCAGGTCGTTTGCTGTGATCTGCTGCTTCTCGTTCCTCTTCTCGTTTCTCTAGCCCCATTACCCTTTCGTGCAGCACCTGCAGTTGGCCCTGCTCCATTTTCTTCCTCCTCTCGTGGGTTTTGTAACCCCCTGCGTTCGGAAAACCAACCTTCCACAGAATGGAGCCTGGCGTGCCTCATGTCCGTCCAGGGTGCTCAGGATTCCCAAGGGCCATTGTAAGCTCGTCCTTCTCCCTGTTTGGAATGAACATCCCTTGTTGCGCTGCATCGATATAGTGTCGAAGGTTCTTGACTGGTATTTACAGTTGCTCGTTCGTCCAATGGCACTTCCCTGTTACAGGGTCCAAGGTTCCGCCAGCCCCGAAGAACCATGTCCGGCAACGGTCTGGCCAGTACATTGTCTCTGGTTCGATCCCTTTTTCAAGCAGATCATGCTCAGCCTTGGACCAGTTAGGCCGGGCTTTGAGGTAGCCACCTGACCCCGTGCGACGATGAAGCTTCTTCTTCACATCATTTTTCTTGTTTGTCGCCGACATCTTCTTACTCTTTTCTGATGTCTTGTGGGCCACAAATGCGGGCCAGTGATCTTTGATCTTCTCATATTTGCCGATGAATTCTGGTGTCTTTTTTTTCGACAAACTGGTTCAGCTCTTTCCTCCACCTCCTCATTAGGGTTGCCATCTTCTTAAGAGCACAAGACTTGATTAATTGCTCTTTAACTGGCTTCTCCGGATCCTCCTATGGCGGTAGGGTGAAATTTTCCTTCAGCTGAGTCCAAAGATCTTCTTTCTACATATCATTGACATAAGACACCTCAGGGTCTTCCTCCTTAGGCTTATACCATTGCTGGATGCTGATCGGGATCTTGTCCCTAACAAGAACCCCGCACTGAGCAGAAAATGCCTTCCTTGTCCGGATGGGTTCAATCGGTTCGCCGTCGGGCGCGATTTCTATGATCTCAAACTTTTCATCCGAGCTCAACTTTTTCTTCGGGCCTCGTCTCCTTACCGAAGTTGTGCTCGCACCGGAGGGCTAAAAATTATAAGGAAGAAATATGAGAGTAATCAATATGTGTACATATACCAAAACAATGGAAGCATCAATTAACTAGTCAGCACGGGCTTAACTAATATATATATACCTGGCAGGACTTGGTTCGGTCACCGGAGCAGTCAGCACGGTCTCCTTCTTGTACCTCCATTGTGTCATCGGAACCATCATGAACATAGTCCTCTTCTTGTACCGGCATTAATGGGCCGAAGCCATCATAAACATAGCCATCTTCTTCACCCAGTCCTTCCAGCTGACCATCGGTGTCGAGGAGAAATGACGCAACTTCATCACTTCCATTTGCGATTATGTCCCCCAACATCGCTTCTGTTTCTTCATCTCGGGAGTGCTCCATAGTTTCTGCAAATATTTACAACACGTCAATTATTATTCAAACATGGTACAGATGGATAAATATAAATATATATATATATATATATATATATATATATATATATATATTAGTGGCAAACGTAGAACTAGCTAGCTAATCACAATAAGGAATCATGTTAGTGGCCTCGACGCTGCTTCTCTAGGGTTTGGGATCGCCTCGACACAACGCTTCAAGGGTTTGGGGTGGCCTCGACGACAACGCTCTTTTAACTTGGTAAATTTGGGTGGCCTCGAAAGAGTTAATTTGTCGGGTAGGGGCACGGCGGGAGGGGGTAGGGGACCAACATCGTATTCTCTCTAGGGTTTGGGTGTCCTCGAGGGTTTTGGTCGAGCGAGAGGGCCGAGGGGGGTGCTGCCATTGTATAAGTTATCACGGTCGAGAGGGGGTATATATATCGACCGCCCCTCATGTTGAAGTTATCTCGAGGGGGTTATATTGACAACGACGCGACAACGACGAGAAAGGAAAATAATTAAGGAAAAGGAAGAAAAGAGGAAGAAGGAAGAAGGAAGAAGAAGAAGAAAAGAAAAAGAAAAAAAGAGGAGAAGAAGAAAGGAATAGAGGAGAAGAAGAAATTTTTTCCTTTCTTCTTCTACTCTTCTTTTTCTTCTTTTTTCCTCTTCTTATTTATTTCTCCTCTTCTTCCTCTCCTCTTCTTCCTCCTCTTATTTTTCTTTTTCCTCTCATTCTTTTTCTTCTTCTTCTTCCTTCTTTCTTCCTCTTTTCTTCCTTTTCCTTATTTTACTTCTCCTCTACACTAACCTAAAATGGACTAACCTAAAATCGATATCTACTAACAACCTAAATAAAAAATTAATACATATATGAAAAAACATATATAAACAAAAAAATGCTATGAACATTATATTCATACATACATATATAGCCATATCCATTCATCATATATATAGCTACCACATACATATATACATTATATATATCAAAAAAATGCAATGACCAAAAAAAATACACTTATGAAAAAAAATACTATGAACATGTACACATATATACACATACAAACACATATACACAAAAAAATGCAAAAAATTGCTATGGAAATTGCAGGGGCGGCAAGGCGGCGCGCGGCGGTT
>NC_041386.1:696084658-696096401 GCF_002162155.2 Triticum dicoccoides | reverse complement strand
GGACAGGGGCGGCGCGCGGTGGCCGCGCGGGGGCACGGGACGGGAGCGTCGCGGGAGTAGGCTGTGCTCACAGGGGGCGGCGGCGACGGCTCAGGCGAGCAGCCTGACGGCGTCGGTGGCGGCAGCAACGGCAAGGTGGAGCAGGGGCGTCGGGCAGTGACGGCGATGAGGAGGAGCATGGGGCGTCGGGGGAGAAGTGGGCGATTTGGCCGGAAACTGCTAAATCTGCTTATATAGCAAAGCCTTCAGTCCCGGTTGGTGGCACCAACCGGGAATAATGCATCCTTTAGTCCCGGTTGGTGCCACCAATCGGGACCAAAGGCCTCTTTTTCGGCAGCCCAAAGGGCGGGAACCGGCGGCCTTTGGTACCGGTTGGTGCCACCAACCGGGACCAATGCCTCCCCGTTTAGTCCCGGTTGGTGCCACCAACCGGGACCAAAGGCCCCTGTGCTACCCGCGTCGGGGCCAAAGTTTAGACCCACCTCGCTAGTTGAGAGGGGCGCGTAGTGGTTTATAAGCCCCACTGTCGCACCCATCTCGAGCTCCTCTCCACCGCAGGCTTTCGGGCCTACTTGCTATTGCTTTGCCTGATGGGCCTTCTGGGCCTACTGCGGGCCTGAATCCTGGCCCATACTTGGGTTTCTAGTCGTATTCAGGCCGTGGGGGCCTAGTAGGAGGCATTTTTTTGTTTTTTGTTTTCTTTACTTATTGTTGCTATTTTTATTTTTTTCCACTTTTTTGTTTTGTTTTCTGCATTATTTATTTTCTTTTGTTTTTCGCTTTATTTTTTAATTCTTTTTGCTTTTAGTTTTGAAAAAATTATAAACTTTCTGTTAGTGCCATTAGTTTCTAAATTTGAAAACACTTTTTTTGTTTTTTTGTTTTCTTTCTTGCTTTATTTATTTTAATTTGTTTCTACTTACAACAAAATACTTATTGTTGGTATTTTTAATCATTTTCCAGTTTTTTGTTCTGTTTTCTGCATTATTTATTTTCTTTTGTTTTTTGCTTTATTTTTTAATTCTTTTTTCTTTTAATTTTAGAAAAATTATAAACTTTCTGTTAGTGCCATTAGTTTTCAAATTTGAAAACACGTTTTTTGTTTTTTTGTTTTCTTTCTTGCTTTATTTATTTTATTTTGTTTCTACTTACAAAAAAATACTTATTGTTGCTATTTTTAATTATTACGAGGGCCGAACCATAAGATATTAAATCATTTCAAATGAACTATGGTATCATAAATTCACCCAGATAGCATGTGCATGTACAAAATGGACAATGGTATCATACTCATGTGTTACAAAGTTGGCATGGTATCATCATAATAGTTGCGGGAGAAAGTCTTCACTTTTTCTTCGCTTGTGTCATTTGCTTATTGCGCCGTAACCATGGATAATCTTCATCGCTTATCAGGATGCTGGGGTCAGCCTTGACTTTGAAGGGAGGAATTTCATGAAAATTTTCATAATCTTCAGACATGTTTGTCTTGCCCTCCACTCCCACGATGTCCTTTTTTCCTGAAAGAACTATGTGGCGCTTTGGCTGATCGTATGATGTATTCGCTTCCTTATCTTTTCTTTTTCTCGGTCTGGTAGACATGTCCTTCACATAGATAACCTGTGCCACATCATTGGCTAGGACGAACGGTTCGTCAGTGTACCCAAGATTTTTCAGATTCACTGTTGTCATTCCGTACTGTGGGTCTACCTGTACCCCGCCTCCTGACAGATTGACCCATTTGCACTTAAACAAAGGGACCTTAAAATCATGTTCGTAGTCAAGTTCCCATATGTCCACCATGTAACCATAATATGTGTCATTTCCCCTCTCGGTTGTTGCATCAAAGCGGACACCGCTGTTTTGGTTGGTGCTCTTTTGATCTTGGTCAATCTTGTAAAATGTATTCCCATTTATCTCGTATCCTTTACAAATCGTAACAGTCGAAGATGGTCCCCTGGACAACAAGTACAGCTCATCACAAACAATGTTGTCACCTCTAAGACGTGCTTCCAACCAACTGCTGAAAGTCCTGATGTGTTCACATGTAATCCAGTCGCCGCACTGCTCCGGGTGTTTGGGGCGCAAACTGTTCTTGTGTTCATCGACATACGAGGTCACCAAGGTAGAGTTTTGTAGAACTGTGTAGCGTGCTTGAGACCAAGAATATCCGTCCCTGCATATTATTGAGTCCCTTCCAAGCGTGCCTTTTCCAGTCAGTCTCCCCTCATACCGCGATTGAGGGAGACCTATCTTCTTAAGCTAGGAATGAAGTCAACACAAAACCCGATGACATCCTCTGTTTGATGGCCCATGGAGATGCTTCCTGCTGGCCTAGCGCGGTTACGGACATATTTCTTTAGGACTCCCATGAACCTCTCAAAGGGGTACATATTGTGTACAAATACGGGGCCCAGAATGACAATCTCGTCAACTAGATGAACTAGGACGTGCGTCATGATATTGAAGAAGGATGGTGGGAACACCACTCGAAACTGACAAGACATTGCACCACATCACTCCTTAACCTTGGTATGATTTCTGGATCAATCACCTTTTGAGAGATTGCATTGAGGAATGCACATAACTTCACAATGGCTAATCGGACGTTTTCCGGTAGAAGCCCCCTCAATGCAACCGGAAGCAGTTGCGTCATAATCACGTGGCAGTCATGAGACTTTAGGTTTTGAAACTTTTTCTCTGACATATTTATTATTCCTTTTATATTCGACGAGAAGCCAGTCGGGACCTTCATACTAAGCAGGCATTCAAAGAAGATTTCCTTCTCTTCTTTGGTAAGAGCATAGCTGGCAGGACCTTCATACTGCTTTGGAGGCATGCCGTCTTTTTCGTGCAAATGTTGCAGGTCCTCCCGTGCCTCAGTTGTATCTTTTGTCTTCCCATACACGCCCAAGAAGCCTAGCAGGTTCTCGCAAAGGTTCTTCGTCACGTGCATCACGTCGATCGAAGAGCGGAACTCTAGGTCTTTCCAGTAGGGTAGGTCCCAAAATATAGATTTCTTCTTCGACATGGGTGCGTGTCCCCCAGCGTCACTCGGAACAGCTAGTCCGCCGGGACCCTTTCCAAAGATTACGTGTAAATCATTGACCATAGCAAGTACGTGATCACCGGTACGCATGAAGGGCTTCCTCCGGTGATCTGCCTCGCCTTTGAAATGCTTGCCTTTCTTTCGACATTGATGGTTGGTCAGAAGAAATCGACGATGGCCCAGGTACACATTCTTCCTGCAGCATCCCAGGTATATACTATCGGTGTCAAGTAAACAGTGCGTGCATGCGTGGTATCCCTTGTTTGTCTGTCCTAAAAGGTTACTGAGAGAGGGCCAATCGTTGATGGTCACGAACAGCAACGCCTTTAGGTGAAATTCCTCCCATTTGTGCTCATCCCACGTACGTACACCGTTTCCATTCCACAGCTGTAAAAGTTCTTCAACTAATGGCCTTAGATACACATCAATGTCGTTGCCGGGTTGCTTAGGGCCTTGGATGAGAATTGGCATCATAATGAACTTTCGCTTCATGCACATCCAAGGAGGAAGGTTATACATACATAGAGTCACGGGCCAGGTGCTGTGATTGCTGCTCTGCTCCCCGAAAGGATTAATGCCATCCGCACTTAAAGCAGACCATACGTTCCTTGGGTCACTTGCAAACTCATCCCAGTACTTTCTCTCGATTTTTCTCCACTGCGACCCGTCAGCGGGTGCTCTCAACTTCCGTCTTTCTTACGGTCCTCACTGTGCCACCGCATCAACTTGGCATGCTCTCCGTTTCTGAACAGACGTTTCAACCGTGGTATTATAGGAGCATACCACATCACCTTCGCAGGAACCCTCTTCCTAGGGGGCTCGCCGTCAACATCACCAGGGTCATCTCATCTTATCTTATACCGTAATGCACCGCATACCGGGCATGCGTTCAGATCCTTGTACGCGGCGCGGTAGAGGATGCAGTCGTTAGGGCATGCATGTATCTTCTGCACCTCCAATCCTAGAGGGCATACGACCTTCTTTGCTGCGTATGTATTGTCGGGCAATTCGTTATCCTTTGGAAGCTTCTTCTTTAATATTTTCAGTAGCTTCTCAAATCCTTTGTCAGGCACAGCATTCTCTGCCTTCCATTGCAGCAATTCCAGTACGGTACCGAGCTTTGTGTTGCCATCTTCGCAATTGGGGTACAACCCATTTTTGTGGTCCTCTAACATGCGATCGAACTTCAGCTTCTCCTTTTGACTTTCGCATTGCGTCCTTGCATCGACAATGACCCGGCGGAGATCATCATCATCGGGCACATCGTCTGGTTCCTCATGATCTTTAGTAGCTTCGCCTGTTGCAGCATCATCGTGCACATCGTCTGGTTCCTCTTGATCTTCAGTAGCATCACCGTATTCAGGGGGCACATAGTTGCCATCGTACTTTTCTTCTTCGCCGTCTTCCATCATAACCCTTATTTCTCCGTGCCTCGTCCAAACATTATAGTGTGGCATGAAACCCTTGTAAAGCAGGTGGGTATGAAGGATTTTCCGGTCAGAGTAAGACTTCGTATTCCCACATATAGGGAATGTACAACACATAAAACCATTCTTCTTGTTTGCCTCAGCCACTTCGAGAAATTCATGCACGCCCTTAATGTACTCGGAGGTGTGTCTTGAACCGTACATCCATTGCCGGTTCATCTGCGTGCATTATATATAATTAAGTGTGTCAAAAATCATTACAGAACATCATGAATAGATAATTAAGTGACCAAATTAATAGAAGTTCATCATCACATTAAAACCAAAGTACATACATAGTTCTCATCTAACAACATAAAGCTCTGCAGAGCATCTAAATTAATTAAACCATACATTGGAACTATGTAAAACATTTCAATGCGAAAATAAATGCGATCATAATCGCAACCAATGTAACAACTGATCCAACGGCATAATGATACCAAGCCTCGGGATGAATGGCATATTTTCTAACCTTTCTAATCTTCAAGCGCATTTCATCCATCTTGATCTTGTGATCATTCACGACATCCGTAACATGCAACTCCAATATCATCTTCTCCTCCTCAATTTTTCTAATACTTTCCTTCAAGAAATTGTTTTCTTCTTCAACTAAATTTAACCTCTCGACAATAGGGTCGGTTGGAATTTCTGGTTCAACAACCTTCTAGATAAAGAAAAACTATGTCACGTTGGTCGACATAATTGTCATAAACAATAGATGAACCAATAGTTATGAGAAGATAATATATACCACATCCGAATCATAGACAGGACGAGGGCCGACGGGGGCGGATACCAAAACCATCGCACTATATAAGATGCAATAATAAAAGTAAGAAAATTATACAAGTATCTATATAAACATACAAGTAAGAATTTTTTTCCTCTCAGAAAGAAGATAAGAACAAGAGGCTCACCACGGTGGTGCCGGCGACGAGATCGGCATGGGCGATCGATGGCGGTGAAGACGGGGACGGAATGTGATAGACCGCTAAACCTAGACAAATACTAAGGAAAATGAAGCTTGGAGGTCGAGCTTGGAGAGGAGAAAGCTTAAGTAGTGTGGCTCGGGCATTCCATCGAACACCTGTGTGCATAGGAGGTGAGCTAGAGCACCACAAAGCTCTCTCCTCGCCGGCCACGAAAAACAGAGCAGTGAGAGTGCTCTGCTCGTGGGGTATATATAGGCAATTAATTGGTCCCGGTTCTTGGCTTGAACCGGGACTAAAGGGAAGCCTTTTGTCTCGGTTCAGGCCACCAACCGGGACCAATGGTGGTGGGCCAGGAGCAAGGCACATTGGTCCCGGTTCGTCCCACCAACCGGGACCAAAAGGTCCAGAGGAACCGGGACCAATGGCCCACGTGGCCCGGCCGGCCCCCGGGGCTCACGAACCGGGTCCAATGCGCCATTGGTCCCGGTTCTGGATTGAACCGGGACTAATGGGCTGACCCGGTCTGGACCATTGCCCCCTTTTCTACTAGTGTATAATTAACTGGTTAATCTTGTTTTCGCTCTGTTTTTCCTAATTATCTAAGGAACCCTTTTCTTCTTAATGAATGCAGGAATCCTGCCATTTCAAAAAAAATACCAGCAACTAAGGAGGCAGAACTTCTGCAAAAAAAAGGCAAAATGGGCCAATGATATATATGACATCGGCCGACATTCCTAGGCACACCCCTACAACTTTGATCCAAGGGAAATGATCTGTCCTTGTAGAGTGCAAGAATGGTGGACAGCTACTTCTGACTGAGGTATACATTGTACCAAGCATATCTTGCAATGTGAATAGTCTGGGTAAGTTATCGGAGGATGGAATTCGAGTAGTGTTGGACGACACGTTCCTATGGATTGGAGACAGGTTTGCGGTTGTGCACATGAAGGTAAAAAAAGCCCTAACTTGGTGTACAAAGTGTCACTTAAAACATCAGGCGGGGATGTGCACATATCACAAAGGAAGCGGAGCCGAGAAGCACCGACGATCCAGCAGCAGCCGCCCGGCTGGGGAACACCAATGGGCAGCAGGGGCCATGTGAAGGGCGCCATAAGTTTGCTTGGTGCAGGTGACGGCGGCACGACGTCGACATGGCATTAACACATCCGGTATGCAAGAAATATTGAGTAAAAAGATTAGGAGGGTGAATGTTAGTTCTAATCTTGTTACGTGTCATTAGTCTTTCCTGCATGTATGTTTAATCTGAAGTTTGCATGTGTCGTAGCTTTTCAGTTTATAGTCTGCATGTTACAAATTAAATAGGCCATGTCACGTGTCTGTGCAGGCACATGATTAGATTTAGTCATAGCTGTCTTGATCAGCCTCCAATTGATCTTCCGTGGGACGCCACGGGTAAATAGGATGGTGGGAGACTCAGTGATGTAATCGGCCACTTCGGTTGTTCGTGTTGCTAAAAATAGTCTCTGCTGTGATTCGTCGTTTTTCCTCCACAGTGCTCTCATACATGTGTTTCCACCCTGTGATCTAACAGTACTTAGAAACTTATGCCAAATTGTGCGGTTTTGACAGAAAAAAGGGGAAATGTAGAGGGGGAAAAAATCTTCGTACAGCATCTGGTCCAGAGCATATAGACAATTTATTGCCCACGCGCATGAAATTTACCTGAAAGAGGTGCTTATTCCGACTTTTCTAGGTCTCTCATGGGTGAGCTTAATAAGCGAAACCACAACCTTGGTCTTGTTTGCCCCAAACTCTTGGATCCATTCGCTATCTCTATCCTATACATAGTGTTATGTATTCTGTGACCCTGCATCAAGCTGGCTGATTAGAGGACAGACTGCCAACCTCCTCCAAACATATTATCAATTTGGGCATGTGACCAGAAGATGCTTCATCGTTTCAAGAACAGGTCGATGTTGGTGCAAGAATGTACTTCACCAAGAGCTGGGGCGTAACCCAAAATATTAACCATTGGCATCAACTCTACTAGACAATGACTCCAGTTCTTTGCTTAGTCTTAACTTAGTATAATTTAATCAGGGATGTAGCAAATTTCAGTGTATGCAGGCCAATGTGCTGGGTTCGCCCCTAACCGGGAGAACATCGGCTGTGGCAAGACGTTCCTGGGCACCATGCTGACCAAAACAAATGGGAGCCCATATTTTCCAAATTTGGAGCACCGCCACTTTTCTTTGTGTAGCAAGCATGTACCACCCAACCTATCAATTGAAGCCCTGAAGAAGTGTTTGCTAATGTCCTGATGCCTCTAATTCCTATGTTATGTTCAAATGTATCTCTCATATGCTAAGATATATGCCCAACAAGAGAGCCACTACTTAGAACGTGTGGATGGAGGAACAATATAGTTTGCTGAATATGGGAGCGGTATATATAAAGGGCGAGTTGGACCTAGAACATTACTGACACAACTGTGGCGGTTTGGTGGAATCTTCATTCCTTCTCAATGAGATGAATGCTCACGGCCTGTTGTAGCCTACATGTGTCGTCCTTTATATGTTCATAACTTGGTAGGCGAGGGATGTTTCAAATCTAATATTAGTAAAGAAACTTTCTATCGTTCGCGTCCCTCTCGTGTCGCGTCCCCCGCGGGCGACTCGTAAGGACTCAGCCGCCGCCACCGCCTAGTCCCTCCAGCGCCCTTCTCCCCCTTTGCCGCTGCCGATGGTCGGCGCCGGGCAAAGCCCGTGCATCCGACGGCGGTGGCGGAGGGTCTCTCCTCACGTTCCCGGATCCGCGGCGGCGTGGGCGTCCTGATCCGAGGGGTGTGACCCTCCCGTCAGTGTGGCCGTGTTAGACTTCATATTGTAGCTTTATTGTGTAATCCATACCATATAGGTATAGGACTTGTATGATACCATTATTTATATATACTAGCACAAATGCCCGTGCGTTGCAACGGGAGTAACAAAATCGAGCCTCTCCCTGCACTGACTTGTAATTCCTCGTGCGTTGCAACCATCGCATTCACTTTAAGTGGTTCAACACAAATCATGTCTTGACATATCAGGCGGTGCATGTCGATCTTCTTCATCTCTACCGTGAGCTTGGACATTTTTCGTGTAGTAAACTATGTCGCGTTCTTCCACCATGGCCCCCGAACCATAGCTCAAAAAAAACCCGGTGAGAGTAAACTTATTGTTGTACTCATCAAGTACAAAAGAGAGCCATAATTAATATTCACGAAATTCATTCTCATTGATTGGGAATCAATCAATTGTAAACTTTAGTTTCACACTTCCGGTCAAAAAGCTTGACTTTCACATCACCCTAAATAATTCATATAAAATTATAATATAAACAGGGCCAAGCATAATTTATATATACCACAGGAAATTGAAAACAACATTATCAAGAAGTGGAGTACAACATGTGGGAATCAATCAATTGTCAACTTTATTTTCACACTTCCGGCCAAAAAGCTTGACTTTCACACTACCCTAAATAATTCATATAAAATTATAATATAAACATGGCCAGGCATAATTTATATATAGCACGGGTAATTGAAAACAATATTATCAAGAAGTGGAGTACAGCATTAGCGTTGCCCATTTATTTAATGGCCATCTCTCCTATTAGATAGAACACGGAACTTATTCGTTCTTCTAATTCCTTTCTTTCTGTCAAATTTAGTTCCTCTTTTAATTTCTTTTGTTTGTGCTCAACTGCTCATAATAGCAGATTACTTTTTCTTGTAATTATTTTACTTTCTTTCCTGCCAAATTTATTTCCTCTTCTCATTTCTTTCCTTTGTGCTCAAGCGGATTACTTCTTCTTTTAAATCTTTCCTTCTTGCTCCTAAGAGCGGAATTTATTCACGTAGAGAACCAAAAAGCCCACACGCATGTCATTATTTGATCAAATGAACTCTGTTAATATTAATACAAAATTTAAAACTTTTTTTTGAACGAACGACTCACTCAGGCATGACGCTTGGAAAGCAATCCCGGAGCTCCCACGTGTGCAGTTAGTCTTGTAGGGATGCACACAGCCGGCTCCAATATCTCGTGTGTGCATCCATCATATATATACCCACACTTAGTCCGCACATCCCTTGCATGTTCCTCCTCTTTTTCTTCCTCAATCCAAATTTTAAAGCCACAATCAATGCATCTGTTGCAAGTCCCTCCTTTTTCTCGTGTCATGCCTTCGTTCTCGTTGTTTTCTGGTTCTGGAGGCTTGCTGCCAGGCAACTTGTAAACGTATATAAACTGATGGAACTTTGAGAAAAGAACCAAGGTGGGACTATTGGATAGCGAACCCAGATTTGTATCAAAAGCATACATACTCCGTTGGCTGTTGTCTTCTTCCCATCGACAACAAAAAAAACTTTTAATCTTCAGCGCTTCTATTTCTCGTGGCTTCCAGGAGAGCCCACTTGCAAAACGTGGCTGGCGGCCCATTAGTAAAACAGTAGCAACACGGGCCAACACAGAGGTCCAGTTGAGCTACTTGTGACTAAGATGACGTACCAGAAATGAAGTTGGTCACTGGACCAAGCCCCCATCCCGGTGGCCTCGGATTGAATCCTAGCGCCCCCTCTTTTCTCTTTTCTTCTATTTATGTTTAATTTAGACAGCACGGCCGGTTGGAAACAAAAGAGGAAAACGTAAAAAAAAAGATCCACTCCCTAGCCCAATAAGCATGGTCTAAACTGTGTGGAGAGAGTCGAGGAAGTCCGGCAGGGGAAGGCCGTGTCGATGTCCAGGGCGACACCACGCTAGAAACCCGAGCAGGTAGAGTTAGCCACCAGGCTGCATACTGAGAAGGCACTGGTATTCACCACAGGAGAAAAGGAAGTATTTAAGCCAATACAGAGCAGCGTGGGGGTGTCCAGCGACTGTCTGGAACTCCAACTGATGATGTCATTTACATGAAATCCGAGCAGATAGAGTTAGCCGCAGGGCTGCACACCGAGAATGCTCGAGTATTTGCAACAGGAGAAGAGGAAGTATTTACACCGATACACAGCGGCATGGGGGACGTCGGGAAAAGGAGGTGATGACAGCGTTTACTCATGGGAGAGAGAGGCATTGGTAAAAAAAGCATGGGGGGGGAGGGGTATATATTAGAGATGTACATGCAATTCGACTCTCACCAGAGCATGTATGTTCTTTTTTTGAGCGAGAGTAAGAACACAAGAAAATAAGCAAAAAAATCGTTGTGTTGCAAGTGATAAAAAAATAGTGATTACTTTTCTCACAAAGCTTTATTCGTCGTTCCTCGGCTTTTCAACATCTGTGCTCTTCCATCTACCAGCCCACGTTAAGCATGCTCAGCATACTTTTTTTTGCTGGGGCAGCATGCTCATCGTATTTGATGTCTGAAATTTATGGTCACGTCTCAGCGATTGTCGTCTGTATCCCTCTGTTTGTGTAGGCTGCTTGTTGATATTCCAGGCAACTTGCCAGCACTTATGAATTGATGAAAATTGGAAAAAGAAAGCACGGTGGTACTATTTGACAAAAAAGATGCATGCATCCTCTCTAATTTATAGTACTGCCAAAGATAAAAGTCCTTCTTCATGAATTCTATGAAGGCCACTTGCCCGTAGAAAATAAATTCTGTAACGTGGCTTTTGGCCTTGAATTAAAAACATATAAATGAGGTGGTCGCAACTTCCTCCGGATTATTAGTCCGTCATGATTTTCGTACGACGCACATACCAAATTCCGTACGCAAGCTGGCCTCTCACGTACGGTGCCACAAGGCCGTCTCTGCATCGAATCAATGCACTACTAAAAGCGTAAATTCACAGAAAGAAAACGTATTGTGACGGTAAACCCATGGAGTCAATCCGTTCTTTATTATTAGGGAGAGATATACCTGCTTCCATTAGTGAGGAGAGACCCGGCCCTATAAGGAGCGATCGAACTAGTAATAGCACAGGGCTATTCTGTTACTAGTAACAGAATATTATTCTGTTATCCTCGGCCCTATAAGGAACTGATTTCCTGGAAAAAGGCCGTCAGGCGCAATCCCCCGAGCCCATCCTCCCACGCGCCCACCTCCTCGCAGACGCATTCCACCTCCCGGCGCCTGCTAAAAAAAAGATCCCGGGGATCAGCCGTGCCGCCGCCTCCCACCTCCCTGGCGACCAGTCGCGGCTCCGCCTCCCACCTCCCCGACGACCAGCCGAGGACCTGCCTCCCACCTCCCCGGCGTCCAGCCGTGCCGCTGCCTCCCACCTCCCCGCCGACCAGTCGCGGCCCTGCCCCCACCTCCCTGGCGTCCAACAATGCCCCCGCCTCCCA
>NC_041386.1:696062082-696084011 GCF_002162155.2 Triticum dicoccoides | reverse complement strand
CGACTCGCTGCACCCCCTTCCCACCTACCGGCGAAATAACGTACCCCCACCGGCCGCCGCGTCCACCGCCTCGCACCAGTCGCCATGGCTACCAACCACCGCGGTGGCGACCGCTCCCTCCCTGATTTTAGGCGTCACCGCCCCCCTCCGCTTCCTTCCAGGTGCCGCCGACCGCTCCCCGCCGATTCCACATATCGCCACTGTGGAGGATATAGCTACTGAGTATAAACCGGCCAGGAGGGTCCGGTTCACCCTTGACTATGTTGAAGCCCATGAAGATCCGGAAGATGGCGCTTTACTAAAAGAAGCATAGAAGCTCGAAGCCCAAAGGTGGATTAGGGCCCATAGTGGTAAACCGCCATAACTATGTAAACCTGTAGTATAAGTTAGGAAAGGAGAGACCGAGCCAGACACTTTGTATGAGTCGGCCTCGGGGCTCTGTAAACCGGCCGGGCGTCAACCTGTGTATATAAAGGGGCGAACCGGCGGCGGTTTAGGGACAACAGACAACAACTCGAGACTCAGGCAAGCGTATTTCGCTCCCTGATCATCGAAACCCAATCAATCCCATCACAACTAGACGTAGGCTTTTACCTTCATCGAAGGGCCGAACTAGTATAACTCCCGTGTCCCTCGTCCGGTTTAACCCCTTCAAGCTAACCCGTTGCGATGGCTCCACGACTAAGTCCTTTCACAAGTACATCTGACGTGATAATTCCACGATAGTTGGCGCCCACCGTGGGGCTATCTCATGATGGTGTCGAGTTCTTGAAGGGCTGCTCTGAAGGACTTAAGGGGTACGTGATCGGCCGGATGACCAAAAGTCGTCGCGGCAAGCTTTACATCGACGACAAAGGATGGGGCCCCGAAGCCGGCACAATTGAGTACGGGTCCCGGGTCCCCTTCGGCGGAATTCATGTCTTCATTGGCAAGATCGGCGAACCGGGCCCTGAGCCGGACATCTGCACCGACCTCATCGAGACGGCTCAGCGTGCGAGTCCAGCCCGGGTTAAGCCCGCCGTGAAGCGTGCATTAGTAGGATGTGTCCATGGGATCGGATCTGAACCGGTGTCTGAGGGAGAGACGGCAGGGTATTCCGATGGCGAGTCATCCACTGGCGAAACCGAGTCCTTGTACCAGATTCATGGCGGTATGCTCGAGGGATATTCCGATGGCAACGGTATTCCAGACCTCCTTGAAGCGCCGAGCCGGGTTGCGATTTACATGGCTGGCACACAGCCTGTGTTGCAGTCTTCATCTACCGCAGCAATGACCACCGGATCAGCGGCCGCGGCAGGTACCTCGGCGCATCGGTCAGAGCAGATTACGCAGGCTAAGGAGGACCTGGTGGCTGAGGATAATAGGATGGCTGAGGAACAGGCCGCTTTGAATGCTCAATCACAGCAGATACAAGCACAGAATTAGCGGCTCATGCTAGATCGGACCGCGTCAGAGGATGTGTTATGAAGGAAGTATCGGTCGCGCCTGCCGCCGGTTTACGAAGGGTTAAATCTCTTTCAGACGCCAGGCGCTGGGCCGAGCAATCCGGCAGCCGCAAACTGAGCCGAAGCGCCTAGGATCGACCTGGATCAGCCACGAGCAACGGAGCTACCCCGACGGACAGCTAACCCGCCATAGTATGTGCCTACATCACCGGGTCACTTTTCGAGCCCCCTGGATAACATGATTGCTGCGGCCTGACGCTTGGCAGCCATTCCAATGGAAGGAGATTCAATAGAGGCAGTTGAGACACGGCGGGCGAGAGATCTTCTTCAAACCGCCGTAGTGCAGCAACAGGCTTATTCATATAGCCGGGGTAGAATCCATTCAACCCCTCGTCCGAGCCCAAGTTATAGTAGGCGGATGGACGGACCGGAGGTGTCTAGCAGCGCGCGGCGTCGCAATGCTCAGGAGGTAGTGGACCGTGGCAGGGCACGAAGGGATGGCACTTTTGATCGTTATCAACCCGCCCCGGTTCAGCCAACAGTGTCGGTTGACAGAGGCACCTGGCTTGCTTTCAGTTCCTGGGGAGTACCGTGCCTTATTCTGGCTCTCCGTAACGTGCGTCTGCCCAAGGATTTCAAGGGACCACGCAAGGTGCCTAACTATACGGCGGATCAGCCGCCTGAGGCATGGGTCGAGACTTATGAGATGGCAATGGAGATGCTGGATGTGGACGAAGCAGCTTGTGCAAAGTACTTCGCGATGATGTTGGAAGGACCAGCCCACACTTGGTTGAAAAATCTGCCAGCTAATTCCATCGAGTCATGGGATCAGTTGAAGGCCCGGTTTATAGCCAATTTTAAGGATACGTGCAAACAGCCCATGTCCATTGTAGATCTGGATGCTTGTGTTCAGGGTGAGAACGAGTCCACAACTCATTGGATGCGCCGGGTCTCAGAAGTTTTGCACTTGTCCGACCGGATTAACGCTGGCCAAGCGATTATCACACTGGAACGTAATTGCCGGTTCAAGTCACTGAAGGAGAAGTTGGGACGGCTCAAGCGCCATTGCAACGACCTGGGAACGCTCATGGCAGCCTTGGTAAAATATGCCGATTCTGATAATACCAAGGATCCCGATTCTGATAATGAGAAACCGGAGAAGGGAAAGAGGAATGGCGGTGCGAAGGGACAGCAGCACAACCAGGGAGGCCATGGGAATAATGGTAAGCGTAAAGCGGATTCAGATTTTGTGGCTAATGCTAATGTGCAGCGTCGTAGGTGTAAACCGCCCCAGCGTGGTGGGACGACGAATCTGGAGCGCTTGTTGAATCAGCCCTGTCCAAAGCATGGAACCAAAGAGGTCCCTGCAACACATCTCTGGAAGGATTGCAATATTATGAAGGAGTTCAAAAAATCTGATCTCTTCCAGTATGATCAGGGCCCGTCGAGCGGTTCAGGTCCAGGTTTTCATGGTGTCGGTGGTTCAGGCTCTGGGTTTCAGAACAATCACAGTAACCAGAACAACCAAGGTGGTAATAACCAACAGAGTAGTCAAGGGAATCAGCAGCAGTCGGGTAACCAGAGTCATCCGAAGCAGCTGAATGGTGGACAATATCATGTATTCACCACTAGTTTGTGCAAGCATGATCTGAAGCTACATAAGAGGGCGGTCAATGCGGTTGATTCGGCAGTTCCACGTTATCTGCGGTGGTTGGAACAGCCTATCGTGTGGAGTAGGGAGGATCATCCGCCCCGGGTTGACAATCCGGGTCAGTTGGCTCTGGTGGTGGCACCTCAGGTGGGAGGTTACAAGTTCACCAAAGTACTCATGGATGGAGGAAGCGGCATTAATATTCTGTATTATGAGACATTCCGCCGAATGGGGTTGACAGATAAAAATCTTAAACCATCCAATACTGTTTTCCATGGTGCGGTACCAGGAAAGTCGGCATATCCAGTGGGCAAGATTGCCTTGGAAGTTGTGTTTGGGGATGAACATGATTCTCGGTCTGAGACATTGATTTTTGAGGTGGTGAGAATCCAGAGCCCGTATCACGCACTGTTTGGGTGACCGGCTTATGCAAAATTCATGGCCAGGCCTTGTTATATTTACTTACAGCTCAAGATGCCGGGTCACAAAGGAACCGTCACAGTTCATGGAAGTCGGAAAATCGCTTTGGATTGCGAAGAGAGTGATGCGGCTTACGCTGAGTCGGTTTGTGCTACAGAGGAGTTAAAGTTTTACAAGGAGAATGTTGATCCGGCAGATATGACCCCTCTGAAGAAGCCCACCACTGAGCATGACCCAACCCTACACTTCAAACGGGCTGACGAGACGAAGCTTGTTGACTTTGTACCTGGCGATTCGTCCAAGCAGTTCAGCATAAGCACCAATCTGGATCCAAAATAGGAAAGCGCGCTTATCGAGTTCATCCGTGAGAACTGGGACATCTTTGCATGGAAGCCTTCTGACATGCCAGGTGTACCGAGGGAACTCGCTGAGCACACTCTTAATATTGATCCGAAGTTTAAACCGGTCAAGCAATTTCTTCGTCGCTTTAATGAAGAGAGACACAAGGCAATTGGGGAGGAGGTAGCCCGCCTGTTGGCTGCTGGGTTTATCGTTGAAGTGTTTCATCCTGAATGGTTGGCTAATCCGGTGCTGGTTCTTAAGAAAAACGGGACTTGGCGTATGTGTGTGGACTACACAGACTTAAATAAGGCTTGCCCGGCCGATCCTTTTGCTCTTCCACGTATTGATCAGATCATTGATGCGACGACGGGTTGTGAGCACCTGAGTTTTTTGGATGCTTACTCAGGGTACCATCAGATCAAAATGGCAGTTAAGGACCTGGAGAAGACAGCTTTCATCACTCCCTTTGGAGCCTTCTGCTATGTTTCTATGCCCTTTGGGCTCAAGAGTGCCGAGGCAACTTATCAGCGTTGTGTGCAAAATTGTCTTCACACGTAGATTGGGCGTAATGTTCATGCCTATGTGGATGACATTGTGGTGAAATCCAGGGAAAAGGAGACATTGATAGCTGATCTCAAGGAGACGTTTGACAACCTCTGGGTTTACAAGATGATGCTTAACCCGGATAAGTGTGTCTTTGGTGTTTCGGCAGGCATGCTGCTCGGTTTTCTTGTGTCTAACAGGGGCATTGAGGCTAATCCGGAAAAGATCAAGGCAATCACATCCTTGGCTAAACCGACATGTATCAATGATGTTCAGCGTCTCGCAGGCCGGATTGCAGCCCTCAGCCGGTTTATTAGTCGTCTGGGTGAGAAGGCCATTCCCTTGTATCAGATGCTGAAGAAGACGGATGATTTCGTCTGGAGTGATGCGGCCAATGCGGCGTTTGAGGAGTTAAAACGACAGTTCATTGAACCGCCAGTTCTCGCAGCCCCAGTTGATCATGAGCCTTTACTATTATATGTGGCTGCTAATGCCCGAGCGGTCAGTGTGGCAATTGTGGTAGAGCGTAAAGAGGCTGGGAAGGAGTATCCGGTTCAACGACCAGTATACTACATCAGCGAAGTTCTGATCGAATCAAAGCAACGCTATCCGCATTGGCAGAAGTTGGTGTATGGGGTTTTTATGGCCAGCCGAAAACTCAAGCAATATTTTCAAGGCCACCCCATCACAGTGGTTAGTTCTGCTCCCTTGGGCGATATCATCCAAAACAGAGAAGCAATTGGCCGGGTTGCGAAGTGGGCAATTGAGCTTGGTCCACATGGTTTGAAATATGTACCTCGAACAGCCATCAAGTCTCAGGCTCTTGTGGACTTTATCAATGATTGGACCAAGTTGCAAGCATCGGAAGAGAAGCCGGATAATACATACTGGACTATTCATTTCGATGGATCAAGGCAGTTGGAAGGCTCGGGGGCTGGAGTTGTCCTAACTTCCCCTCGAGGTGATAAAATTTGCTATGTCCTCCATTTGATGTTTCCTTGTACTAACAATGCAGCTGAGTATGAAGCTCTACTTCATGGTCTCCGTGTGGCTAAAGAGATGAACTTAACTCGAGTTCGTTGTTTCGGAGATTCTGATCTGGTGGCTTAGCAAGTTTCTGGTACTTGGGATTCTAAGAATCCACTCATGGTGGCATACAGACGTGAGGTAGATATTGTGGCGGGTCACTTCAAAGGATATCAGGTTGAGCATATTGATCGGCGCAAAAACGAAGCGGCAGACGCTTTGAGCCGACTAGGATCTCAGCGTAAACCGGTACCTCCTAACACCTTTTTAGATATCTTGCATAACCCGTCTGTTAAATTGCCAACAGAAGAGGATCTGGCTGTTCCTGATCCGGAGGCGCAGCTGGTGGCCGCTTTGCACGTTGTGCCGGATTGGACGGTTCCATATCTGGCGTATATGAGCCGGGGTGAGCTACCAAATGATCAAGTCCTGGCCCGACAGATAGTCCGGCGGTCCAAGTCCATGGTTATTCACAATGGTGAGTTACACCGCTGTAGCGTTTCAGGCGTATTTCAGCGTTGTGTTTCTCCGGAAGAAGGCCAAGCGATCCTCCGGTAAATTCATGAAGGGGATTGTGGTCATCATGCCGGTTCAAAGTCCCTGGTTGCAAAAGCTTTTCGTCATGGGTTTTACTGGTTGACAGCTCATGCTGATGCAGAGGATCTGGTAAAGCGATGTGATGCTTGTCAAAAAAATTCACGCAGAGCTCATGTTCCGGCTCTGGAGCTACGGATGATTCCCATCACTTGGCCTTTTGCTACTTGGGGGCTTGATATGGTGGGACCCTTTAAACGTTCCTAGGACAAGAAGACCCACCTGTTGGTGGCAGTTGATAAATTCACCAAGTTGGTTGAAGCGGAGCCTGTTAGCAAGTGTGATGCAGCTACGGCGGTTCAATTTCTCAAAAAGATTATTTTCCGTTTTGGCTATCCACACAGCATCATCACGGATAATGGTACTAACCTTTCCAAAGGTGAGATGGAGGATTTCTGTCAGAGAGAGCACATCCGGCTTGACCTAGCATCTGTGGCGCACCCTCAATCCAACGGTCAAGCAGAACGAGCTAATCAAGAAATCTTAAAGGGTCTTAAACCTCGGCTCATGATTCCCTTGAAGCGGACGCCGGGTTGTTGGGTTTAAGAATTACCTTTTGTGTTGTGGCGCATCAACACCACCCCCAATCGATCAACAGGATACACACCTTTCTTTATGGTCCACGGGGCAGAGGCGGTTCTCCCAAGTGACATACGTCATGATTCGCCCCGGGTTGCTAATTACGTTGAAGCAGACAACGAGCAAGCCCGCCAAGAGGCACTGGACTTTCTAGATGAGAAGCGGTATATGGCTTTGGCACGATCGGCGGTTTATCAACAAGACCTGCGGTGTTATCACAGCCGCCGGGTTAAGACAAGAGCCTTTCAAGAAGGTGACTTGGTGCTCCGGCTTATCCAGGATCAGACCGACATACACAAGTTATCCCCGCCTTGGGAAGGACCCTTTGTGGTCAGCAAGAATCTGCACAACGGATCATACTACCTCATTGACGTTCGAGATGACTCACGCAAATCTGAGGAGGAGACCCGGCGGCCCTGGAACATAGCTCTCCTCTGGCCTTACTACACTTGAGCCGTAGGCTCTTTTTTATGTACATATTTTGACAATGTATATATTATCATCAATAAAGAAATCAGCATCCTTGCTTTAAAGCGGGGCCTCTGTTGTTTCTTCTCAAATATTCTTTGAGCTACATCGGGGCTTCAGCTGAGAAAGCGGAGTACTACCTGTTAAACCAGCTATCACGCCACAAAAGCTTGGGAGCTTCACACCCAAAGGGCCAAAGAGAGTTTTCGACGCTATGCACAGCTCAAACATAGGCACCTAATGAGCACAGCTCATCATGTTACTTGGGGGCTCCTTGGTCCAATACCAAGAAGTTTGAATGGACCCTTGTAGCTGGGTATCGACCCACAGCTTTGAAGCCTGGTATATTTACCTAAAACCCCGGGTTAACCTGCCTTCATCAAGTAAGACACTCCTATCCAGGTCATCCTGGCACGGCCCTCCGAATGTTTGACAGTTACTCTCCTTGAGACCCTGCACTTGTCAAAGTTAAAACAGTGATTGGTTAGTTGGAGGTCCATCTTAAAAGGCTTTGTTAAATGGTTCAACTCAGTGGCCTGGCAGCCCACAAAAAGCCTTGAATTTGGGCCTGGCAGCCCCCCAAAAGCCTCGACTACACGGTTCCATTTGAGTTTTGGCGGAGTTTTGTGTTAAACCGATTTTGTTGGCTTAATCAGTCATCTTTTTAGCCTGGTATTCTTTAAACTGGCTTGGTTTGCAACTACACGTTGACAGACCTTAATTTTAAACCGGAGTTTCTTAACCCGGCTTGGCGTTGACTCCCTGTCAACAGCCCAGATCGTCTGGAGTGAATCATCACCCGGTATGACTTCATCTACGACATCAGAGAATGATGGAGATACAAATATTTCAGATTTGGGTTTTCACCCTTATTACAATTAAAGTTGGCCAGCCAACTCACCAGGGATCTTATATTACCGGTATGTATAATTCCATATTTTTATGAGTTGATTATCAATCCGGCCTATTCTGGGCATTATGACCCGTCCGGCGGTAAACCGCCAGGACCCTTTGTCTTTTTTATGCACACAGGAGTTGCATCTTATGATACTTGGAACAAAATTGCCATTGATATGGCGGATCCACGCAAAATATCTCCTGCACGATGGCAAGCAGATCATCATAAGTTTTTGCTATCCTATTACACGGCACTCCGAGGCCCAAAATAAGGAATTGTTCACATGGACAGTTTCTGATATATCAACCGCCTTGACGGATTAAGCTTCATCACCGGGTTGATGTGAGGTAGATGGGTCATCTGGCGTCGGTTCGGCCTCCTCCTCATCCATTGGCTGGAAGTCATTGGTGGTCCAATCAATCTGGGTCAAGGCCTGAAAGACAGCCTCTTCACTTATAAGCTCAGCCGGGTCAACGTCAGGGGCGTAAGTATGCTTACGGTTTGGTGGAATAAGGTTCTGCACTTCAGGAATCACAGCTTCAACCCGTCTGTTGTTTGCATCATAGAAAGATCGGTGAACCGTCAGGTTCGCCTCTTCTGCTAGTTGACTCGCCAAAGGACGCATCTCCCTTGCTACCCGTTTGAGGGCGTCATTGTCAAATTCTTCGCCATTTTCTTGTGCACTGGGGAAGCCTTTGGCTATATCAGCCGGATCAAGATCAGCTATCCATGCCTTTGCTCGAGTCAGCGCCAGCAAAGCGCCTGCCCGTGCAGCGGATCGCTTCAGCTCTTCTATTTGCGCTGGCGCCATTGAGAGGCGATCCAGCGTGTCCTTGATAAGCATTGGTGCCGCATTGTCATATGAAGTTGCGCATATAACCCGTTGAGCGCCGGTATATAGTTGTTCAATCAGTGTATATGCAGCTTTGAGCTTCTTCCGCATGTCAGAACCTAGGTGAGCAATGCGACTACCTATATCGGTTCAGGAAATGCATGTTAAAACGATGAAATTTCAAAGAAATACAACCTTGGCAACCACTACTTACCAAATATGGCAGAGGCCATGGCATTGATTTGGCGCTTCAATCCAGACAGTTCTTCTTTCACCGGTTCAAGAGCTGCTTCAGCAGTCTCCCCCCGCTTCACCAATCCGGCCTTTTCGGTGTCCCAGTTGGCCTGTACAGACTTAAACCATTCTTTAAGCTGCTCCATGGTGGTCAAGGCGGTTTTTAGCTCATCCCTGGCCTTGGTGGTTTCTGTTTGTTGGGTTTTCAGATTTGCTCAAAGATCAGCAATTTGCGAGATTTGTTGATTTATTTCATTCTGCAACAGTAAGAAAGCATGTCAATATCTTTGTTCAAAGTCCCAAGCATATAACCAGTTATACACTCGGCACTTGGGGGCTAATGCGGATCATTTTTTATGTGGGTACTTGAAGTCCCAAGGATTAATACAAGTTTTAATCATGGCACTTGGGGGCTAATGTGTGTTTGATCAGACAAAGAAAATTTCACAAGTTACCACATGGAGTGTATAAAGTCCCGGTTTGACTTTCTCAAGACAAACCGACCCTTGGGGGCTACAATGCAATGAAGGTACAGAACAAGAAGCAATAATATTTACCTCATAGCGCTCTTTCATCAGATTTACTAAACCGGCTTCGTAATCACGGCTTGTATACAGCCGGTTTAGGAAGCCGGAGTGAAGGTCTTGAGCAGAGAGATCGGTATAAGCAGACAAGTCAGCCTTCCCCTTCCCCTTGCTCATGGCAGCAAATTCATCCTTGGCAGTGTGCTTTGATAAAGCAACCGGATTACCAGGGGCGTTATACGCAGTGCCCGTAACAACAACGTCATCATCCTTGGCCGGGCTGGAAGAATCAATATTCTGAACAGGGCTTGGTGCTTTCATGGAAGGGCTTGGCGGTTTGATAGTTGGACTTGGTGGATCAGCAGTTGAGCCCCGTTGTTCCATTGCTGGACTTGGAGGAGCAGGAGGATGTGATGTATCAGCTTCTGCAGTTGGTTCAACTTCTGGCGGGTTAGCATTACCATCTGGGTTCTGCCCAGCAGAGATGTCCATGGCAACTTCCGGGTTTTCATCATGATGCTCAGGTGTCTTTTCCGGATCAACTTCAATAGAAGGGTTGCTGGTTTTGGTCTTCTTGCTTAATCGAGCCTTGGCGCTACAAAATCAAAGGTTAGAGTATGGTAAACAGACAAATAAAGTTATAAGCTATGTAATACTCACCCAGCGACAACTTTGAGAGGAGGCAATTGGGTGGTTGACGAACCGCCAGACGAGTTGGAAGAAGCCTGGTAATTCGGGTTAGACGGATTGAGAGGGCATCGGAAGAAACCTTTTAAAGGATACTGTTTTTCAGGAAAACAATTCACCTCTGGGCGGCATTTCTGGGAGGGCGTATCAGCTAAACCGGACGAAGTGATTTGTTGACCACTATGCTGGGTTGTGCGACATTCTTCGGCTTGCCGTGTCTTCAAAGAAAATTTTGGGTCCAAATGAGCAAGGGGGTGAGATTGTTTTACTTTCCGGACTGTACGGCGAATTCTTTGACCCGGTACAGGATCTGAGTCGGAAGAAAGAAGAATTACCTCAACATGATCTGCATGGCTGGCCTCAGCATCATCCTGAAGATGGTTATTGTCAATAAGATATACGAAAAAGGAGCCAAGTGAGTCAAGTTCTACCTTAGCGTCTGATTCTTCCTCCGGCGGATCAGAAGACTCGACAATTTTCTTCTTTCCAGGCTTCTTGGTGGCTTTGGTTTTTACACGAGGAGCATGGGCCAGTTTAGTCCGTTTCTAGAAAGAGCTGTTGGCCTGAAATTAAGGCAAAGAAAGGTTAATAGGCAGTCAATGCGGAAGTAAATCAGTAAAGTATGTATATAAACTTACCGCAGGCGGTTGGTTGGAGACGTAAAACGGAGCCAAACCGGTTTGGCTGCATGCAGAGACCGGTTCATCAAGCATCTTCTTTACACATTCGGCGACTTCAAGGTCGGTCATTACTACTTCATGATATCGTTGAGGGTCTTTTACATTGCCGGTATACTCATGCATCAATCCGGGGCGGCGGCTCAAAGGCAGAATGCCCCAAGAAACCCAGCAGCAGACAAGATCAATGCCAGTTAAACCGTTGGCCATCAGAGCCCGGAGTTTGGCAAGTTGAGGAGCAAAATTCTTCCGTTCTGCGGCGGTTAAACATGGAGGCAATGGGTGGCCATTGCTAAGCCGATGAGGGCTGTAGCCCGGCAAGGGATTTTCTCCATCCGGAGCAGTGTTCCGGCAGTAAAACCAGGTTTGGTTCCAATCTTTAGGATGGCTATGATGTTTGGCATGAGGGAAGTCAGCCTATTTCCTTTTTTGAATTGACACGCCACCAAGCTCTGTGTTGGGACCATCTGAGAATTCTGTGCAGCGGTTCAGATGAAAGAAATCCCGGAACAACTCCACGGTTGGCTCTTCTTGAAGATAGACTTCGCAGAATACTTGAAAGTTACATATATTTGACACAGAGTTCGGACCAATATCTTGTGGATGGAGTTGGAAGCTTGCGAGGACATCCCGGAAAATTTTTGATTGGGGCGGGCTGAATCCCCGGTGTAAGTGTTGCATAAAAACAATCACCTCTCCTTCTTGAGGTTGAGGTGGACATTCCGATTCCGGAACTCGCCAGTGGAGAATCCTCTTTGAGGCTAAGGCACCAGTGGTGACATAACCATTGATCTGTGTCTCTGTGATCCGGGACGGAACCCAATTGCAAGCAGAAAATTGCTTCGACATTCCGGAAAGAGGAACTGAAAGTAAAAGTGCCAGTTTAAGGTGTCTAAATTCAGTGTTAAACCAGAGAAGAATATTGTGCAAGTTCAGTTGGTGGTTTAAGAGAGGGCTAATGCTATAGGGCGGATTGACTATTAAAGGGTTAAACCGCCTATAGGCAAAAGGGCCAGAATTCGAAACTTCTGCTAAGTATTGACAGAAACAGTTTTCACACAATGGTCAAATTTATTTGGATCTACCACACATCCGTAAAGCAGTTTTTATCTGAGTTCTAAAGGTGCTAAATAGAGCTGGTAAGGCCATGTACTCTACAGAGGTAAAAGAACGATCTGCTAGCATTAAAAATGGACGGAGGATACCTACCGCATGAGATCTACAGTATCATTGGGTCAAAAATTGTCGCGGCAGGTGGAAGAACAAAGCAGGATTAAGAACTGTGCGGAAGAGCTCGGGAACCCCAGAAACAGATCTAAAGACGGAGGAGAAAGGAAGTTTACCACTGCAGATCTACTGTGGAAGAAGGATGACGAAAGTCTGGTCCGTTTCAGGTTGATGCAGCGGCCTTTGTTGATGCAGATCTCGAAGGTCGCAGACAGCGGCAGAGCTCCAGAAGCTTGGGCGTCGCGAGGAAGAAGGCAAAAGGGGAAAAGAGAGAAGGGCCCTCAGGCCTTATTTATAGAGGAGAGAGTAAAACGACAGGCGCGGGAATCAAGGAGCCTGGAACGGCAGGATAAGTGCACCTGTCGCCTCGATTTTCGGGATAACCATTAAGTGAAGGGAATCTTTTTTTTAATTATTGTTTACAGAGATGATTTCATGATGGACCGTTGCTGCGTTCAGAGGATGACGTCAGGCGGTTTAGAAAGTTTCAGGAGAGGACAATATGGCGGTTTACGTAAGTACAAGAAGATGCCCGCAAGGGATATTTGAAGTATTGAAGATTGACATGAACAAATTCAAATCAATCTGGGGCCTAATGTGGAGGATATAGCTACTAACTATAAACCGGCCAGGAGGGTCCGGTTCACCCTTGACTATGTTGAAGCCCATGAAGATCCGGAAGATGGCGCTTTACTAAAAGAAGCATAGAAGCCCGAAGCCCAAAGGCGGATTAGGGCCCATAGTGGTAAACCTCCATAACTATGTAAACTTGTAGTATAAGTTAGGAAAGGAGAGACCGAGCCGGACACTTTGTATGAGTCGGCCTCGGGGCTCTGTAAACCGGCCGGGCGTCAAACTGTGTATATAAAGGGGCGACCCGGTGGCGGCTTAGGGACAACAGACAACAACTCGAGACTCAAGCAAGCGTATTCCCCTCCCTGATCATCGAAACCCAATCAATCCCATCACAACTAGACGTAGGCTTTTACCTTCATCGAAGGGGCCGAACTAGTATAACTCCCGTGTCCCTTGTCCGGTTTAACCCCTTCAAGCTAACCCGTTGCGATGGCTCCACGACTAAGTCCTTCCACAAGGACATCTGACGTGATAATTCCACGACAGCCACCCCATCCCCTGCTTCCATGCAGTGCTATCCCTCTGCCTCCACCGCGTCGGCAGCTCGCTCCCTGCTTCCACTTCCATGTGCCGCCTCAAAACCCCGCGCACTACCGCCCTCCCTTACCCCCTACAGCTCGCCGTGTGCAAGTTCGTCAGTCCAAGTTCTCCGGCGAGCTCGTCTCTGGTTTAGTTTTCCTTAACACTCGGTAGGAAAAATTATCATTGAACTTCAAATATGTTTTGGACTGATCGTTGAAGTTCTTTCCTATAGAAGGTTCAGAGAGTTTTTTTTCTTGAAAATGCACATATTTGGATTACGCCAATATATATGTATTTCTGAATTTGGCTCTTGTGTAATAGTTCAACATATATTATGCCCTCAATTCATAATGAAAAGCCAGTAAACAGTTCAATACTTGTATGTTAAAAACGTACCATTATAGAGAAACTTTCGTATAGTTCGATGGAATAAATCGCATCAGTTCTGACTCGGATCCGTTGGCAATGCATTGAAAAATCAATTTTTTGCCTTTGTTCACGCGTGAGAAGCATGTATCTCTAGGATATGTGCCATTTTAAACTTGAGTTGTTTTCAGTTAACACAGGCCGACTATCTCTTAAGCCTAAACAAAAATTTATTTATGTGAGAGACACCTGAATTGAGTTGTTCCCAAGTAAAAGAAACTTCAACTTATTTGAGCATATGAAATTTGCATTAGAGAATGCTTTGCTGGAAAAGCTTCTATTGATCTCCGTCCACGAGTGGTGTTGCCCCGCGTCCGGTTGACGACGTCCACGAGTGCGAGCAGCCCGTATCCGGCGGCAAGATGAAGGCCACCCATGAACCGTGCTTCCCCTACTCACATCCACCTTGTGTGAGTTAGCTTATGAGAAGAAGCACAAGCACCTACATTTCCCGGTGGTCGCCTTGGCCGCACTTGGCCACGAGCTCGTCCGCCATGGTGACTGGCAGCCGTCCAAGTGGAACGTGTACATCAGTCCAATCAGAACTAGTTCATATAAACCGACTGGTTTACCATAAGTTTCCACCGTTTAAGTTCCGTTCAATTCCTAACTTAGGTTCAGTTCATAGCAGCACTTCAAAATCAATTAGTTTGTTTTACATATATTCCATGAACTTCTAGTACCATAATTGATGTGGTAGTGACATGAGCTTCCTCTCCACCACTCCAGGATCCGCAATGTCCTCCCATTCCGACCCCATGGTGTACATTAACTTGGTTGTTATAGTTGTTGTAGCAGATATAGTACAAAACTCTTTTTAGGTTTGTTTGTGAACTTATAATGTTTACTATACATGAATTTGGTTGTTCTTTTTACATGAACTTGTACATTGCCTTGTCAGGTTCTGCGTGTCCTACTCATAGGAGCACTTGAAAAAATAAGTTTTGTTTCATTTCTAATTTAAATTTAGTTCGTAGGAGCACTTGAAAATTAGTTAGTTTGTTTTACTTATATTCCATGAACTTCTAATACAATTGATTCGATAGTGACATGAGCTCCTTCTCATTAGTTCAGATTCAAAAATACCATAACTTCAAAGGAAGAAAATTTCAACGAGGAAAAAACCCAATGTGGATCGCGAAGAAACCTGGGAAAACTAAAGGGTTGTTTTATTTCTGCTCTCATTTATAATACGCTTTGGCATTTGGTCGATGAAATTTATTGCATCCTTCATCACTGATCTTGAGGAGGAGATTCACTTGTGCATTTCTATATTCATTGTGTAAATTTGTTGATTTTTAATGTTTTAGGGATTTCGGGAGAGTGGAGACCTGGAAGAGCACTTTCAGGTGTTATTGGCCATGACAATAAATGACCAAGAAGAGCACTTTCAATAGTCCAGGAAGACAACAACAAAAACAATAAGGAGGAAAATGCAACAATGCATCATGCTGACATTGATGAAAAGCTATGATTTTGTGCTCCTGTTTGTTATTATGTCAATGAGAAATCAATACTTCTTTTCTTCAGGTTACGTGTTTTAATTGGTGTGGGATAAACAAATTTTCCTATTCAAGTGGAAGCTCCCAGTATATGATGAATGTGGGAGTTATTTTTACATTCACTGTTCGGTGCTTTTCTTTATGTAATGTTTTATGTTTTCAAGTGCTCGATGAAAATTTATGTTCCTAGTAGTTCATGTATTATTGTCTGAGGAGTTCATGTGTTACTGGCTAGTAAGTAAACCTTTTAATCACTCTCTCAAGTGTGATGAAAAAAATAGTCAGTAAACTGATGAAAAAATATCATCGAGTTCAAAACACGCCAAGACACGCGACAGCCACCCCAGTTCGTGCGTAGAAAGTACCTCAGTACGAGTTAAAAACGGTGGTCCGTTCGGAATAAAAGAAATGGCAAAAATTCAAATTGTAAAGCTCAAGCAAAAAAAACCCATGAAAATCATGCTTAGTAAGTACCTCAGTACAAGTCGTAAAATGAGACAAGTTCAGAACAACGTTATCAAAAAAATGTTGAGTTAAAAAAACACATTTTCTTTTTGAATAAAATATCATTCAGTTCGATGATACAAACCATGCAAGTACAAGGGCGACGATACAGCAAACCGCTGAAAACTTACGAGAAAAATATTACCCAAAAACAGAGCAAAGTCTAATTAGTGAAAACACGCTTAGTACAAACCCATGCAAGAATCAGTACAAGTACCCCTTTTTTGGAACGATTCAAAATTACTCTACAAAAAATAGCTCGGTAAAAACATACACATATATCAGTACGACTACTCTGTTTTTCAGACGAGAAAACAGCAGGATCCGTTATGCCGTATTCAAAATTACTCTTAAAAGGTTGCGAAGTAGAGAAAACGCTCAACATGACTAAGTTTCGCATTTTCGACAGCTATCTAACGGTATATTATTTGCCATATTTCGACAAACTTTTAAAAAAATCGCGTTCAAAATCAAATTTGACCGTATTCGAATTCGCTTTTAAACCGTTAGGAATTAGAAAAACATTTCTATACGAAAAAGTTGTGCATTTTTCATAGCTTTCCAACGCCATATGATTTGCGTCAATCCGGCAAACCGTTTGAAAAAAATGCGAAAAATACTTTTCACCCAGAATTTCACCATTTTTCAAATTACTTTAAAATTGTATATAATTTGAAAAAATAGTAGATATATGGAAGACGCGGATTTTGACCTGCTTTCCAACGACATCTTCTTTGCTCAATTCCGACAAACCATTTGAAAATTGAGTCCAAAATACGATTCAGGTTTTCGGTTTTGAAAAAAAAACGGGTTTTTCAAAACTGCTCTTAAACCGTGACGATTTTGCAAAAAATTCCTATATATTTGTAATGTAGATGTCAAGAGCTTTCCAATAATATATTACACGCCCCATTCCAACGAAAAGATGATCAGTTCGACGAGATGAAGATCATCAGTACAACCGCTTGAAACCATCAGTTCAAGTAGGGTAACAGAATAATATTCTGTTACGCGTAACAGAATAGCCCAGATATGTGTGTGTGTGTGTGTGTGTGTGTGTATATATATATCTGTGTGTGTGTGTGTGTGTGTGTGTGTGTGTGTGAGAGAGAGAGAGAGATAGGACACCCCATAGAGGGTTGAGCCAGTTCCCCCAAAATCTACGTTTTATATGGTATCGAGTCTAACCTAGGTCCTCTACTCCACCCGCCGACGCCGCACCACCAAAACCCTAAACCCTAGAGCTGCTGCCGCCGGCACCATGTCCGCTTCCGCTTCGGGCACCGCCAGCTCCGGGTCAATCCCTGCGTCGCTTGTCACCCTCCTCAACCTCCCACCTCACCCCTGGCTCCGTCGGTGCCTTAGTTCTTCGGCACCACCACCGTTGGCTCCATGTTTTCAGCGCCGATCCCGCCGTCACCGCCGGCGACGGCCTCAGCACCAGTCGCGCCGCCGCCACCAGCGATGGCCCCCTCTGGATCCTCCTCGACACTCGTCGTCATCCGGCGACCTCGGGGGAGGGGCTGCCCGCGGAGCCACCCGTGGCCTCGCTCACAGCACCACCCTCGGCCGTGATCCCGATCGTTCCCGCGCCGCCACCCGTTGCATCTATCGCGACTGTGGTTCCTGCCGCGGCTCCGCCAACCCCAGCCCCTGCTGCTGGCATCATCATGCCCGTCGGGCCGTTCCACTTCGACAACTTGATCGCCATCAGACTCACGCTGGACAACTACCTGTTCTGGTGCGCCAAGGTCCTGCCGCTGCTCCACAGCCGGTGTCTCCTAGGGTTTGTGGACGGTTCGCTACTGTGTCCTCCTCAGGTCATCCCCACCGTACACGGCCCGGCCATTTACCTGGAACACAGTATGTGGGTGCAACAGGACCAGGCGATCCTCTCTGCTATCCAGGGATCCCTCGGCGACGGGGTCGCCAATCTCTGTCTCTTCGCCACCACCTCCATGGACGCCTGGACGACCATGGAACACGCCTTTGCCCAGGTCTCTACCTCCCGCTCGATGGCCCTTCACAGCGAGCTCGCCGACATTAAGAAGCTGGACTCCTCTGCCACGACCTACTTCAACAAGATGAAGATGCTGGCGGACACACTCACCTCTATTGGTCGGCCGCTCAGCGACGACGAGTATGCTAGCTTTGTCATCAAAGGCCTCGACGCCGACTACAACAATCTCGCCGAGGCTGTTCACAACACCAAGCCAGCGATGCCCCTGCACGAGCTCTACTCACGACTTCTCTTCACCGAGCAGCGAATCGAGGTTCATCGCTCCTCCACCACCATCACCTCACAGCCGGCGGCCTTCTGTGCTTCTCGCAGCCAGCATCCCCCTGCCCCGTCATCTAGCAAGCCCGCCCCGCCCCCTACATCGACCCTGGGTGGGGGCCCTAACACTCGGGTGGTATGCCAGCTATGTGGTCGTGAACGCCATGTCGACTCCAAGTGTCACCGCCTCTTTCAAAGGAGCTTCCTTGGCATCGGCAACAAGCGCCAATTAGCGATGGCAGACTTTGGTCGCCCTGCCGCCGCCTCGGCTGCCCACATCGCCGCTAAAGGGCAAGGACCCGCGCGTCGACCAGGGGTACACGCCGTCCTATCCTGTTGATCCAGCCTAGTACATGGACACCGGCGCCACAGATCACATGACGAACAAGCTCAACAAACTCTCCACCTACCAGCCCTACTACGTGCACGATCGGGTTCACACCGTCAATAGTGTAGGTATGTCCATCTCTCATATTGGCCAAGCATCTCTTTTAACTAGTCATCCCTCTAGGCAGCTCCATCTTTTGAATGTTTTGCGGGTTGACTCGATGACTCATAATCTTTTATCTGTCCCTAAGCTCACCCTTGATAATCATGTTCTATGTGAATTTCACCCTTTTAATCTTTTTGTTAAGGACCGAGCAACCCGGGACGTTCTTCTTAGTGGCCGCTTGAGCCAAGGCTTGTACCGTTTGGAGGATCCATCCGCCCCATCCGTCTTGAGAGGTGTTTGTGTGTCACCTTCCAAGTGGCACAATCGCTTTGGTCATCCCGCCACACCCATCGTTCGCCACATACTCCACCGCCATGAACGGCCATTAGAGTCTATCAATAAAGAGATGTCTGTGTGTGATGCATGTCAACAAGGCAAAAGCCATCAACTACCTTTTGTTTCATCTACTAGAGAAGTAAAGAGTCCTCTTGAAATTGTGTTTTCTAATGTGTGGGGTCCAGCAGAAACATCTGTTAGTGGTCACAACTAGTATGTCAGTTTTGTTGATGCCTATAGTTGTTTCACATGGCTTTATCTTCTTAAGCGCAAATCTGATGTGTTTGATATATTCATTCAGTTTCAATTGCATGTTGAACGTCTACTCAAGCATAAAATTATCCATGTTCTGTCAGATTGGGGGGGGGGGCGAATATCGCAACCTCAACACTTACTTTAATAAGCTTGGGATATCACATCGTTTGTCATGCCCACATTCACATCAGCAGAATGGTGTTGTTGAGCGCAAACATCACCACAAAGTTGAAACCGGCCTCACACTTCTAGTTCTTGCTTCTGTACCTTTTCACTTTTGTAGTGATGCTTTTGCCACTGCATGTTTTCTCATTAACAGATTACCTATGCATGTTCTCAATATGAAAACTCCAATTGAGCTTCTCTTGGATGAAACTCCTGACTACACCTTTTTCAAGGTATTCGGGTGTGCGTGCTGGCCTCATCTTCGTCCTTATAATGATCACAAACTTGAGTTTCGCTCCAAAAGAGTGTGTGTTCTTGGGGTATAGTTCTCTCCATAAAGGCTACAAGTGTCTCCATGTCCAAACTAATCGAGTCTACATATCTCAGGATGTTGTTTTCGATGAGAATGTGTTCCCTTTTTCTGCCATGCCTCAGTCATCCACCACAGCACCATCTATGCACTCATCTCCTCTTATGCCTGGCCAATTTGAAGATGTTGCATATTCGCCTGTGTTGTTACCTAATCATGGTGCAGTAACTGGACGTGGAGCTCGCCTGGAACTTCTCCCTGATGACCTACTACGCCGCACGTGGCGCACGTCGATCAGCCGGTGCATGTGCATGCACCGCCTTCTGCCCTCGACCCCGCCTCGGGAGCCCCTTCTACCACTGGGCTGGAGCCTGCGTCGGCTACAATGGCTGGATCGGAGCCCGTGACAGAGCGGCCTACGTCGCCGCTTCCTCGCCTGGCCTCCCCTCCATCGTCACCTCTGCCATCTGCGCGTGCATCGCTGCCGCCCACTTTGCCCGGGCCTGTAGTGACTCACACGCCGCCTGGGCCCACCTCGCCCAGTCCGCCGTCTCCCGGCCCGCTGTCACCTGGTCCCTCTTCGCCGCAGTTTGCTGGACCGGCCTCGCCTGCTCCGGACGCCTCGCCTGCTCCAGACGCCTCGCCTACTCCGGACGCCCCACCTGCTCCGGTGGTCGTTGCTCTGTGGTGTCCACACACGCGCAGTCGCAGTGGCATCGTTCGTCCCAAGGAGCGCACCGGTGGCATGGTCACATACCTTGCTGCTTGTCTGGCTCATACTGTGGATGATCCAACCGCCGAACCATGCAATTATCAAGCCACTGTGAGTATCCCACACTGGAGGGCTGCTATGGAACAAGAATATCATGCTCTTATGCAAAATAAGACTTGGACACTTGTTCCACCTCTGTCTCGTGTCAACATCATCGATTTGAAGTGTGTTTTCAAGGTGAAGAAACATGCAGATGGTTCCATTGAGCGCTACAAAGCGTGTATTGTGGCTAAGGGCTTGAAATTGCATTAGGGACTGGATTATGAGGATACACTCAGCCCCGTTGTCAAGCCTACTAGTATTCGACTTCTTCTGTCTCTGGCGGTTTCTCATGGATGGTCTCTCCGCCAGCTTGACGTGCAAAATGCTTTTCTACATGGACTGCTTGAAGAGGAGGTTTACATGAGGCAGCCACCTGGATTTGTTGACCAAACTCAGCCTTATCACCTCCGTCGTCTGACGAAGGCTCTCTATGGACTGAAACAGGCGCCTCGTGCCTGGCATGCTCGCCTGGCTTTAGCTTTATGCACTCATGGATTCAATCATTCGACGGCTGATACTTCATTGTTCTTGTTTCAGCGACCGAGTGTGGCCATGTACCTCCTTGTGTACGTGGATGATATTGACCTCTTTAGCTCCTCTCCGACCGCTTTTGATGCTCTTGTGACTGCTCTTGGTCATGATTTTGCAGTTAAGGATCTGGGACAACTTCATTGCTTCCAGGGTATTGAAGTCGCTCATCAGTCTCGTGGAAATTTGGCTCTCACCCAAAAGAAGTACTCTCTTGATCTTCTGCGCCGTGCTGGTATGCTCAAGTGCAAGACATCGCCTACGCACATGTCCTCCACTGACAAACTTTCAGCTGCTGATGGTACTCTTCTATCTCCTGAGAATGCTACCGAGTACAGGAGTATTGTTGGTGGCCTGCAGTATCTGACGATCACACGTCCTGATCTCTCCTTTGCGGTTAATAGGGTGTGCCAGTATCTTCATGCACCTACTAATGTGCATTGGTCTGCTGTGAAGCGCACATTGCGCTATGTGCGTCTCACTGTCTCCTTTGGTCTTCGTCTGCGCCCAAGTTCCTCTGGAGTTCTTTCTACATTCTCAGATGCTGATTGGGCTGGGTGTCCAGATCACAACCGATCCACGGGGAGACATGCAGTGTTCTTAGGGCCTAATCTGATCGCCTGGAGTGCACACAAGCAAGCCACTATTTCCCGAAGCAACACAGAGGCTGAGTACAAGTCAGTTGCCAATGCGATTGTTGAACTTATACGTATTGAGTCCCTACTTCGGGAGCTGGAGTTGCTCAGCCACATCCGTTGGTCCTTTGGTGTGACAACATCGGTTCTATGTTTCTGTCATCAAACCCGGTGTTCCATGCATGGACTATCATTTTGTGAGGGAACGTGTCGCACAGAAACTACTACAAGTCAGGTTTATCTCTTCAAAAGATCAACTCGTAGACATCTTCACCAAGCCTCTACCTACTCACATGTTTGAGGTCTGTAGGCGCAACCTCAACCTCCTAGATGCTTTAGGAGTGAGTTGAGATTGAGGGAGGGTGTTAGACTTCCTATTGTAGCCTTACTGTGTAATCCAAACCATATTGGTATAGGACTTGTATGCCACCATTATAT
>NC_041386.1:696059807-696061386 GCF_002162155.2 Triticum dicoccoides | reverse complement strand
GCCACCCCATAGAGGGTTGAGCCAGTTCCCCCAAAACCTATGTTTTACAGGCGGATCCCGGAGGCGGCGGTCTAGCGGCGGTGCAGGTGCCCAGATCCAAGGGTGTGGGTTTCCCGGCAGCGTGCAGGTTCGGTCGACGGCGGGCTTGGGCGATGGCGTTGGCCGCGCGGTGCCGGATCTCGTCGCTCGTGGCGGATCTCGCCACTTCGGCCTTCATGGAAGAACCTAGACCAGGGGCGGCGGGCCCGTTAGGCATGGCGACGGCGCCCTCGGCTTGCGACTTTCATGGGGATGGATGACGGTGTGTTGATTGCATGGGCGGTGAGCCGCCGGTGGATCTCCTCCGCGCTGCAGGCTCTTTCCCGCTGCACTTGGTGGCTTACGATCGCAGTCGTCGGCCCCGGTGCGTTCGCGGGGGCTGGTGGAGGTGATATCGGACCGGAGGAAACTTTGGATGACTCGTTCATCCGGATGGTGGCGACGACCAGGCTCGCCGTTCTTCTCCTTGCAGGCACCGTCGAGGTCCCAGCCCTCCACCCCGACCCCCTGCCCAGGTGAAAACCCTAAATCTCCATAGATTATGCAGCGGCGGCACTGCATGTGTCGTACCCTTCTTGAAGGTGCCGCTTGAGGCGTTTGGGTGCTCGGTTTGAGGAACTGCAGGCGGAGGGATGGGACCAGTGGCAACAGGTGGTGTTTCTCGTCGGAGGAGCGGCGTAGCGTCTGGCACGTCGACAACGGCGGGTCTCAGCGGCATGGAGCGGCGGGGTCTCGTCGATGGGCGTGTGATGATGGACGAGTGCAGGATGGTGGCATTGTCTAGCGTCGTGGTGGCATCGACGGCAGTTAGACCGGACAAGGTAGATGCAACAGTACATCACTGAAGATTGATTGGTGGCAGGTGGCTGGGGCGGCCTCATACCCGACAGGCGTCCTGGCTGAGGTGTGCGCCAGACTGGTGGGTGCCCCATACCCGGCAGGCATCCTGGTTGGGACCTCAGGTCTTAGATGTTAGGTTTGGCTGCGAGGTCTGTTTCGTATTAGGCCCAGACTATCAGCATCCCTACTTCAACTGGATACGAGTAGCGACAGATGTTGCCTAGACGGTGGCTATAATCTTACTGTTGTATGACTTTGTAAGGACTTGTGTGAATAATTAATAAAGTGGCTGCACAGATCGTCCGGATGCAGAGGCCGGGGGCCCTCCTCCTTTTCTAAAAAAAGTAGAGAAATTTTCTTAAATGTCGATGTGTTTGTTGTGTTACACTAGTGTATTCAACTTGATGACGTTCTGGAGCCCGCTGTGGATGATGACCTGCCCGACCGAATCATCGCCAGCGTCCAGTCGATGTGCAGTTTTTTGATCAGTGCAGCCACGACGGTGACGTGCAGGCACGCCACTACGTCCCCGAGTTGAAATAGAACTACTGCTCCGTTTTCCTGATCCAGGCATCCGGGCAGCCAGGACATTCATGACAGGGGCGATCATGTTGGGCTACAAGAAAGAACTTATTCTACGTGGCGACTTACAAACGATATATATAGCAAAGGGGACCTACATCGATATTGATCCATACCG
>NC_041386.1:696047559-696059364 GCF_002162155.2 Triticum dicoccoides | reverse complement strand
GGGCTATCGCCCTCTCACTCTCCCAGGCATTCCTGAAGTCGGACGAGCCAATATGGACATCGCCCTCAGGTTCGAAACAGCCCAAGCCTCGAAGTGAAGGGCCTCCCACTACTATAGGAATGCATAGCAGTAGCGGGCGAGCCTTCACTAGTAGAAAAACACCTAATAGTCCCGGTTCGTAAGGGTCTTTAGTCCCGGTTCATGAACCGGGACCAATGTGCCTTCACGTGGCCCTGTGCGCCGAGCCCAGTCAGGGGGCCTTTGGTCCTGGTTGGTGGCTCCAACCGGGACCAAAAGGCATCCACGCGTCAGCATTCCAGTGGCTGGGGTTTTTGTTTTTTTTTGAAAGGAGGGGAGGTTGGGGGTTTTGGGGGGTTAATTTAGGTGTTTCATATATTGTGTTAGCTAGCTAATTAATAGAAAGAAGTGTCCTCTCTTATATCCGTGCTTGGTCGACGCTACGTACTATATATACATAAGTGATCGAGAGAACCATTCAGTACAGAAGTTCGTCATGCATACCGAGAGAAGTGATCGATCGACCTCTCCTTCTCTGAGAGATTGATTGAACAATAAGTTTTCGTATCATGTATCCGACGCTACTGGCTACATACATGTACAATATGTATAAGATCTCTTAATTATAAACCCTAGCATTTGAAATCAATTTCCACATGGTATTCTCCGGCTTTATTGATGACGTGGTCAAGAAAGAATCCTGCCAATTCCTCTTGAATTGCTTTCATGCGATCTGGTTCTAGGAGTTCATTCCGCATCTGCCACGTCTAATTTGAAGAAGGGGGTTAATTAATACATATATATGAATGAAGCTCAACAGAAATGATGGTGTAATAAAATGAAATTGTGAATATTATTGCTTACGCACTTCATATTGTCTTTGAGAGTAGCCCCGCTTGTTTTTCAAAGTCGTGATGTGGATGAACTCGCATACGTAGTATCCACAGAAATCATTCCCTTCCTCCTGCCACAAGCACTTTACGAGAAATAGAGGTCAATCAAACTGATAATGAAGCATTATAAATGGCATTGATGAAAGTATAGCTATAGAATCAACGGGAGATGCGCGCAACTAGCTAGCCAGTAGTACTTACTTTCGGCCATTTATATGTCAGCTCCTTCGGCTGTCCCGGAGCTTCTGCGGTGAACTGTTTCCAAACCCTGCAAGACAAATAAAATTATTATTATTACTTGAGATATGAGGAAATGAACAAAAAGTTGCCGATATGGTGCGATAATGATCGATTGAACTTACTTGCTGAGCATTTCAGTGATGTCCGCATAGGATTTGGGATCTTTCCCTCTCGAGTCTAAGACGGTTACTAGTCCACGCTCAAGCTTAATCTCCAGAAGAATATAGTGGTCCCTGCGCACGCATGCATAACTCATCAATTACATTACTATAAGCTCGCTTGAGTAATAAGGGAAACCGAATATGCACACGACAGTAACACTTATGGGCCGTTGTAAGGAAAGAATATGGTATCTTTGTTTTGATTTTTGATCAACGATTGTAGCAAGTTGTCCTCGGCCTCTTTGACGTTCTTTTCAACCAGAAATACATCTATGATATTTGTGTTAATGAACCCAATATCATAAATTTCTTGTTTTGTGCACTCGACGATCTTCAATCTGCATAATATGTTGAGGATAATTAATTATAAATACATGCAATGAAAGAGTCGAGCTATATATAGAGACTTAATGACAGAAATAGTACTTACAGGCAGTAGCAAAAGACCATTAATTTATCGAGGGCCTTTTGATTGAAGAACTCGAAGAACTCCTCAAATGGAACAGTCAACAGATCATTTGCAACGAGATCGTGCTCCTCTTTAATATGCAGATACAAAGCATTCTTACCCTCAGACTCTCTGCAGGTTTCCATGTATCAATTATGGAATCTTCGCATCATTGTTGTCAGAGATTTTTCATCTTTGACGAGAGGCTTCCCGCACTCGTATCTGTGTTCGTCCACCTCCAAGAAATCAGGAAGTGCATCGTTAGGCACGTAATCGTCAAGATTGCCATAACCGGCCACCGTCCCCGGAGCATTAGACACATTGAGCGGGGGGCACGATTGCTATGCTTGTTCGCCGAGCTGGGCAATTTTTTCCCCTTTGCTCGTTCTTTTGACCTTTTAGCACTGACAGTAGTTCCCGACCGCTGGGCTTGGAGATATGTTTGTTCAGTAATGCGCTCATAGTTGGTTCTCGGCGAAGACTTTGGTGGTTTCCTCAGGGCGTCGAGAGTGCGCTTTGCTTTCACCGGATCTACCTTCTCCTCCAGAGGTGGATGTCTCTTTGCTTTCACCCCTTCAAAGAACTCCTTCACGTGGGTCCGCACAATCGTATCGTTTTCCTCCTCGGACCTCTCGTACGGTAACTTCTCTAGAGGCTTGAGAGATGATGGACCGTATTTGTATTGCCTCCCGCCTCTGGTTGTGCTGCTAGACGCCGGAGCAGACGGAGCGGCTGCGGCGTCTGTCTTCTTTCGTGCTTGCTTACGAGGCGGAGGAGAAGGAGTACGACGCGCCGGAGCAGCCGGGGCGGCGGCGGGTATCTTCCGCCCTTGCTGGCGAGGCGGAGAAGGAGGATGCTGCTGGCTGCTCGGGAGCGCCGGCGCAGGCGGAGAAGGAGGCGGAGTGCCGCCATGCGCCGGAGAAGGAGGAGGAGTGCCGCCACGCGTGCCCTGATCGTCACTCGCCGGAGAAGGAGGCGGTGGAGGAGGTGGAGTGCCCTGACTCGCCGGAGCAGGAGGAGGAGGCGGAGGCGTCCAGTTCAAAAGGTTGATGAGCTGCTTCTTCCATAGGCATGGAGTCTTCAGAGCAGAACCCAGCCTAGTTCCCCCTTCACCGGTAGGGTGGTCAAGCACGAGGTCCTCAAATCCCTCCGTTATTTCATCCACCATCACCTTAGCATATCCTTTTGGAATCGGCTGGCAGTGATAAGTTGTGCCGGGTCCACTAGAATAAACTTGGCCAACAGACGCCTTGACCTTGAAAGTCATCCATCGCGCCATCATGTGGCAATTTTGAGACTCCGTGATACCATCCACGGGATAGCTGGAAGGAGCCATCAAGACATGCTCCGGCTGAAGCAGCTCGGTGGAAGCCACGCTGCTTCTCGGCTGAGATGGCGGGGTAGCTTCGGGGGAAGCTTCGGCAGGTCATTTGCTGCGATCTGCTGCTTCTCGTTCCTCTTCTCGATCCTCTACCCCCATTACCCTTTCGTGCAGCGCCTGCAGTTGGTCCTGCTCCAGTTTCTTCCTCCTCTCGTGGGTTTTGTAACCCCCTGCGTCCGAAAAACCAACCTTTCACGGAATGGAGCCTGGCGTGCCTCGTGTCCATCCAGGGTGCTCAGGATTCCCAAGGGCCATTGTGAGCTTGTCCTTCTCCCTGTTTGGAAGGAACGTCCCTCGCTGCGCTGCATCGATATAGTGTCAAAGGTTCTTGACTGGTATTTCCAGTTGCTCGTCCGTCCACTGGCAAAACCCTGTTACAGGGTCCAAGGTTCCGCCAGACCCGAAGAACCAAGTCCGGCAACGGTCTAGCCATCTCATTGTCTCTGGTTCGATCCCTTTTTCAAGAAGATCATTCTCAGCCTTGGACCACTTAGGCTGGGCTTGCAGGTAGCCACCTGAACCCGTGCGATGGTCAAGCGTCTTCTTCGCAGCATTTTTCTTGTTTGTCTCCGACATCTTCTTACTCTTTTCCGATGTCTTGTGGGCCACAAATGCGGGCCAGTGATCTTTGATCTTCTCATATTTGCCGATGAATTCTGGTGTCTTTTTATTTTTGACAAACTGGTTCAGCTCTTTCCTCCACCTCCTCATCAGGGTTGCCATCTTCTTAAGAGCACAAGACTTGATTAATTCCTCTTTAACTGGCTTCTCCGGATCCTACTCTGGCGGTAGGGTGAAATTTTCCTTCAGCTCAGTCCAAAGATATTCTTTCTGCGTATCACTAACATAAGACACCTCAGGGTCTTCCTCCTTAGGCTTATACCATTGCTGGATGCTGATCGGGATCTTCTCCCTAGCAAGAACCCCGCACTGAGAAGAAAATGCCTTCTTTGTCCGGATGGGTTCAATCGGTTCGCCGTCGGGCGCGATTTCTATGATCTCAAACTTTTCATCCGAGCTCAACTTTTTCTTCGGGCCTCGTCTCCTTACCGAAGTTGTGCTCGATCCGGAGGGCTATAAATTATAAGGAAGAAAGACGAGAGTAATTAATATGTGTACATATACCAAAACAATGGAAGCATCAATTAACTAGTCAGCACGGGCTTAACTAATATATATATACCTGGTCGGGCTTGGTTTGGTCACCGGCGCAGTCAGCACGGTCTCCTTCTTGTTCCTCCATTGTGTCACCGGAGCCATCATGGACATAGTCCTGTTCTTGTACCAGCATTAATGGGCCGAAGCCATCATGAACATAGCCCTCTTCTTCACCCCGTTCTTCCAGCTGACCAACAACGGTGTCGAGGAGAAATGACGCAACTTCATCCCTTCCATTTGAGATTATGTCTGTCAATATCACTTCTGCTTCTTCGTCTTGGCAGTGCTCCATAGTTTCTGCAAATATTTACAACATGTTTATATATGGTACAGATGGAACTAGTGGCAAACGGCGACGGTGTCGGGGCAGTGGCTCAGCGACGGCGACGGTACCGGGCGAGAAGAAAGAGATGGGTTTTGGCGAAAACTGCTAAGTCCTGTATATATAGCAAGAGCATTGGTCCCGGTTGGTGGCACCAACCGGGACTAATGCACCCTTTAGTCCCGGTTGGTGCCACCAACCGGGACCAAAGGCCTCTTTTTGGCAGCCCAAAGGGCGGGAATCGTCGGCCTTTGGTCCCGGTTGGTGGCACCAACCGGGACTAATGCCCCCCCTTTAGTCCCGATTGGTGCCACCAACCGGGACCTAAGGCCTCTGTGCTGCCCACCTCGAGGCCAAAGTTTAGTCCCACCTTGCTAGTCGAGAGGGGCGCGCAGTGGTTTATAAGCCCCACTGCCGCACCCCTCTCGAGCTCCTCTCCACCGCAGGCTTTCCGGCCTACTTGCTATTGCTTTGCCTGATGGGCCTTCTGGGCCTACTGCGGGCCTGAATCCTGGCCCATAGTAGGGTTTCTAGTCGTATTCAGGCCGTGGCGGCCCAGTAGGAGGCATTTTTTTGTATTTCTCTTTTCTTTACTTATTGTTGCTATATTTATTTTTTTTCAAGTTTTTTTCTTTTGTTTTCTGCATTATTTATTTTCTTTTGTTTTTTGCTTTATTTTTTAATTGTTTTTCTTTTAGTTTTAGGAAAATTATAAACTTTCTGTTAGTGCCATTAGTTTTAAAATTTGAAAACACTTTTTTGGTTTTTTTTTGTTTTCTTTCTTGCTTTATTTATTTTATTTTGTTTCTACTTACAACAAAATACTTATTGTTGTTTTTTTCTTTTGTTTTCTGCATTATTTTTTTTTGTTTTTTGCTTTATTTTTTAATTGTTTTTGCTTTTAGTTTTAGGAAAATTATAAACTTTCTGTTAGTGTCATTAGTTTTCAAATTTGAAAACACTTTTTTTTGTTTTCTTTCTTGCTTTATTTATTTTATTTTGTTTCTACTTACAACAAAATACTTATTGTTGCTATTTTTAATTATTACGAGGGCCGAACCATAAGACATTAAAGCATTTCAAATGAACTACGAAAAAGTTAAAAGTTGGCATGGTATCATAAATTGACCCACATAGCATGTGCATGTACAAAATGGACAATGGTATCATACTTGTCAGTTACAAAGTTGGCATGGTATCATCATAATAGTTGCGGGAGAAAGTCTTCACTTTTTCTTCGCTTGTGTCATTTGCTTATTGCGCGGTAACCATGGATAATCTTCATCGTTTATCAGGATGCTGGGGTCAACCTTGACTTTGAAGGGAGAAATTTCATGAAACTTTTCATAATCTTCAGACATGTCTGTCTTGTCCTCCACTCCCACGATGTCCCTTTTTCCTGAAAGAACTATGTGGCGCTTTGGCTCATCGTATGATGTATTTGTTTCCTTATCTTTTCTCTTTCTCGGTCTGGTAGACATGTCCTTCACATAGATAACCTGTGCCACATCATTGGCTAGGACGAACGGTTCGTCAGTGTACCCAAGATTTTTCAGATCCACTGTTGTCATTCCGTACTATGGGTCTACCTGTACCCCGCCTCCTAACAGATTGACCCATTTGCACTTAAACAAAGGGACCTTAAAATCATGTCCATAGTCAAGTTCCCATATGTCCACTATGTAACCATAATATGTGTCCTTTCCCCTCTCGGTTGTTGCATCAAAGCGGACACCGCTGTTTTGGTTGGTGCTCTTTTGATCTTGGTCAATCGTGTAAAATGTATTCCCATTTATCTCGTATCCTTTCCAAATCAATACAGTCAAAGATGGTCCCCTGGACAACAAGTACAGCTCATCACAAACAGTGTTGTCACCTTTGATACGTGCTTCCAATCAACTGCTAAAAGTCCTGATGTGTTCACATGTAATCCAATCGTCGCACTGCTCCGGGTGTTTGGAGCACAGACTGTTCTTGTGTTCATCGACATACGGGGTCACCAAGGTAGAGTTCTGTAGAACTGTGTAGTGTGCTTGAGACCAAGAATATCCGTCCCTGCATATTATTGAATCCCTTCCAAGCGTGCCTTTTCCAGTCAGTCTCCCCTCATACCGCGATTTAGGGAGACCTATCTTCTTAAGGCCAGGAATGAAGTCAACACAAAACCCGATGACATCCTCTGTTTGATGGCCCATGGAGATGCTTCCTTCTGGCCTAGCGCGGTTACGGACATATTTCTTTAGGACTCCCATGAACCTCTCAAAGGGGTACATATTGTGTAGAAATACGGGGCCCAGAATGACAATCTCGTCAACTAGATGAACTAGGACGTGTGTCATGATATTGAAGAAGGATGGTGGGAACACCAGCTCGAAACTGACAAGACATTGCACCACATCACTCCTTAGCCTTGGTATGATTTCTGGATCGATCACCTTCTGAGAGATTGGATTGAGGAATGCACATAGCTTCACAATGGATAATCGGACGTTTTCCGGTAGAAGCCCCCTCAATGCAACCGGAAGCAGTTGCGTCATAATCACGTGGCAGTCATGAGACTTTAGGTTCTGAAACTTTTTGTCTGCCATATTTATTATTCCTTTTATATTAGACGAGAAGCCAGTCGGGACCTTCATACTAAGCAGGCGTTCAAAGAAGATTTCCTTCTCTTCTTTGGTAAGAGCATAGCTGGCAGGACCTTCATACTGCTTTACAGGCATGCCGTCTTTTTCGTGCAAACGTTGTAGGTCCTTCCGTGCCTTAGTTGTATCTTTTGTCTTCCCATACACGCCCAAGAAGCCTAGCAGATTCACGCAAAGGTTCCTCGTCACGTGCATCACGTCGATCGAAGAGCAGACCTCTAGGTCTTTCCAGTAGGGTAGGTCCCAAAATATAGATTTCTTCTTCCACATGGGTGCGTGTCCCCCAGCGTCACTCGGAACAGCTAGTGCGCCGGGACCCTTTCCAAAGATTACGTGTAAATCATTGACCATAGAAAGTACGTGATCACCGGTACGCATGGCGGGCTTCTTCCGGTGATCTGCCTCGCCTTTGAAATGCTTGCCTTTCTTTCGACATTGATGGTTGGTCGGAAGAAATCGACGATGGCCCAGGTACACATTCTTCCTGCAGCTTGCCAGGTATATACTATCGGTGTCAAGTAAACAGTGCGTGCATGCGTGGTATCCCTTGTTTGTCTGTCCTGAAAGGTTACTGAGAGCGGGCCAATCGTTGATGGTCACGAACAACAACGCCTTTAGGTTAAATTCCTCCTATTTGTGCTCATTCCACGTACGTACACTGTTTCCATTCCACAGCTGTAAAAGTTCTTCAACTAATGGCCTTAGGTACACATCAATATCGTTGCCGGGTTGCTTAGGGCCTTGGATGAGAACTGGCATCATAATGAACTTCCGCTTCATGCACATCCAAGGAGGAAGGTTATACATACATAGAGTCACGGGCCAGGTGTTGTGATTGCTGCTCTGCTCCCCGAAAGGATTAATGCCATCCGCGCTTAAAGCAAACCATACATTCCTTGGCTCACTTGCAAACTCATCCCAGTACTTTCTCTCGATTTTTCTCCACTGCGACCCGTCAGCGGGTGCTCTCAACTTCCCGTCTTTCTTACGGTCCTCACTGTGCCATCGCATCAACTTGGCATGCTCTCCATTTCTGAACAGACGTTTCAACCGTGGTATTATAGGAGCATACCACATCACCTTCGCAGGAACCCTCTTCCTGGGGGGCTCGCCGTCAATATCACCAGGGTCATCTCGTCTGATCTTATACCGTAATGCACCGCATACCGGGCATGCGTTCAGATCCTTGTACGCACCGCGGAAGAGGATGCAGTCATTAGGGCATGCATGTATCTTCTGCACCTCCAATCCTAGAGGGCATACGACCTTCTTTGCTGTGTATGTACTGTCGGGCAATTCGTTATCCTTTGGAAGCTTCTTCTTCAATATTTTCAGTAGCTTCTCAAATCCTTTGTCAGGCACAGCATTCTCTGCCTTTCACTGCAGCAATTCCAATATGGTACCGAGCTTTGTGTTGCCATCTTCGCAATTGGGGTACAACCCTTTTTTGTGGTCCTCTAACATGCGATCGAACTTCAGCTTCTCCTTTTGACTTTCGCATTGCGTCCTTGCATCGACAATGACCCGACGGAGATCATCATCATTGGCCACATCGTCTGGTTCCTCTTGATCTTCAGCAGCTTCGCCCATTACAGCATCATCGTGCACATCGTCTGGTTCCTCTTGATGTTCAGTAGCATCACCGTATTCAGGGGGCACATAGTTGTCATCGTACTCTTCTTCTTCGCCGTCTTCCATCATAACCCCTATTTCTCCGTGCCTCGTCCAAACATTATAGTGTGGCATGAAATCCTTGTAAAGCAGGTGGGTGTGGAGGATTTTTCGGTCAGAGTAAGACTTCGTATTCCCACATATAGGGCATGGACAACACATAAAACCATTCTGCTTGTTTGCCTCAGCAACTTTGAGAAAATCATGCACGCCCTTAATGTACTCGGAGGTGTGTCTTGAACCGTACATCCATTGCCGGTTCATCTGCGTGCATTATATATAATTAAGTGTTTACAAAAATCATTACAGAACATCATGAATAGATATTAAGTGACCAAATTAATAGAAGTTCATCATCACATTAAAACTAAAGTACATACATAGTCCTCATCTAACAACATAAAGCTCTGCAGAGCATCTAAATTAATTAAACCATACACTGAAACTATGTAAAACATTTCAATGCGAAAACAAATGTGATCATAATCGCAACCAATGTAACAATTGATCCAACGACATAATGATACCAAGTCTCGGTATGAATGGCATATTTTCTAATCTTTCTAATCTTCAAGCGCATTGCATCCATCTTGATCTTGTGATCATCGACGACATCCGCAACATGCAACTCCAATATCATCTTCTCCTCCTCAATTTTTCTAATTTTTTCCTTCAACAAATTGTTTTCTTCTTCAAATAAATTTAACCTCTCGACAATAGGGTCGGTTGGAATTTACGGTTCAACAACCTCCTAGATAAATAAAATCTATGCCACGTTGGTCGGCATAATTGTCATAAACAATAAATGAACCAATAGTTATGAAAAGATAATATATACCACATCTGAATCATAGACAGGACAAGGGCCGACGGGGGCGGATACCAAAACCATCGCACTATATAAGATGCAATAATAAAAGTAAGAAAATTATACAAGTATCTATATAAATATACAAGTAAGATTTTTTTTTCCTTTCAGAAAGAAGATCAGAACAAGAGGCTCACCACGGTGGTGCCGGCGACGAGATCGGCGCGGGCGATCGACGGCGGTGAACACGGGGACGGGACGTGACGGACCGCTAAACCTAGACAAATATTGAGGAAAATGGAGCTTGGAGGTCGAGCTTGGAGAGGAGAAAGCTTAAGTAGTGTGGCTTGGGCATTCCATCGAACACCTCGTGTGCATAGGAGGTGAGCTAGAGCACCACAAAGCTCTCCCCTCGCAGGCCACGAAAAACAGAGCACTGGGAGTGCTCTGCTCGCGGGCGAGGGGTAGATATAGGCAACTAATTGGTCCCGGTTCGTTCCACGAACCGGGACTAAAGGGCAGCCTTTGGTCCCGGTTCACTCCACCAACCGGGACCAATGATTGTGGGCCAGGAGCTAGGCGCATTGGTCCCGGTTCATCCCACCAACCGGAACCAATAGGCCCAGCCGAACCGGGACCAATGGCCCACGTGGCCAGGCCGGCCCCCAGGGCTCACGAACCGGGTCCAATGCCCCCATTGGTCCCGGTTCTGGATTGAACCGGGACTAATGGGCTGACCCGGCCTGGACCATTGCCCCCTTTTCTACTAGTGCTTTGAGGGTCGCCTGCTACTGACCTCCCTCCACTGCTAACCTTACATAAGTGCTGGCCGGCGGCCGCCCGCCAGTAGCACTGTAAAAGTGGCGGGTGATGGAAATTGCACGCCAGTTTCATCAATCACATAGCAATGGCGGGCGAGCTTTTCAACGGGGGCGGCTTAAAATGAGCACCACTGCTATGTGATGTATGTGCGGCGGGCACATATTAACGCCCACCACTGCTATGTGATGTATGTGCGGCGGGCACATATTAGCGCCCGTCACTGATTATTGCACTAGGCTAGAATAAAAAACGCTGCATGGCAGCATATATTATGCTGCCACGGCAGTGTTACCTGATGCAAATAGAGAACATTTATCAATAAATAGGAGCAAATCAGGAATAAAACTAGTGGTAATTACTCAGAATAAAGAACGAGAAGTACGTTAAGATAGAGTGGAAAATACATCATCATCAAGTATAGTGACGCAAAATACATCATCATCAAATATAGTCTGCCAATAAAGTTAAAAAAACATAGTTAATAGGCCAAATATGTTTAGTCACGGTTGGAGTTGTGCCTGCTTCAATAAGCTCGGTTAGGCTCTTTTGTTTGTTGGAATCATCTTCTTCGGTGTTATTATAGAATAGGCTGGACGACGAGTGGACCTCCTTGTCTATGATTGTCATGAACTTGACTTTTAGTTCTTCTAGCACTAAGCTAACTTTGTCAGAATTTTTATCTACTTCTTGACCCCATTTGAGGATTTTACCACGCTGCTTTAACGTTTTTGCGGACCGCATGAATTCTAACATGTGACTGCACAAGTAGAAGCCACAAGGCATACTGCTCGCTGGTGGTTGCATAGAAGATAGATTATTCCATCTGAGCCCTAGTTGCCAGTCGAGTGTAGAATTGCAACTGTGATGAAAAACAAAATATAGTCCCAGTTACGGCAACAGGGATGAAAACAAACTAGGCCCAATTGTGGGTCAGAGGCGGGCTTGCAACTGGGATGAAAACAAACTATAAGGTTGGGCCCAAATAATACACTACAAAACAATGTTGAGCACCTAAAAAGGTAAAAAAAAATGGGCTAGTAACTGTAACGGTGAGAGCTTACATTTTGCATAGTGAAAATGGAATCGTAACTAGGATAAAAATTTGTCATTCACCACAGTGGCTAGTTAATGTGAACTTGTAACCTCCGACAAGTTAATGGCCGGTGGACATGCAAGTGGGCAGGCCTAATTACAAGTCCAAAAGGGTTCTTGTCATTCACAAATACTCTAGATGAGAAATG
>NC_041386.1:696000429-696047082 GCF_002162155.2 Triticum dicoccoides | reverse complement strand
GAGAGAGAGAGAGAGAGGAATGCAAAGGAACACGCATATTCGTGAACTTTACTTTGAGGACAGAAACTCGGAAGAGAAATTGTAACTGATAAGTATATACTGTTATGCTGTTTGTACAGAAAAACATGTTGTTGGTTGTTTGATGTAGCTTATTCTCATTGAAATGTAGCACGTCTGATATACATATTCTTGTAAAGAGTATTGTTCAGCGAATTGTATGTCTATTTTTTTGGCTTAGCAAATTCACTATTTATTATTCCCTCCGTCCCACAATATAAGATCGTTATTCAAACTATGTTAGCTTCAAAAATGATCTTATATTCTGGGACGGAGGGAGCACATCTCAATCTTATCCACTGTTCTTGAATTTTCAAGAAGTTGCGTGTCAGTGAGATCCGTGGAACTATCTCTGTAGTCCGTTGATTTTCCAGGATGATGTGTTATGAATTAAAGGGCATGGCCATACTCCCAATGCAGAATCATCAATCATATTCGTTAACTAGCAATAAAAAAAACAACGCAGCTGGTGAATAGGATTACAGGAGGACTAGATCAAACCAAATCGAATCAAGAGAAGTAAATAAACCTAGAGATATATGGAAGGGATGTCTTTACTACCGTTGAAATGTGCGGAGGGGTTATTCTTTTGGCCCTTCATATTTGTCACTGGTGCCATTTGGTAGCGTCACTTGAGCATCCATATTTAGTTATATACCTGAATCATTAATATAATTGACAGAGACTGATTCACTTCATTTCACTTCTTTTTTTGAGATGGAGGTAAAAGAATTCTTTGCAGCAAGGAGAAGGCCAGCGTCACCAACTCCACCTGAAATGTGCGTACAGGCTGTAAAATGATTATCTCGTACACTCGGCCCAGGACTCCAGGTCGCTACTGGGCTGATTTGTTCTGTTTTTTTAGGGACTTCTCTGTTTATCTTACTGAGTGAATAGGCCTTGTACAATAATCCCGTGGGCTGGAGCCCGAAAAAATTGGGGGCCCTTTACGGTTACAGCTGGTAGAGTTGCTCAGGCCGCGCTCTACTAGTGTTATTTGAGCTTCGACCAATGTGAAAGTTTTAATTTGGGGTCCTTCACAAAAATAAGCAGCACACGTAATTGGTCCAGGTGAGGCATTTTTTGTAGTGCTGACCCATTAGCATTTGGAATTTTACTTTGTGAAACATTAGCAGTAGGATTTGGAGGCACATATCATCGAGCATGTACGTATTTATTTTTTTGACGGGTAGAAGAGAGCTTATATTAAATGGGGATTGACCAGTGTTACAATCGCTTTCACAGAGTGGAATATGAGATGGCACACTCGCCGGAAGAAAGAGAGCTTACAATTGGTTCTACTGCATGCTGCCAATGGGCTACAGGATTGCTCTCTCTAGCAATCTTTCTTATAGAACATGACTCAAACTCGGTAGTTGCTTGAATAGCATCTTGCTAAATCACCCGCCATTTAGATCTATTGATGTCATGGTAGTTGATAGTTGTGACCACTGCGGCACAGTTAGACTCAACAATGATAGGCCCCGTGAAGATTTGACTCATCAAGCCAACTGCAGCTATCCCAGCATTAGCCTCAGCCTCCCCGTGACCGACTGCTGTTCACGTATATACGATTTGCTAACATCCTGATCCCTCTAATTCCAATGTATCTACATAGGTAAATGCTTGTAGCCGGCAGACCGGCCAAAGATTCGGCCGGTCGCGCACGGAGCGTTCGATCAGATCAAATTGAACGTCCTCACGTGTCCTGCAAGCTGAGCTGTAGCCGCGCTGTCCTCTCCTCCTCTCGACCTTATCCCTTCGCGAGAGCCGCCAGCCACACTTTTCCCCGCCTGCGCTCTTCTCTGTTTCTCTGATCCCTCTCCCTCCATCGGTGCTCTCCATGTCCATCCTCCTCTCACCCGTCTCTCTCCTCCTCCATCTCCTCCAAGTGCTGCTACAGAGCAGGAGCTTCCGGAATCGGCTACAAAGCGACGGTGCGGCGGTCGCGAAGCCGGCACTGCGAGATGCCGTCGGCAGGTGCTGCAAGATATCAGAATCGACCGTGGAAGTGAAGCTGCATCGGCTGCCTTTTTGTCTGCTGGAAACAGCTACGGGAGATGCTGCATCCGTGTGCGCCATGTGCTAGAACCGGCATGTGAGGAAGCTGGAACGAAGAGGGCTTCACGCGACTGCCTTTTGCTGGAAACGGCCACCAAAATTGCTGGAACCGGCCACCACATTTGCTGGAACCGACGCTCAAGTGTGACCGGAATGCTGCAACCCGCTACGATGAATGCTGGAACCGGTGTCAAAATTTGCTGGAACCGGCATTTTCCTCGTCGACGACCACAAGCATGACGTGAACTTGTTTTTGCTCCAACCGCAGAGCGCAAAAGCTACAACCGGCGGATAGTTTTGCTGGGACCGGCAGCAGAGAATGCTACATCCGACATCTGAAAAAGCTTCAACTGGGAGACGACGAACAAACGATGGTGAGTGGCCGCGACGGCAACTGCGAGCAGGCCGGAGATGGGGATGACGACAACAAGCGAAGTCTGAAACCTTGGTCCATCAAAGCTGCAACCGTGGGCAGCAGAGCTGCATACTGTGGCGTCTAGGGGGCAATTTTTGCTTCGACCTGGACGAGGGGAGCTGCATCTAGCCTACGTCCCAGCGCGGCGAGCGGCGGCGAACGGCGATGAGCGGAGGCGCAGTGGTGGTTCGAGGCCGCGGGGGCGTGGAGGTACGTGAGCGCGGTGGCGTATTTGTTTTTTCCCCTCGCTCGTGGCCACGAACTGCAAGAAAGAGACGACCGAGTCCACGTGCAATCATGTGGGTCGGAGGGCAGGTGATCTAACGGATGCGGGGCGACCGGCCGAACCTAGCGCCGGTCCGCCGGCGCCTAGCATCGCCCACATATCTCTCAAGTTCTTACTGATCACGTACGTGTATGTGGTTGCCAACTACCTTACTTGCTAACATATATAGTCTGGTGACTGGTGAGGATGAATGAACAATATATAGTCCGGTGACTGGTGAGGATGTAATGGTCTGTGTAAAGGGGGAGATGGTCACTTGACATTACTCACGTGTCACAGTTGGTGGAGTATTCATTCTTGTCTCCCTGAGATGAATATTGCATCCACAGATTGCATCGCATGCTCATACTCCCAACACAGAATCATGAATCCTCTTTTATCACTTGCAAAACAAAGTGCACACAGGGAATAGGATTACAGGTGGACTGACCTTTTTGGTACTGGCAATGAGAGGAGACCAACAGACTAGTCCGTCACCGACTCCTCTCCTATCTCATGTTGGAAAATTAGGCAAGTTCATGATTAATTCCAGTAAATAATTCATGACTGGATAGAAATTAGGATGCAACAATCTAGCAAACTAGAAGAGCAACAAATTATGTACAGCAGCATCGTCCACAAAATAGCAACTTCAAAGAGAGACATGAACATATCACAATTGACGTCAGTGGCGAAGCCAGTGTATAGACTGTGTAGTCAAATGACTACATAGCTTTATGGAAAAAGTATCATATATAAGCACGAATCATGCAAAAAATAATACAAAATTTGTAGAAATACATATATCTTGACTACACAAGATTGAGTTGACTACGCATGATTAAAATCCTGGCACTGCCACTGATTGACGTACTGTTCGATAGTTGCAGCAGGAGAGACCGTGTTGATGATGATGTTGGCGATGATATGTTGTTGACGACGAGGAAGACGACAATAAGTAGCACTCCCCGTCTTCGACGGAAGGATGACGAACTTGAGCAGTCGCGTAGAGCACTTCCCAAAAACCTAATTCGTCCTTTCCCGATGCAGGATCGCAAAGACGAACGGTTCCGGAGACCCGCTCTCCTGCATGCACGTCGACGTTCAACCATGGCGGCGCAAGGTGTTTTCGGTACATCTTTGGCAGCAGCCGATAGTAGTATATATATTAGGACCAGCGGCAGTATTGTGTCGCGATCACAATCAAAAACCAACTTGTTTGCTAAGTCATATACTTGCCGAACAAGAAATCATTAACTTGTCTGCCAAGACATCTATACCTATACTAATCCTAGACTCTGAAGAAATTCCAATGCTAATAAGATAATATGAGCCATTAATCTTGTGTGACCAAGTTATTATGGTTTAGATTAACAGATCTATCTATTTTATATTTATTTTTTATTGAAGGCCAACTCCACGTTAATCCTAAAAGAAGAAACAAATTTTCCATGCGATTTTTTTTAGAAATGGAGGAGGACCCCCGGCTTCTGCATCTGGATGATGCATGCAGCCATTTTATTAATTATTCACACAAGACCTTGCGAAGTCATACAACAGTAAGACTGAAGCCACCGTCTAGGCAACAAATTGTCGCTACTCCTATCCAATTGATAAAGGGATGCTGATAGTCTGGGCCTAATACCAAACAGACCTCGCACCCAAACCTAAACATCTAAGACCTGAGGTCCCAACCAGTACGTCTGCCGGGTATGGGCACCCACCAGTCCGGCATGCTCCTCAATTAGGACGCCTGCCGGGTATGAGGCCGTCGCAGCCACCTGCCTCCAATCCATCTTCAGAGTTGTACTGCTGCATCAACCTTGCCCGGTCTAGCTACTCCCGACGCCACCACGACTCCAGACAGCGCCGAACTCCAGCGCGTGTCCATTGCCACACATCTGACGCCAAACCTCCGCTGCTCCATGCCATCAAGAACCTCCACCATGAATATGTAGAAAGAAACACTGCTCCACCGAAGAAGTCAACCGCTAGTCCATCGAGCCCGACTGCATCTCCAAGAATGCCGCCCCCAAGGAGGTAACGACATGAATGCCGCCCCCAAGGAGGTAACGACATGAATGCCGCTGTCATCCGATCAACTGATCTAGGGTTTCCCCGGAGGTATTGGGTGGGTTTGGGAGTTTCATCTCGATGATGCCTTCGTGAAGGAAACGATGATAAGGGCATCGTCATCACCAGCTCCGGCCAACGACCGAATACCAGGTTTTCACCCGGATCCGTCCTAAGGAATCCGCCCGACAACCTGTGCACTATCTCGACCGCCTTCAAAGCACCAGATCTAGCCACCTAGATCCGACGACCAACCACAACAGCAGTGCCACCGTAGGATCCCTGGCGCACCGGCCACTGCCAGGGTGTGCCACCACTTGAGCCTGGGAGGAGGGCTCTCACCCCCACCTCGCCAAACCGTGAGAGCCGCCGAGATGGATCCCGCGCGCTCGTCACCGTCTCTGATCCGAACCAATCCGCAACCTGATCTCCGTCACAAATCCGCATTGGACAGGGATTGCACCACAACATGTCGTCGCAGGAAGCCCGAGCTTCACCCGCCGCCACCATCCACGGCCGCCAGCCCGAGATCTAGACAGAACATCGACGCTCCCACCGGCCTTATTCCGCCGCCGCTGACCCGCCAAGCCGCCGGCCCATGCGCAGCCAGCCGGCCGACCCACTCCGACGAGAAGAAGGCCACCACCAGCAAGCCTATGGCCGGCGCCCCAGACATCCTCGTGTTGCAGATCAAGTCCAGGAGCAGCGCCCCAGATGGCGATTGAGATCGGTAGCAAAACGAATCAGCCCGACCGAGTCAAGGCCGGATCTGCCGTTACTGGTGCCGTCCTCCACCGCCGCCGCCGCACCACATCCATGTTGCCGCCGATCTGCGCCACCGCCGCCGATCTGGCCGGAAAGGAGCGCCGCCGCCCAACCAGATCGAGATCCGAGGAGAAACCCGCCGCCGCCGCCACGCCACAAGGGCTTTGCCTTGTGACGCCCCGGGCGACGGCGGCGGAGGGGAGAGGAGGTGAGGCGCGGCTGTAGGAGGAGGGCAGGCGCTCCCCGGTGCGGGGCGGCGCCGCCGCACGGGGGAGGTTGGGGGCTTTCCAAAAATGGGAGAGATTTTCACTTCCCGGCCTCTGCACTAACTAGGGATGCATACGACCATTTTAGTATGAGTACTAAGATAAACATGGTCCTCAGAATTTTTTTAAATGAGTATCAAGATATTTCCTGATGAGAGGTTCCACCACACACCAAGCTTGATCCTCAATAAATAGGGGAAAACCCCTGTGCATCACCAGTCAATTCTAGGAATTGAACTCGGGTCGCTAGGCCGCACAACCGCATGCCCAACCACTGAGCCAAGGCTCTCTTTGCAATTGTCCATGGGATTTGGGTGTTAGCTTTGTACAACCGTTGGATGAGATACCACAGCGAGTCCTCCCACGCCATCCCACTTCCCACGCACATGTCTCCTCTTTCCTTGCGTTATGGGGAAACAAATTCTGTTTCTTCATCAATAATCTCGAGCACGCCTCGCCACTTCCCTGTACGTTCATGCAACCTTGGCTTTCCAGTGCCTCACCCCTTGGACTCTTCGTTGATCCGCCCTCGCTGTCTTTCCTCCATTTGCCACGCCACATGCCTGGTCAATGTGTTTCTGTAGGAAATGAGCCCAAACATGAAAGAATATCATCACATAGAAGGAACCAAATGTGGGAGCAAATACAAGGCAAAAGGAGGCACATGAAGGGAAATAGAGCAGAAGACGGCACATGGGTACAAGCGCACCCTCTCATACCAGTGGTCGTACCGCTCGCCGTCGGCACTAGGGGCGACCAACCATTGACACTTCATAAAAGAAGCCACAGCTAATTCGCATCAGAGGAGAGAATTCGTCTAAAGAGAGAACCAAAAGCCAACCACAGTCCCTATACGCCGCCAATCTCATCTCATCTTCATAGTCATCATCACCAGTTCACCACAACCATCTCTCTCATTTTTTCTTCCAACGGCATCTCTCTCCAAGTTAGTCATATTTGTAATCGGTGATTCACGGTTCCCTCCCCCCTCCTCCCGCGACGCGCGTCTCGGGAGAAACCCTAGTGCCGCCGCCGCCGGGACCCCCCTCCTCCTCCCCTTCTCCCCTTCCCCGCTGCCGCCTGCGAGCTCGGCCCGGCGAAGCCCGGTCAGCTCCGGCCGTGGGGGGGGGGGCGTCTTTCCCACTCCATGGGTCGCATTTGGCGCGGTACAGCGTGGCCAGCAGAGGTGCGGCGCGAGTAGGGGGCACGGCGGCGTGGCATCCGGGCACGGGGCGGCGACGACCTGGTCAGGTCCTCGCGCGGGCGGCTCTGCGGTGGCGGAGGTGGCTGCGGTGTTGCTTGCGGCTGCGTTTGGGCGCGCCCAGATCTGGCGGCGGCTGCACCGTGGGTGGCGCGGGCTTAGCGGCGGCCTGGGTGGCTCGGCGCGCGGGGGAGCTCGGCGGGCGGTGGCTCGGGTCGCCGTTGCACCTTGTCGTTCGGTTGTATGGATGCTGGTGGTGGGTGGTGGCCGCTGGTGAGGTCTTGTCCAGCCACGGCGCCGGTCCGAGTGAGGCTCCAATCCAGCCCCTGCTGAGCTTGCATATGTCTCGGCATAGGGCTGGACCTTTCCCAATGATGGCCACTGTTGAGGGATGGATCCTAGGTCGGGTGGGCCATGGAACCATCCTTGCCTCCTGTCATGTGGCGCACCGGAGAGCTCGTCCTTGCACGACCTCGTAGGACGGGGCGGTGGCGGCCGAGTGCGGCCGGCCCAGCGGTGGGCCTCGGACCTGGGGGCCGTCTAGGGGCTGGGAAGGAGGTGCCTTTCCCGTATGTCTCTTTGCGGGTCATCGCGGCAAGCTTCGGTTGGGGATGATGTTGGGGCCATGGGTGTCGGGGCGGCGGCCCTGGAGGTGGGAGGTGTGGGCTCATGGGTGGAGCTCATGGCTCGAGTGTGAGCTCGCTGCCATGACCGTGCGGGCGGTGTGGTGGTCAGGGTGCGACATCCGGAGGGGTGGGTGCGGTGGGCCTGGATTGTTGTGCCTCAGCTCGGTGGCTTTGAGGACTTCTCGGGGTGAGAACCTGCTTTGGCTCTGCCAAGCCGACGGCGACATCGCCTATGGGTGTCGCCTCCTTCTTGAAGGCGTCGTTGCGGCTCCTCTACATGCCCCGATTGCTCCGAGGGAAACCTTGATCGTGGGATCGGGCGGTGTCGATGCTCCTGTGTCGTGCCCTTCTTGAAGGCACCGCCTTGGAGTGTTCTAGTTGTCGTGCACAGCTTTCTCTTCACGGTGAACCGGTTGAGGTCTTCGGAGACTCCAAGTGGTGCTCTCTATGCCTACATGTAGTTGCTTGGAGTGGATGGGGTGATCTAGTTGTTCTTATAAACCCTTCTATCTTTGCCTTGAGTGTGTGTGTTGTGGGGGTGAGTTGTTTGTGTCGGTTTGTATGGTGATCATTGCTTTGTACGGTACATCACTATCGTTAACATTGTAAGACATATTACAGATAGATCATAAGTTTCTCTCTCAAAAAAAAACCCTAGGTTCCGAGTTTTCATTGTTTGCCGAATGTTTTTTCTATGGTATTTGGGTGACGACTATTTGTCGAGTGCCCACAATAAGGTCATCGACAAAGATCGAAACCTTCGACTTTTTTTAACACTGACATACACTCACCTCTATAAACGCACGATTGCAAAACCTACCCCTATGAGCACCTCCTATAGACTGAGCTGGCCGGCACATTATCTTGGGATCGACAAAATAGTCACAGATGCCTTTGTAGTTGATGGGAATATCTCCTCCCATTGAACCCACAAGACCGAAAAATCTGAAGTAAATCCAAAAAAAATGTAAGCACCAATATCGAAGTCTAGGACTTTGTAGCATCTTTTTGGCGGCTGCTAGGCGTCATCCGCCTGCAAATCTCGTAATTAGCATCCTGCAAGACAGCCCTTGGATTTAATTATGCGCGGCCGTCGGATTCAAGCCACGTGTTCACCCTCCCTACGAAGATCCCGTTGTCCTTCCCCGCGTTGCTGCAACGGTTTTCGTGTAAGCAAAATCCCCACCTCCTCTGCAGCTCCTCTGCACCCGCCCGAGGCCAGGGCGAGGAGGAGATCCACGCCGCCAACGCAGCGTTGCCTCTACCACAGCCGCCGCCAACGCCGCACCGGCTCTACCATCGCCGCAGACGACGCAGCATCGCCTCAGCCTCGCCGCCGTCGACGCATCAACGCCCCCGTACACCTTCCAACGCCATGGCAGCTCACCACATAGTTCGATCTATGTTGTCGGCCGCCATGGATCGAAGCTCCGGTGCTCCATCGAGCAGCATGCAGGCCAGATCGGCCCCGATTCTCGCCGGCGAGCCGATTCGCCGGTCTGCAGCTGCAAGGGAGCTCCGCAATCCTCCTGTGTTCTCTGATGAAGCATCCCGGGCAAGCTCCTCAGAAGCTTGGGTAAGTTCCAAGATACTTGCTGGCATGAAGCATGATGTTGTTTTGATTCTGCCATGTTCATAATTTTGTATCTCTCTGATCACTGTCCTCAGAAAAAAATACAGTATCAATTGCAGCATGTCTCCTTATGTTAACTTTCCAATTTCAGTTTAATAACTGCTCCAGCAATGTGCAGGGGAACAACTGAAAACTGTGTATACTTGCCCTTACACTTTCAGTTTTTTTTAAATGCAGCAAAAAAATGTTCAGGAGGGAGTCAACTGAAACCATGTATAATTTGCTCCTTGCAGTTTCAGTTTAAGATTTGCAAAAACAGAAAATGTGCAACATGTGTGGTGAATGCTCCTAACAAAGTACAAAATCAAAGTTGAAAAAAAATCCCCAATATGAGCTTATTTGTAAGGCTAATGCTGCATTTCTTGTGAAAAAAATGAAGCACTAGTTCTATTTGACTATGTTGCATGCTTTAAGCAGTTGATCCTTTTGGACAAAGTTCCTTCACTAGAAAAATGTTAGATAGAAGATGTTGCATCTAGTAGGAAAAGCCAATTTGTATTACAAAACCCCAAAATCAACTTTATTACTTTGCTTGTAGCACTGTGATCATTGTATTAGAAGATGTTGAAGCATTTTATTTAGTATCATGGGTGTGAAACAAATATGATGTTGCTTTCACTGACAAATGGATTTTATTAGAAGATGAAACAAATCTGATGTAAATACATGTTTTATGCTAGAAGCACTAGTTTCTTGCACATTCTACCTTTTCTTACTGACAATGTGATAACTTTTTTCTGTAACAACAAAAAATAGGTTGTTGGTGCTGGAGTTGGTGATGATGAGAGCTACATTATGGCGCAAATGTCTGCTGCTAATGGGGTCAGTATGGAAGGGATGATTAATGCTGCTGATGGCAACAAGATATGGATGATGCAGATGATGATGCGATATCATCGCAACCACTTGTTCCATATGTGGGCACGACCTTTGAATCAGTTGACGATGCAAGGAAATTATACAACACATATGCTTTCAGGCACAGGTTTGGAAGCAGAACATCTGCTTCAAAAAACAGTCAGGCGAGAGGACCCACAAAGCTAATTAGCAGGACTTTCACATGTGTTCATGCACGACCTGATGGAAGCAAAAGTGAATCTGATAGCACTGCAGATAGTATTGCAACAGAGTCGAGCAACACTAGCAAACGCCCTGGACTTTGGATGAACATGGCTGACACAAGAAAAAGGAATAGGTTGCAACGTCACGATTGCAAGGCTCACATGATCGTTGGACTCCGAGATAACCGATGGACCGTCACATGCTTTACAGAAGACCATACACATACTCTGCTGAAACAGGAAGAGAAGGTTAGGTTTTACCGGTCTCATTGAAAGATCCCACGAGAAGACCTCCAAATGATAAGGACGTTGCATGAACGCAACTTGTCAACCTCAGATTGCATGGGAATCCTTGGAGATTGTCACGGAGGTGATCAGAGGCGCCTTGGATATGTCAAAAGAGATGTTTCAAATGCACGGTCCGAGATGCGGCAAACCATGGCATTTCAGGACATGGCCATGACAGTCTAATACTTTGAGAGGCGGCAAGCTGAAAGCCCACAATTCTTCTATGCAACACAAGTGAATAAGGAGACAAATGTTGTAGAAGCATTGTTTTGGGTGGATGGAAGGACAAGAGCACTATACCCGAAGTACAAGGACTATGTCTTTTTTGATACAACCTTTTGCACGAACAAATACAACATGCCTTTTGCTCCGATCGTTGGCATCAACAACCATCTTCAGACTATTGTCCTAGGTTGTGCATTGCTTCCAAATGAGCAAATTGAAACCTTCAAGTGGGTCTTTCGGCAATGGTTGCTTGCGATGAACAACGAGTACCCAACAAACCTTATGACCGACCAGTGCAAAGCAATGGAAACTGCAATTTCTGTTGTGTTCCCTCACACAGTCCATAGGTGTTGCAAGTGGCATGTACAACGGAAGGCGCGTGAGAAACTTGGGAGGTTGCTTACAAGGGATTCAATTTTTGAGAAAGCTTTCTACGAATGCATCAATGAATCCGAGACAGTGGATGAATTTGAAAAAACATGGCAGCACATGCTGCATTGCTTCGAGTACACAGAGAGTAGGAACTTACAGAACATGTGGGAATGCCGTCAGACATGGGCTCCTGCGTACTTCAAGAATGATTTCTTCCCTTTCACAAGCACAACCGGGCGATCAGAAGGGCTGAATTCTTATTTCAAGACGTTAGTGCATCCACAAAACTCGGTTTTTACATTTGTAAGGCAGTATGAACTACTACAAGAAACAATGCTAGACCGTGAAGATAATGCCGCTTTCACTGGAGAAACGACAACAGCACCACTATGGGGAAAATACAAGATAGAGAGTCAAGTTGTTAACTTCTACACACGCAGCGTCTTTGGCAAGTTCCAAGAGCAAGTGGCAGCATCTACAGCTTATATAATCAACCAAGTGCCGAATCTTGAGAAGGAAGGTATCATGTTTGAGCTTTACTCAAACTTGTATGATAATCCAAAGTTGTACCCTGTGCATGCTGTTTAGAGGAGTGGCTGTACTCATGTAGCTGCACTTACTTTGAGATGAATGGTGTGCTTTGCTCACACATCATAAGGGTGATGATACAAATTAATGTGCAAGAAATTCCAAGTAGATACATGCTGGAAAGGTGGTCCGAAGCAGCTACGACAAACATGGACACCTCTGGGAGGTTCCTTGAGTTTGGACTACCAGAAACGAACACTCTCAAGTACAACTCACTGTGCAGAGATATGAATGCATTGGCAGCAGAAGCATGCTCAGTTGATCCAGCTTACAACTTCCTGACAGATGTAATAAAGCAGCTCTGGCCCATAATTGCTTCGATGAAAACGATCAAATGTCCAGGGAAGAGGTGGTGCAGCAGCAGCAACCCCCTCAAGCAAGTGCATTTAATGCTGCAACTGGAGCAAACCAACAATCATCAGCACCACTTCAAAATCCTGCTCGTGTGTCGAAGCAAGGTCGGCCAACAGAGCGAGCAAAAAGAAAAAAGACATTGTTGGAGCAGCGAGAAGATGAGCATAAGAAGAAGCTTCAGAAAGAAGCCAAGAAAGAAAGCAAGAAAAAAGCCAAGAAAGAAAGCACGAAAGAAGACAATGTGGAGTCGTCAAGCAAGCCAAAACCTAGGAGGAAAGTTACTTGTTCATTTTGCAGTGAAGAAGAACACACTATCAAAACCTGCAAATCATTCCTCGAGTACAAGGCTATGATGGCTGCTAACCTCACAACAAAATGTCAGTTTTGCTCCGAGGAAGGCCATACAATACAGTCTTGCATTCAGTTTCAAGATGCGATGGCGAAAGTGGAGCAACATGCTCAATAGTTAGTTTTTACTTCTGTAGTTGAATTCAAAGTACAAGAAAACAGTAGCAGTAACTTGAAAAGCTTATTTTCGAAGAAGACATATTTGTACTATGCGCACGTACTGAATTTTGTTTGAACTTCACATGGATCATTTTGGAGTGGGGAGTGAAGAGGAATGAAACATTGATATTATGTTTGATATTATGTTTATATACAATTTCCAGTTATTATGTTTATATTTTGGAGGGGGAGCAATACATAAATTTTAACTTTACATAGATCATTGTGCTAAAAAAAAGTTTATATTGCTGCTGCAAAAAGTAGGAGTGAAAAAGAAATGAAACATTGATATTATGTTTGCACTAAAAAATCATCGCGGTCATGGAGGTACAACATTAACTTCAAGAACCAGAACAAAGGCTGATCTTCTAGCATGTTGTCTTAAATCATATGCAGTAATTTCATTTTCCCAACTTTGATTAGCGAAATCCCCAACCATATTCTAGTGGCTGCACATACTTGCTGTAGTCCTGTGAAATGGTACTTGTGCGCGTTCGTACCACTGACATTGCCATGGCTGGAAGTTCTGTTCCAACTCAGTAATGCTGCTATGAAAACATTGCAAATGGCTGACTAAAGAGGAATAGATACAACTTATATAGATTACAAGTATCACCAGCAGTACACAAACTGGAAAGCTCGAAAGATGGATCAGCCGAAGCTTGTCTAACGACAGCGTCAAAGAACGTTGCCAGGCAACAGAAAACTACCACTTACTGATGATAAAAAATGTTCATTAGGCATTCTTTTAGAGCCTCTCCCAGGATTGGCAAAAAAGAAAATACACAATTTTCAGTTATTAAAAAAGTGTGTTTCTCAAAATGTACTGATTGCTCAGAAGCATTCGACTAAAAAATAGGTTGATTGCTTCAAGTAGTAGGACATACAAGCCGAAAAAATACTTCTTCCAGCAACTATCACAAGCTGATCCTTTCGAAAAAAGTCAATGTTTCATGAGCAGTTTTCTTTCCAGTAATTCCTCAAACGTATGATTGTCATAAAAATTATGATGCCAACAAGATGCTAGAAAACACACATGAAACAAAAAGATTTGCTTTACATGAAGTTTCATTTGACATAAAAGATAACATGACACACTACTGGCAAGCTACATTCCTAGGATTATCAAGTTGCATCTTCAAAACGCTGCTGCGGTCGCCTTCTTGAATGCCTTCTTGAATGCACTACGATTCACCTACTTCAACACACTGTGATTTCCTTATGCACATCATGAGGGCAGATCTTGTTCAGCGGATGGGAAAACAGCTTCGAAGCAATCGTCTTCCGCACATCAAGCATATTTTGCTTCATAAGAAAAAATGGTAAAAAAAGAGTGCAAAAGTATATCAGACACGCAACACATGCAAAAAGTACCCCCCAAAAACATGATTATGAATTTTTACCTTCTTAAAATCTTTCATCCTAATGCCATCAAAATTTTCCAAGTACAGAGTTGCAAAAAGTCCATAATCAAAGCTATTTTGTGATGCCATACAGAAAAATGTGTAGAAGATGGTTAAGATGGGTACAAAAAAGGACACGAAAGAACTACTATTATGGAGGGTGATGTTCATCGAAGCTTACTGAGTTGCCTGTTGTGGGTAGTCAAGCAGCGGCCAGTCGGATTTGAAAGAAGATAGGTCCACTGTGAAAGCTGGCTCTTCTGAAGCAATCCTCTTGAAATTGGTAAACTAGAACAAATAGCAAAACATCAGCAAAAAAAGTTACAGGTGCTTTGTAAACCAACAAGTAAAAATGGAAGAAAAATTGCTACCACCACTAAAACTACAGGTTACTGCTCTCTTTTTACATTAAATGAAACATTAATGAAACAAAGAAAACTACAAATAAAAGGATGAGATGTCACTTGCCTGATTCCTTGCAGTAATATCCAGTTTTCCATTATCCAATGAGTCAAACAAGTTAAACTCCTTGTGCAAGAGGTTAATGACACAAACAATCCAGTGGCCATCGCGGACAATGGTGAAGTAAAGCTAGAAAAAGCAGTAAATACAAGATAGAAGTGAATAAACTTGAAAGCAGCAAAAACTGAAGGAAACACATAAATTGATATAAAAAAGTGTTGGGTGCAGTCTTACTAGGTCAAAAACAGAAATCTGAAAATTTTGGCACGCCCTCCTCAGCTCTTTTGCACAAACACTTGGATCAAATACTTCGTGGACAGAGAGTTGAAGCTGCAGCACATGTGGACGCAGCAAACACAAAATTAAGAAAAGGATGAATAGATATCTGCTGTAGTAGGGTATACACAAAAAAAACTCTAGAAAAAGTGATAGCAATAAAAAGGATAGAAAGTAGATGGGAACTAACACTCATTAAAACAGAGAAAGCAAATTTCTTCTGCTCATTTGAAGACGACAACTGTTCAATGTTGAAGCTTTCAATGAATAATGACATGACTTCACTACAAATATGAGCACGTGGCTTCAACGACTTCTAGAAGTTCGTGTATGTAATGTGGAAATCACCAATCCTAATGAAAGGAGGCCTGCAAAGAATAAGGAAGAAAACCATAGTAGTGAGGCCGTTTGACAAAAATGAAAAATGTATTAATACAAGATAACAAAAATGTTGGAAGCAAAATTCAGAAAAAGATGCCACTTACTCAACTTCCCCTCTCTTCATCTTCTTCATCTTGTACCTCTTCATGACATAGTGTTGGTACATTGCTTCCGTGTTCGAATCTGTCTTTATTTTCTTGTACTTTGCTCCGGCTGACAGTGGACTCCCTACTCTTTTCTTGCTCTTGAGTTTGTTCTCATCCTTCCTCTTCAACTTCTCCTCTTCAAGGTTGGGGCTTGGTTCCATGCTGCTAACTAGAACAACTGGCTCTTCTTGTGGCTTTGATGGTCCATCTGAAAAAAAGCCAGTAGAAAAATGATTTTACAGAAAAATGTTGCGATGAGAGTTTTGTTCAAAGATATACATGGCAGAGCATACCTGCAGCCCCACTTGATAATGGAGCCGTGGAGATTGGTGTGACATCGTACACAGGAGCTTCTACTCCTCTTGATATTGCAGCCTGAGGAGTGACATCAAAAACACCACAAGACTTTGGTGTTGTGGCAGTGTTGCCATGAGTTGGAGCATTGGACTTTGGATCTTGACTTTGGACACTAATCCACCACTCGTACTCCTCGGTGCCCTCTTGGAACAGGCACATTGACGGCGCATCACTCCAATCTCCAGCCACGCTAGTGTGCACAGAGTCATTGCGCTCGATGAATTGGTCGCCATGCTCAATATCTTCACCACTAGACACTTTCTCCCTTGCATTCTCAAAACACTGTGCAGGGGGCTCACTGACAACAAAACTAGTTCGTGTGCCCATCTCAACCACATTGCCGCCATTAGACTCATGATCAATGCCGGTTGCATGGTTGCTTCGAGCTCCTTCACCCGGCTCAACCACCTTGTCTGTTGTTGGCTCATCTGCAGCTTTCCTGATATAGCTTTCGTTGGCACATCCATGCTGATCTGACTTGTCTACATCATTGCTGCGAGGGGGTGGCACATCAAAACTAACATCCGTTGCTCCCTGATAACTTCGCCAAGCAGCGTCCACATCTTTGAGGAGTTTCCCCAAATGCTTGCAATGTATTGCTTGCAACACTTGCCCAAAAGAGCTTAGAGCCCCTTTTAACTCTGAAGAATAATGTTTTGTTTGCTTGTCGTAGATTGCAGCCAGATGTGGTGGTAGCTGAAAAATTTGTGGAACAAATGATGGTCATCAGTATTGAAGCAACTTAACATATAATGGAACTAGAAGAAAGCAAATAGAAAGAAAATAGAAAGGTATTTAATAAAAATAAAGAACAGAAATAAAAACACAAAAAGAATAAGGAATAACCTCACCTCAAGCTCTACACCGAATGGTCCTGGGTTTTGAAGCCAATCATCCAGTGAACCGCACACATCTTCGTCTGAGCTTTTGCCATGTTCCGTTGGATTGTTACCACCTTCCGTAGGATTCTCTTCCTCAGCCACATCAGCTTGGTTGTCATTAAACTTGACATTTTCAGCCCCACAATCTTCAGTATGAACACAATCCGGGCTGTCCGAAACCAGCTGATCTTGATCAACTTCACTCCTGTTGCCTACCGGGCCTTCGGCAGGAAATGTTGTGTACGGTGTCTCCGATAGAGGGCGAAACTACATGACACAAAGTAAAAAGAAAACAAAAAAGAATTAAAACCATTAGTACACAAACAACAGAAAAAATAAGGAAAACACAAAAATGGGAAGAAACAATAATGCAATGGATGAGGAAGGTAAAAACACACAAAACTTACACGACACTTCCCGAATGAAGCTTTGCCCAAAGATAGCTTGTTCTTGTCAAATTCCAATACAAGATCAAAGTCCGTCTGATGTACGAAGCAAGCCCTTGGAAGAGAATAATTCAGCTGGTGCTCATTGATGGCAGCTTGAGGGAATATCAAATGGTCCATGTAAATAACCTGAATAAGAAAGACAAGAAATAATTTCTCAGACACAAAAAAGATAAAATGTGATTATGACAAACAAAGACATGTTGCGATAGATAGAAACAATCTAACAAGAAAAGAAAGTACTCCCTCCGTCCGGAAATACTTGTCTTCAAAATGAATGAAAATGGATGTATCTAGATGTATTTTAGTTGTAGATACATCCATTTTCATTCATTTTGAAGACAAGTATTTTCGGACGGAGGGAGTATACCGCAAGCATAGGGAAACAACCCCCAACCCAGAATGAAGAAGTAGCTTGTGATTTTATCTTGTCCTGACACTTCTTGACATCCCTCATTGCAACACTTAAAACATGCTCATCCCAAGCGAATTCAGCAACCTTGTCCATTTCTTCAAGGCTTTTCAAGTACTCTAGGGGCACCATGTTTCCAGTGCTTGGAGTTAAAACGGTTGCAAGCGCCAAGAGCACCCATGATCTCTTCATAGTATCGCCATCATCATTCCTTGCTCGATGAAGCACATTCACTGTATGCGCAATTGGAGCCCTGCCATTCTTATGATAAATGTTGCGTAGCTCACACTGCTCGTGTCTCTTGAAAAGCTCAACTGGTTGGTTGCCTGATGGGATATTGAAAACCTTCTTCACCATGTCTCTAGTAAACACAATCACCTTAGTCCGACTCAGCCTGAAAACCCACAAATAAAAATGTATTCATTGGTTACTAACAAAAACATAACCTAAGAAAGAAAAGAAAGTATATGTTGCAGACATGCATTATGCAGGAGAAAAAAAAGAAATGAGGTGGGTGCAATACCTGAGCTCACGCTTTTCAGTGTCAATGTTCATAGTTAACCACTCCATCAGATCAGGTGGCGCTTTGAAATGAGAAATGGTCATCAGATCACCAAAGTAATTTTCATTTATGTAGCTCCTCTTGGTGGGATTAAGTTTTGTCTTCGCAACTTCACGCAAACGTTTTGCTGCAAAACGTTGACTGAATGCAGTACCAGACTCCATTACTTCTTCGTCTGACATGTAGCTACAGAAAATTACATGAAGCAAAAACACTATAAGATGGAAAAAATCTTGTATATATGTAGAAATAAAACAAACAATAAGACACTGGCTGCACTGACTTTCATCTAAAACAACCTAATTTAAACAACAAAATGCATCTAAACAAACAAAAAAATGCAGCATAAACCTAATCTTTACTGACCAGATAGCATCATCACAAATTAGACCACTGAGAAATCTAGTCATCCAACTCTGAAAATCTCAACACCTACGACTACAACCCTGACCCCTACATCTAAAATCTCAACTATAAACCCTCCACTTTCAGCTAGACCCATCTACAAAGCTAGGTACACCCTCCTCTTTTAGCTAGATTATTATCCATATTATTATTTCAATTCTCAAGTATGTATATTGGCATAGTATGCTGGTATTTTGGAAGTTTATAGTTAAATAGGTGGTTTGCAGCAATATTCATCACATTTTGCAAGTTTATTGTTAAAAATGTGGTTTGCAGCAAGTAAGTTGTAGAGAACAGACTTCATTCACCAGAGAGAAGTGTGATGAATATTGCTTGCATGATCGCTCTCTCGTACGCTTTGGGAGAGATGTTTTTCATGCAACAGAAGGCGTGGTCATTTGACACTCATGTTGTGTTAATATTTGTTACATGTTCTACAGACTCTTGAACTCGCTGCCAGACGAAGCTCCATGTCCAACTCTAAAAATCTCATCACCTATCACTACAACCTTGTCCCCTACCTCTAAAATCACAAGTATAAACCCTAGCTACAACATGGAACCAAATTAATCTGATGTACACAACAAAACCTAGGTGAAATGGGGATGAATTTGGGGACCTGGAGGGAGTAACGGCTCAACTGAAACCAAATTAATCTATGATATGCATTCGGCCCGGATCTACTCGTCCAGCGCTGGGAACCACTGGGAATTAAGCTCTGAAGGGAGATCAATCAGGCGGGGGAGAAAAATGCTGCGAATTGCAGGCCACCATACCTCTCGTCCGCCGCCGCAAAAACAGGGGGGTCGTGTAGCTCGGCGCCGTGGCGGACGATGCTCGGCGCCGCCCGACGATGCTCGCCGCCGGTCGTCCCGGCAGCATCCAGTCCCCCCGCCACCGCCACGATCCTGGATCTCGGACTCGCCTGCGCCGTCGTCAGAGCTAAAGATGGGGATGTGGATGGAAAACGATGGAAGCAGACAGGGGCACCGAGCTAACGGGGGTGGAAGCAAAAAAAAAATCACCTGGGGCACGCGCGTCCACACACCTGGAAAGAACGCGTCCGCACCGTCCGATGCCGCGCGATCCGACGGCGCGCGAGACGGTTGCTCAGCCGGCTGCGTGCATCCGGCTGCGAATAAGCGTTTTCCCATCTTTTTTAGCATAGAACCCTCGTCATTTTAGCCCGTAGTGAATGCGTGAAGCCGGTTTTCTTTAATCTTATTTTCACTTCTGTTTTTATTTTTTTATCTTCTTCTTCACCAAAGCGTGTAGTGTGTACACGTACAAAATATCGTCAAACAATCACAAGTTCACACTAGTAATTACTGGTGTGTACACGTCACAACTAGTGATTAGTCAAAACTCAAAACTGAGAAAGCTCTCGATCTCCGGTCTTCTGTTCATAGGCTGCATGCAACGCGTCGTTACCGAGGAGTAGAAAAAGACATCCCAAGGGAGGGAGGAGGGGGTTACATCGCCCAACGCCAAACACACAAGACACACACCACCGCGCCATGGCCATGGGATCGCGCGACCCGCCGGTGACGACCCAAGTGAGCGTCGGAGGCTTTGACCGCAGCGTCTCGGCGCGTAGCATCGCCGGCTTCCTGGAGTACATGGGTATCGGCCAGGTCTGGCGATGCCGCGTCAAGAGCTCCTGGACCCCGCCGGTCTCCTACCCCGACTTCCTCCTTCCTGCAACGTCGGTGCTCCGTTATGCGCCGTTGCCGCCCTACCTCCGAGCGCCCCCGCACGCGTTCGTCCACTTTGCGCACCCGCAGGCTGTGCGCCGCGCGACCGACGCGGCGGCGAGATCCGAGCTTCTGCTGCACGGGAGGCCGCTACGCATCGTCGCCGCCGCCGCGTCCTGTCGCGGCAGCATCAACCCGTTCCGCTTCCCCGACGCACGCCTGGAGGTTGGCGCACTCCCGGCGCCGGACACCTTCCTCGCCGCCTGGGAAGGACCTTCTCAGGGGCTCGAGTTCTCGGTCGACCCGTTCGACGCATGCTGCCGGCTGGTCTTCGCCCGTGACACGGCGTTCATACATCCCCCGTCACAGTACAACCACGGCAAGGCCTCCGTCGTCATGCGCTGCGACGTAAAGCTCGAGTTCCCCGTGCGTGACACCGCCGAGGTACAGGTACGGGTGTACCGGAGCGACTGCGCGCTGCTCATCGGGCTGTCGGCCTCGCCCCTGGTGAACTACCGCACGGCAGACGGCGATGACATCCATGCGGCGGTGTCGTTTGACATGCCGGACGACGATGACCCGTGGATACGGACCAGTGATTTCACGGTGAGCGGCGCTATCGGGCGGTGCTGGGTGTACATGATCAAGATCTCGCCACGTAGATTGATGAAAATGGACCGCGCACTAGCGTACCTGGAGCAGCAAGGGGTGGCGATCATGGACTTCCGTTCATGGTACTCAGTGCCGAGGCTCAATGTACGTGTCGAGCTTCCAGTCATGCAGGAGCCAATGCAGCAGCAGCAACTCTTCTTCTGCGTACAGAAGGCCGAGGGGCTCACGTTCCCGGTTTTGTTCCTCGTGAATGCATTGGTGCACAAGGGGATCATTAACCAGCACCAGCTCACGCCGGATTTCCTCGGCTTGCTGAGGGAAAGAGACGACCATGACACTGTGGCCGCGTTGAAGGACTTCTGGGGGGATAAGCTGCCAGTGTTCGATGCATGCCAGAGGCTAACGAAAGCCCTAGACAGAGTTAGCCCTAAACTTCTCCGGTGTGGGAAGGACATGAGTCACAATCACACTGTTGAGGTGCGGCGTCTGGTGATCACACCCAGCAGGGCCTACTGCTTGCCACCAGAAGAAGAGCTTTCCAACCGACTGCTACGGCATTACCATCATGTGGCCGATCGGTTCCTGAGAGTAACATTCATGGACGAGGCGATGCAGTCACTCAACAACAACACACTAAACTTTTACGCGGCGCCGATCCTCCAGGAGTTGATGTCACACTCATTTAAGCAGAAGACCACTGTGCACATGAGGGTCAGGACGTTCATGACATCAGGGTTCCACATGTGTGGAAGAAAGTACTCCCTGCTCGCCTTCTCGCCGAACCAGCTCAGGGATAGATCTGCGTGGTTCTTCGCCGAGGACGGCAACACGACGGTGGAGAGCATCAGGCAGTGGATGGGACGGTTCACGTGCAGAAACGTAGCCAAGCACGCCGCTCGGATGGGGCAGTGCTTCTCATCATCATATGCCACTGTCACGGTTCAGCCGCATGAGGTGAACGAGAATCTCGAGGACATTGAGCGAAATGGCTACACTTTCTCGGACGGAGTCGGCAAGATTGCGCCGGAACTTGCAATGGAGGTCACCAAGAGGCTGCAGCTCACGGCCGACACTCCACCATCTGCTTACCAGATCAGGTTTGGTGGCTACAAGGGCGTGATAGCAGTGTGGCAGCGAGATAGTGAAGGCCAAGCATGAAGAAATTCGACTCTGATCATAAGGTGATAGAGGTGCTTGCCTGGACAAGGTTCCAGCCAGGGTTCTTGAACCGCCAAATAATAGTGCTTCTCTCGTCGCTGGGCGTCTCCGATGCCGTCTTTTGGCGGATGCAGAAGAGCATGGTGGGTAATCTTGAAAAGATTTTGACTGACAGCGACGCAGCCTTTGAGATAACAAGGAGATCATGTAGTCCTGAGAATGCAAACACGGCGGCACTAATGCTGAGTGCCGGCTTTGGCCCCGGAACTGAGCCACACTTGCGGGCCATGCTCTTGGCCATCAGATCTGCACAACTTCATGATCTTCTGGAGAAAACAAGGATCTTCGTGCCAAAAGGCAGGTGGTTGATTGGCTGCCTCGACGAGCTTGGGATCCTCAAATATGGACAGTGCTTCATCCGTGCCTCGGCTCCGTTGCTCGATCCATGTTTGGTCAAGCATGGTACAAAGATCATTGTTGGCACTGTAGTAGTTGCACTCGAAGCAGTCGATGTGCCTGAGCTGCGCCACATGGTTGATTGTTTGGTCTTTCCACAAAATGGCGAGAGGCCACATCCAGATGAAGCATCAGGGAGTGATCTTGATGGTGATATATACTTCGTCACATGGGATGACAAACTTATACCTCCGAGAAAAAAGAGCTGGAAACCGATGGATTACTCCCCACCGGAAGTGAAATTACTACCACGTGAAGTATCTCAACATGTAAGTAGTGAAACCCATGACATTTTCCCCTTAGATATGTGTGTTATATGATATCTTCATTGCTCTTAATATTTGTTATTTGCTGTGCCGTTATCCATGCTGCATGTACCAAACTCGTACCATGCATGTTCAATTCATGGTTTGATTAATGTCAACCTTAACCACATGCCTGTTCAAATATAGTTTTAGGAGTCTGATCAAAGTATAAGCTCAGCAAAAGTTTATCAGCATCTTGGCAATCGTTCTCACATGACTTGCATCTGAATTTCGTCTAGTTTCTGCATATGGCTTCCTTGTTTTGTGGATAAATACTTTTTGTAGTTATTCGTTGCATTAGTAAATTAACATATCATATTTCTAACAGGACACAGTTGGTTTCTTCTTGGAGAACATGGTGAGTGACAATCTTGGTATGATCTCCAATGCTCATGTTGTTCATGCTGATCTTAGTGATTTTGGAGCTATGGATGAGAAGTGCATTCACTTAGCTGAACTAGCAGCAACTGCTGTAGACTTCCCCAAAACAGGCAAATTTGTGGCGATGCCATCGTATCTTCGACCAAAAATCTACCCTGACTTTCTGTTAAAGGAAGATTCAAGATCATATAAATCCGAGAAGATTCTTGGAAGACTTTATCGGTCAATCCAAGAAGATTCCAGTGGTAATTGGGATTCTGACGAAGCTTGGACCCTACATGATCTGCCTTATGACAATGATCTAGAAGTTGCCGGTGCATCAGATTTCCTTGCGAGTGCATGGCAGTGCAAGTGCTCATATGATAGGCAGCTGAACTCACTGCTTAATCAATACGGCGTTCGCACCGAAGCTGAACTTGTGACAGGGCACATCTGGTCCCTTCCCAGGAACAACAGCAGAAAGCTAGTGGATGTAAAGGACAGGGTCAAGAATGCGTACAATGCGTTCCAGAAGGAGTATCGGTCTGTCTTTGAAAGCCTTACATCAGATGAGGTTGAGATCTCCGATGACGATGTGAAGAATCTGTTCTACGAAATGAAGGCCTCTGCGTGGTACCAGGTAACGTATCACCCCAAATGGACTGAGAAGTCGAGGGCCTTATTGGATCCAGATGATGAAGAAGGAATGCCGGTGAGGCTTAGTTTTGCATGGATCGCGGTCGATTACTTGGTGCGGATAATGCTAAGGTGCCATGGAGAAATGGAAGTTGGAGGACGAAGGCCAGCTGGAAGGCTGGCGGCCTACATTTCTGAGAGAATATGAGGACCGACCTTGATGCAAGATTGCAGCAAGACCACTCTGCCATTTTATCTTAGTATGCCTAGTATTGCTCAGTTTGTCACCATTCTGGGTCAATTGTCGTTTTTTGTACTGAACTTATTAGTCCGAAAATGTTTGTACCTACCAGCATTCTCTTCTTTCTGCCCTATATATCTATGTTTGGGTTGTGATGGCCGGTTGTTTCTGTGTGATACTAGTGCAGCATGTGACAATTAATGACTGTATCCATATATGTACGACTTTGAATCAGCGCCATGTATTCTTGAGAAAACAGGAAAGGGTCGTGGTCACTGCATGTCAGTGTCGCTAGGGAAGCATCGAACTTCTCAGTGATGATTATTTCCCTTCATTTTGCGTTTCTTTTCTTATCATTTGTGTTTGCTAGTATTATAACAAATCTGTATTTCTTGATTGTCCTTTTTTTCACATTTATTGATGATTACCGAGACACATTGAGAGAGAGGTTTTTCGTAAAGGAAAAATGCCTCGTGGCCCTGCTTTATAGACTAGTAGAAGAAAAAACGGGCATTCAAGAACATGCCAAGGTTATCATTGATCCCAGAAAGTACCATCCCCTGTGCGACATCTTTCGTGGGAATTGGATGGAGTGCGACGTTGTTCGACAGAATGGCTTGGGGGCGACACTTTTGAGCGAGTAAACAGCCCACACACGACATGGACCTTAAACTGAACTGATGCCCTCATTAGCTGTTATGGGCTGGACCCACAGCTTATCCACATAAGCGCGGGACCCACCACTTGTCCAGTAAGCGCGAGACCCACCTCTTCGCAGCTAGAAGAGATTCCGCCCGTGCCCGTCCGCCCGCCGCTGCCCATTGCTTTTCCCTTTTCCCCACTCTTCCTCTTCTCCGACGGACCCTCTCCGGCGACCTAGTGCAGATGTCCACCTCCTCCGCCACGCAATCAAAATGGAGTCAATATGGTTCAGTGCCGCTCACAAGGTGCCCTGACTGCCCACGCCCAGAGCCTCTGAAACGGTGGGTCAGTAGGACTTATGAGAATGGAAATCTTGGGCCGTAATTTGTGAAGTGCTTGAGCAAAACAATGGCAGGAAGGGATGGCAAGGTTAGATCTCAGTTCTTAGCCCGTTCTTTCACTGCCATTTGCTCTGATTTCTCCACATTTTGTTTTTCCCCTCGAATTTTGTATTTAGGGTTCATGTTGTTGTTTTCAGATCCTGAAGAAATGCACACATTTCGAGTGGATGGATGATTATGTTGAGAGGATTTAGTTCGAGGGCTACATTGATTCAAGAGGGGCCGCAACCTGGGAGCTCAATTGGGGCGGGGTGCCGCAGATGGAGAATTTCGGGAGCTCGGGCAGAGGGGCGGGCAGAGTCGTGCCGATGGCGAGGTATGCGCGCAATGCTGAACCGCACTTGGAGTCTGAACTGACCGAGGAACTGAAGAAGATCAAGAAAAATCAAATGGAGATGATCAATTTGCAGAAGCAAGCAAATATCATGGCAGGGGGTTTTATTGTTCTGTCAGTGCTCTGTTTATGTTTTACTTGCTATTCACCCGTCATTAGAGGGGGCATTTAGGTTTGTCAGGGCATATGATTCGATATGTGCGCCATGCCAAGTTCTTGTAACTGAATCGAAGCAGAAATATTCAGCGTTCATGCTCTGTTCTTGTTCTTCAGTTAACAGAGTGCACAACCCCCAAATTCAGAAAAACAAATCTTGCTGCCAAATAGATGTTAGGCCATGAGAAAATAACCAGGCCCAAATGGACACAACCCCACCTGCGTAGGGGCACCAGCCCAGTTTTATAGCATAGAGGCACCCATGTTTAAAAAAAATGCTTCGACTGAAACCTCAAAATAAAATGTTGCTTCGGCAAATAAACTTTTAACAAACATATACTTCTTTACTTGTTTTTTCTTTAGCCAAATTTTTCTGTCGAATAAATGTTGGGCCGTATGTATTCTACTTTTTTGTTTTTCTTTACATATTTGTTGCTTGCCGCTATTATTTTGTGATTCTTTTTATGCATGTCTATGGTTCCATGAACCCAAATTAAATGGGGATATGTGAAAGCCTCACAAATCATTTTTGGAAACGATCAAGTTAAAATTCGCTTCAAATAGGTCCAATAAAATGTTCATGTTTTGCTCTAAAAATAATGGCCAGAGGTAAAATTCGAGTCGATATTTTTAGGAGCATAGAAATATTTCTTTTGGGCATTTCAGTTAATGCAATAATTATTTGCATGAACTAAATTAGTTGCATGTCCATGGTTGCACAAAAATTTGCACCCTACACCTACTAGCTATTGTGACCCTATTGCACCCCACACATGCAGCACATCAAGATATGAATTTTTTTTTTGCAAAAAAAATTGGGTACCCATACACTTGCATGTCCATATTGGAATCTACTCTTTTTATTAAACACATAGATCAACTAGATAGAACATCAAGCACGCTATATATCAAACTGACCAATATCAACTAGATAGGAAAAACCCAGATAGAACACATCACAATATAGTAGCATAAGTAGTAGCATTGCATGAGCTAGATAGTACCACATTACAACTAAGATAGATAAACGGGTCCCAAGCACGACATACATAGTACCACTACAACTTATATAGATAGTTCATAGTTCAACCCAACACAACAATAATAAAACGAAACCCTAGATAAGATAAAACACCACACCCCCGACTTGCTTGCTTGCTCCAAGGACATTGAGAGAGAGGTTTTTCGTAAAGGAAAAATGCCTCGTGGCCCTGCTTTATAGACTAGTAGAAGAAAAAATGGGCATTCAAAAACATGCCAAGGTTCTCATTGATCCCAGAAAGTACCTTGTCCAATACAGGACAAACTAGAGTCACTACCGCAATATCCATATTTCCTAAGTGCGTGCAACACTCAGCATATAGTTTTCTGAGTAAAGATATCGGCTATGGGTTCTCGGCCTAAACCCTTCAATCAAAGGATATTTTGCCAAGAACCAACCCATGGGGACTTGCCAAACTCGTTACCGAAATCTATGTGGGTACTCGGCAGAAAAAAAAGGCACTTGACAGACCGAACTGCGGTTGCCGTTGCCACATGGCACATGTATTTGCCGAGAGCCGGAGAGCCGAACTCAGCGAAGCAAGACAAGCATGAGGCGACAAGTGTCCATGCCGGTATGCAGAGCACCAACTGTCTGGGACTCAGCAAACACACATTGCCATGTTTTGCAATTTGTAGAGCTTATACTCGGCAAACTCACCCACAGCGAAACCCCTACGCACTCGCTTTGTCAGGATCCTCAATTACCAATTCGGCAAAGCCTCCAGTGAGTAACCAGAGCATAATGGTGTGGCACCTTTGCCAAGCTTTGTTCTCGACAAAGTATCTCTACCGAATGTAGTACCCGGGAAAGCTTCTATCAGTTGGTTTTTTACATTTGTTTTCTATTAGTCCTGCGACAAAATATGTATATATAGAAACTATACCACACACAGTACCACGTCATAGACAATTCACAAACACTCCATCAAGCTCACAGAAGCATCATATATGTCCATGCAAGTATCATAACAAGTCGCAAGTACTCACTAAATCCCAATGTGACAAATTTATGTTACATGGTCCACACAAAGCATCATAACAAGCAATGCCACAATTAGAAGGAACTGTACGAAGATTGTCAAGTTCTTCCAACTAAATCTGATCTGACCTGCACCCTTGACTACTTCGTGATTCCTCTTCTCTTTGATCAAATACTGGGAGTAATCATCCTATGTCTCCACCCTAGTATTAAACTATTTGTAGCAATTGCCTTTGTAATGATTCACTTGTTCATGCATGCTTGCCATGAATTGTAGACTCCTAGATATCTACCTTAGTACACCATAGACCACTTGATCTACAGAAGGAAGAATAACAAAATGTTAACAGTCAACACGGTGTTAGAAAAACACATGCACGGAACATAAGCAACATAAGGGTTCATGATTCATATAAGCAAAAGCGTCAGAATTTGTCATCAGAGTTGACACCAACTACATAATTACATCCCTACATCAATGACAAACTATCTATCTTGACTACTCCGGGGATGGAACTCTACTCCGAGCGGTAGTCGGTGAAGTTGGTCATCGTGGGGTCAGGGAAGGTGGAGATCTCCCCCCCCCCCCAATTGGAGGAGCTAGCGCGTCAGCACGCACGGTCGGCGAACTCGATGACACCGGCTCATCGCTCTCCTCAGGACGTGCTTCTTTCTTGGTTAGCTCCTAAAAAAACTTCTGTTGCGCTAGGCACAGAGGCGGACCATCACACGGAGGATTAGTTTGGCCTTCCGCTCATCCTCGACGGACTCAAAGATCGAGCGGTTCTCGGCGAGGAGCTACGGGTTCGCCTGAATGTGTTCTGCAAGTATGCCTCATGGGCACACTCCTCCGCAAACAGCGCCACGCGGTCTGCCTCATACACAGCCAGGGAGTCGGCGCTAATGGGAGTGGCGTCGTAGGATGACACCATGACCATGAGTTTGGTGCTAATGCCCTTTAGTACATTAAAAAAAATGTGTGACAAACATAACATGACATAAATATCGAGCAACAAACAGCTAAGATGGAAAATTTGAATTTCAGTCTGTCGGGACTCTCTTCAGAACATAAGAAAATAATCCACATTTCTACCACAAGAGGATTTTGCTGCAATGAAAGAAGAGACTTGCCAGGCTTCAAGTTCTTCACTATCCTGCTCTCAAATTTCCTGAGGTAGATGAAGAGAAAACAAGGTATGCAACAGCGGACCAAGGCATCTTTGAACAACAAACCACCAATCAACTTAGCTGCTCAAGACAATTAGTGGTACGTTATTCAAAGAAGCCCTTGGTTTGTTGTTGCATCCTTTCAGTTTCCTTCATCTACCTTCAAGTTATTTGAGAGTAGGATCGGCGCCCTTTGAACACGTAATGAAACCACTTTATGTTAGGAAATGAGAATGTTTTCCCTTCAACAACAATAATATCTCATGTGATTTAATGCCGAGTAGATTGACACCCTACACATGGGTTTGCTGCATGTGGTCATCTATTAGCATGGATTGACATGGCCTTGGTGCTGCTGTCAGCCGGATGGCCTCATTGGTGCTGCTTTACGGTTAAGCTGGAGTTGCTTGCTCGGCGTGCCAACCAGAGATGACGATGACACTTGCAACTCCTCAACAGATGTTCTTTTCTTCTTTGTAGCTTCATGGTATCCATGCCAGTGGTCAGGTCAGCCGGTGGTGCTCAAGTCATGGGGTTGGGTTGCGTCCATTTTAGGCTTTTAGCCCTGTTTTTCCGTTAGTTAATCGGTCCATTCTCCGAAAATAGAAAGCATTTTGCCTTGTTTAAATAAAATAGATCACCACTATACTGTGGATGGTAAGTTTGTGTATCATGGTCGTATTCTCACTGGTTGTAATCTCATGATCTGTGCTTCTTATCTATGAACATAAATGTTCTTTGAGTTACACAAGGGCGCCCCAACTGGATGACTACAAGGTTGATGGGGACAGCCTCGGCATGCAATCCTATTCTTTTCGAGATCTAGATGTGGCTACAATTGGATTTGCCGAAGTGCGTGCTAGGGGTTCTCTTTTATCAATTGTTGTCCATATTATCTTCCTATCTACCGGATCACCAGGGACAATATCTCTTCTTTCCCTCGCAGGCCTGGCCGTGGCATCTCTCCAGTGGTCGCGTTCTAGTCCGTCATGAGCACCAACAAATCCTCCTTGCACCGCAGCAGGCGGAGGCTTCTCTCCTCACCCGCCGTGTGGCACCGTCGTTGATCTGGTGATGGCTCCATGCTGGTTTCGTGTTCCTCGACCACACAGTGTCATGCTGGATACGTGCTCCGCGGGTCGCGGCCCCTTCTCCGCATCCTACAGAAAGGACGACGACGAGTCCTAGCGGCGGACGTGTGTGCCATCAAATGCGCCCGAGCGCCGTGGCCCATCCATAGATTCCCCGCCGATTCTTCCAGTGGAAGTCAGGCCAACCCAGCCGCCACAAAACTGTGGGTGGGATCGATGCCCTCGGCCACCTCAACATTGGACTGTCCCTTCTACTTCGACCCAGTCAACCCCGGGGCGTTGATCTTCATGGTCACCCAAGGGACCACATGGACATTGGAAAGGCAACCCCATGGTCGCAGCCCTCGCTGGCTACAACTTCAATCGGATCCGGTTGTCTTCCTCACTTCGTTTACCCACCGATGTGCCCAACTTCTCCACCAGGCCATGTAACACCTACAGTCTGATCTTTCCAATCCATACAAACTAAGCATCCGATCTGGAGAAGCCATGGTGAGTTGGTGACACCGGGCTACCAGCCATAGTGATTTGTAATCTGACCGAGCTTATCCCGTGCTGCTCAATGGAGAGAGATCAGGGAGTCCTGAGATTGGTGATGAGGAGAAGGCATGCCGTGGTCCTTGCAGACATGGCGCCCTTCTCTTCCATCCTGCCTCTAGCTGGTGCTGGCAGCAACGGTCGCTTTTCACAACGCATGCATGTCGCTGAATAGCACCACTAAGCACTAATGTGAGCACCGCGTATTGTTAATTATTGTTTTCGTTCCTGAAGTCATATTGGTGCTACGTTAGATGAAGAGAAAAGAAGGTAGATGAAGAGAAAACAAGGTATGAAGTTCTTCACTGTCCTGCTCTCAAATTTCCTGAGGTAGATGAAGAGAAAACAAGGTATGCAACAGCAGACCAAGGCATCTTTGAACAACAGACCACCAATCAACTTAGTTGCTCAAGACAATTAGTGCTACGTTATTCAAAGAAGCCCTTGGTTTGTTATTGCATACTTTAATTTTCCTTCATCTACCTTCGAGTTATTTGAGAGTAGGATCGTGAAGGACTCGGCACCCTTCAGCACGTAATGAAACCGCTTTATGTTAGGAATGGAGAATGTTTTCCCTTCAACAACAATAATCTCTCATGTGATTTAATGCCGAGCAGATCGATACCCTACACATGGGTTTGCTGCATGTGGTCATCTATTAGCATGGGTTGACATGGCCTTGGTGCTGCTGTCAGCCGGATGGCCTCATTGGTGCTGCTTTATGGTTAAGCCGGAGTTGCTTGCTCGGCATGCCAACCGGAGATGACGGTGACACTTGCAACTCCTCAACAGATGTTCTTTTCTTCTTTGTAGCTTCATGGTCTCCATGTCAGTGGTCAGGTCAGCCGGTGGTGCCCATGTCATGGGGTAGGGTTGCGTCCATTTTAGGCTTTTAGCCCTGTTTTTCCGTTAGTTAATCGGTTAATTCTCACTCTCTGAAAACAGAAAGCCTTTTGCCTTGTTTAAATAAAATATATCACCACTATACTGTGGATGATAAGTTTGTGTATCATGGTCGTATTCTCACTGGTTGTGATCTCATGATCTGTGCTTCTTATCTATGAACATAAATGATCTTTGAGTTACACAAGGGCGCCCAAACTGGATGACTACAAGGTTGATGGGGACAACCTCGGCATGCAATCCTATTCTTTTCGAGATCTAGATGTGGCTACAATTGGATTTGCCGAAGTGCTTGGTAGGGGTGCTTTTGGTATGGTAGTCAAGGGTACCCTTGCCAACGTAAACAAGGAGATTGTTGTGAAGAGGCCCGAGAAGATGGCTGAGGAAGGGGTGAGAGAATTTCATCGGGAGGTGCGTGCAATAGCAAGAACACACCACCGACACCTGCTGTGCTTGCTTGGTTTCTGTATTGAGGATACGTGCCGTCTGCTTGTGTACGAGTATATACCGAAAGGATCCCTTGCAAGCCTCCTCTTTAACTCAGATGTACCGCCTAGCTAGGGAAAGAGCGTTACGATTGCATTAGATGTCGCAAGGGGGCTGCAGTACCTGCATGAAGAGATACAAAACCCAATAATCCACTGCGACATCAAACAGGGGAAAATACTCATCGACAGTTCAGGGATAGTCAAGATTGCTGACTTTGGACATGCAAAGCTACTGATTAGGAACCATACCAACACACTCACTTGTGTCCGAGCCATGAGACGCTATCTCGTGCCAGAACGGAGCAAGAACACAATGATTAATGTCAAGGTCGACATGTACAACTACGCTATCATGCTCCTTTAGCTCAGCTGTAAAGGGGAGCGTGGAGTTGAAGAGGGTCCTGAACGATTACAACATTTCTGAGTGGGCCTATGAGTGCGTGATGTTTGGTGAAAGGAAGGAAGTGGCCGATGACGTATGCATTGAAGAGGCTGGTTTTTGCATATGTTGAAAGTTAGTATCTGGTGCACAAAGAACATATGAGCTCAGATGCTTCAAAATGCTTTCGAAAGTAGCATTTTCAGAGCATCGATTTTGTTTTTTTTGTCACGCCTTCCATGCATGTGATCTCATGATGAAAATTTGCAAGCATTTATAATATTTTTCAAAGTTTACCAAAAAAAAAGTTTCAGAATTTTTTGAATTTATTTTCATTTTTTTACTGTTCATCCAAGCTCATTTGGGTTCGAGCTCATATACTCCACGTCCGTATTTTAGCAGCTTGTATCAGAAGGCAAGTATTTCTTTCTTGCAGAATAAACTCTTTCATTACTACGAAATGAGAAATTACATCTTGTCCCACAAGTGCCAAAACTTGTTCTGGACCAGAGCCTAGCCAAACCATAGTTCGGCGTTAGCATCCTACCAAAATTTGCCAAGGCATGACTAACCATATTACTAGTATGAGCAATGCGAAAATTCCTCTCCCCCATACTACTAATGATATCTCTAATAATGATCGCATTTTTAGATATGTTGTTGGTACCTCCCTTGATCATGCTGACAGCCTCTAAATGATCGGACTCAAGGTCTATTGGTGAGCTACTCCATTGTAGGGCCAAAGAAATTCCTTCCCTTATTGCAAGTAGCTCCGCTTCGAAAACATCATCGCATGCATATAAGAATCTGCAAGCACTGAAAACTATTTCTCCCTCATGGTCCCTTAGGATCAGTCCGGCTCCTGCAGTAGCACTCAGGACCGAAGCGTCCGAGTTGAGTTTGGCTCTGCCAATAGTTGGTGCAGCCCAAGAGCAGACCTCTTGTTCAATACTGCATGTGACCTGAACCGGTCTCTGAATATTTCTAGTTGCTATCTTCCCTTTCACTAGATCAACATTTGAACACACGTGAAGGGAGATTAAGAACGACAGGTAACTGGCAAGGACGCGCACAGAAACTTCAATGGGTGGTGGTTGTTTTGTGTGCACTATTCCATTATGCACATACCAGATTCGCCAGAAGAGCATCATGATATTAACTTGTTCTTCTTCATGCTTAATCGCTCAAGCAGTACCCATTCCTTTGCCATAGCCTTCCATAAGATGACGGCATGATTACAAGTGCAAAAAACATGAAACGAGTCTTCGTCCTCCATCCCACATACAGGGCATGTTCCTAGAACTTCCAAGTTCCTTTTTACTTTGTTAGTCCAATTTGCTAATGAATCAGTAGCCAGTCTCCACGCAAATGCCTGAACCTTTGGTGGCGCTGCACTACGCCATATAAAGTTCGATGCTTCTCTTGTTCCATCACGTCGAGAACTAGTAGAAGCCTCTCTAAAATTCGAGCATTCATCACTAGCCACTAGCCAATTTGTACGCACTACGTACAGTAAAGACTCCACTTTTTTCAGGCGCACCAGAAGACAAGTTTAGTGGTCCTGAAAAGAAAACCTTTTGCTAGTAAACTATACCTGTATTTGTTTTACTTTTCAACAAAGGGGGAATTTTATTGGCTCAGAGTGGAGCCTCAAGAGGATACATAACACAATGAGCACTCACCCGGCCTCTGCGTAACTATGATACACACAGCCAACCCAACACACACGTAGAAACAAACGAGCAGCTAGCAAAGTCATAAGACCAAAAACTATGCGTAGGCGAGGAAAAAAGATAAAAGAAAGCCCCAAAACAATCAGGTCAGTGATCGACAAACTACAACTGAGACCATACCCGCACAAACCATTGACACCACATTGATGACGAGGATCTTCAACCGCAATGCCTTCAAGAAGGGAGCGACACTCAAGCGTCGCCGTCACTGGATCCAACCACAAAGGCTAGAATCTTTAGTTTTCACCCTGAAGTATCAGTCCGAGCATATCCGAGCAATGCCTCCAAGAAGGCAACGACGTAAGAAAACATCACCATTGTCGGTTATAACCACTCGGATCTGACCTAGGCTTTCGCCCCAGTGCTCGAGACCGGGTGCACGCAGCACTACCATCCAAGTCACACAAGTGTTGTCGCCATCGCTTTTCCGCATTCCCAGCAGCAACAATTGGACCCTTGTATTTTTTTTACTGGCACTCTGGAAAAAAAATATCGCTCTTTACGAAATGGTCTCTCTTTTTTTCCATGAGAATTTACAGTTGCACAGAGGGACTATTTTTTCCGTTTTGTTGACATTTGCATATTACTCCCTCAATCCCAAAATGTAAGACGTAGTGTCAAAAAAACATCTTACATTATAGAACGAATGGAGTAGTTTTTGTTTTCATCAATGAGCAAATGCTGTGCACCGTCCATTTTCTGGACTAACGTCAGGCTTTGTTGTGCATGCTGTTGACACACTTGGAGACCCGGCAACTTACGGGGCAAACGTGTAACTGCAGCTGTTTCTATAAAAATGAAATGCTACTTCATACGTGCTGAATATATAATCCATCGTCGCCACGGGTGCATCATGAGTGAGAGAGCGGCTTTGGCCAAGTTATCGCTGCCGTGAACATTGGTTCAAGGATAGAGCTCGGAAGGGAAGCTTTACTAGTGTACTCTTATGCTGTTTTTTTTTTAAACTTCTCTTATGCTGGTTGTTGGTTGTTTGATATAGCTTACTATTGTGATTGTGATGTAGCATTGCTGACATACATATTCTTGTAAAGACTACTGTTTAATAAATTGTGTTTTTTTTGGCTTAGTAAGTTCACTAATTGTTATACATCAATCTGATCCGCTGTTGTTGAAATTTCCTTATGATGGAGAAGCTGTATGTCGAGCAAGATCCGTGGAACTATGTGGTTTGCATCAATTTTCCAAGACTACATGTTCTTAATTAAAGGGTGTGGCTGCCACAGACATCTTTATGTAATAATAAACAAGAAAAGGAAATCGCCACTCCATCTTTTTTCAGATAATTTTACACAAAATTTGCACTAATCCTCAGAACAAATTCCTTTTTATAGGGGGGTCAGAACAAATTTCCTAGGAGAAAAATATCTTTTGGGCTTCACTGTCCGTCCGAAAATACTTGTCATCAAAATGGATAAAAGGAGATGTATCTAGACGTATTTTAGTTCCAGATACATCTCTTTTTTATTCATTTTGATGACAAGTATTTTTGGACGAAGGGAGTACTCTGGTACTCCGTTTGTTTCTAAATATAAGTCATTTAAATATTTCAATATGGACTACATACAGAGCAAAATAAGTAAGTATACAATCTAAAATGCATATATATACATCCGTATGTAGTCCGCATTGAAATCTCTAAAAAGATCTTTTTTAGAAGCTCAAAAAAGACTTATATTTAGAAACGAGGGAGTACTCGAAGCACATGGGTAAACTGGGCTGGGATGGGCCGGGCCGAGCACGTCCGTTCCAGCCAAATATAAAGCCGGGCAGCACGTTCGTTCCACCCAAATAATCCATCGATCATCTCCGCGCCGCCAATTCCTTTTCCGCCCCTTCGTCGCCGACGCATCCGATGGGCAAACACGGTGCGGCGGAAGGGGTAGATACGGACTTGGTTGCCGGGTTCTGGGTCGGAAGCCCGGAGCCACCGGAGACCGAGCTGTCGCCGCCGCCGGCACCTGCCGCTCTCGCCCCTAGGTCTGTATAACCTTAACCCTGTTTTCTTCTCTTCGTGATGCAAGTTTGTCTAATGGTTGTGGTGAGGTGGATCAATCCTGCAAGAACATGCGCCGTGCTGGTTTGATCAGGTTGCAACAACATGCGGATGCGGCCATGAAATTGTGTAACTATGGGCCTAGTGTTAATCTATCTAACCCAAAAGAATTTTGGCATGATGGTTTGTGTTCTCAGTCGCATAACACCTGGGGATTAGGATAGCTAGTTACCCAAAAAATAAGTGCAAAAGCAGGGATTGACCCAAAATAAATTTATGATATGAAAAGATTGCATAAAAAGGATGAGAAAAAGGACTTAGAGTTGCAATACTTAGGGCAGATGTGCTTTAGCAAAACCGAAAATTTTATTTGTGAATATGATACTGTCGTCACTTGGTATTAGGGCTGGACGTCCGAACGGGCTAATGGGCTCGGCTCGGAGCTCGCTCCAGCTCGGCCCGACTCAGCTCGGCCTGAGACCTAAATAGGCCGAGCCGAGCCACGTAAAATGGGCCCGTTGGCCGACCGAGCCGAGCCTGTTTTGGCCCGGTCCAGCTCGGTGGCTCGTCCGAAGCCGAAGCCCAGGACGCGACGCAATCACACAGCCCAGCAGAGGAGCGCAACCAGCCCAACCCAGCGAGTCGCGTCGTCTCCACTGTCTCCTCCCGCTAGGGTTCGCCGCCGCCGCCGCCCCACGCATCTCGCCAACCTATTTCCTACATGCCACCACGACGCATCCTGCCGCCGGCGTCGGCACGCACGAACGCATCCAGCGGCCGCAGCGCACGCACGCATCACCAGCCTGTTGATTGATTCTTGGACACAAGTACAAAACTTGAAGCACGTTGATTGAATCCTGGAGTTGGCTGGATGCACACGTACGAGAGGAAGCAAGATCAACTGCTACGGAGGCTAGCCACCTGCGTTCGACGCACCAGACGCCCGACCTCGCCACGCCGGCACGTCTCCGCCGTGCTCCCCTCAACGCCGTCAAGCCAGCCTCGCCTGATGCGCCCGTACGCCCACGCACCCAGCCTCCAGAGGCAAAACGAGCTGCTCGGGCTGGACCGAGCCATAGGCATGACGAGCCGAGCCTTCAGATGCGGGCTCGTTCAACCAGCGAGCCGAGCCGAGCATGGCTCGTTCATGGCGAGCCAAATCCAGGCTCGGACCGAACTCGGCTCGGCTCGGCTCGTGTCCAGCCTTACTTGGTATGCTATAATTGATTTAAGGATACTGGTGCTCTCAAAGTATGAATCACCCCCTGCTGCATGATTTGGAAATATGCCTATATTATACTGTTGTGCTGAACATGAACATGTTGGTTATTTTGCTGTACCTTATTGTGATTGAAATGTGGCATGTTGATAACTTGATATACATCTTGTCTGAAAAGAAAAACTGATGCTCAGTGAGATGAGCTTCTTGGTTTTCCCTTTAGCATTTCTAACCATTTACTAGTTATGTCCCTGTGATATTTGATTTCTTGATTCTGATCTATCTTTCTTGATTTTTCTGTATGGCAGAGAAGTGGCCGTCATAGAGAAGCCGTCTAAGAAAATTTGCCACACCTTCGGCTCAAACGTCTCAGACTCATCTGAACGACAAGTTTGGGCAGATGTTATGGACAGCCTGCTTCACCTAATCGTTGTCCTCCTTAGCTCATTCCATGACTTCCTTGCTGTTACTAGCACCTGCCGCTCTTGGCGTGCCACAGTTTCTCTTTGTCAACACAGATCTTCATAATGCTCATCGGCATATAGGGGACGCCGATACGTCGTACTACCCCTTATCCAACACCAAATGGCAGCTTCATGATCCTGCGAAGACAAACTTATCCCTTCGTTGTTCAGCACTCCGACAGACTCCATACCATATGCGCTATTTGGGCTGCTCATACGGGTATGCTATCTTCTACAGTTTTGAGCAATGCTTCCTTGTTGATGTGTACACTGGTACTATCATGAAGCCCCCCAAATTCCAACACAGTGACAACTCTGAAATCTACTACGGCATCTTTACAGCTCCGCTAAGTTCGCCCAACTCGTACCTCCTCCTTTTCTCGAGAAATTCTATGTTCCAGTGGCAACTTGGAGCAAACTCCTGGACAGAACACCCTCTTATTGCTGAACGCCGCATTCATCAAATTGTGCCCTTCAAAGGTAAGATGTTTGCCATGGACTCCCTTCAGAAGCTCAATATCATTTCTTTGGCACCTCAGCTTGGCATGTCGGAAGTGCCAGTTGTAGTGTGCGGACAGGACATGGTCAAACCATGGTTGGTGGTCTGTGGTGACATGCTTCTCATGGTTGACCTCTGCATACGTGTTCACGAATTCTGCTTTCAAGCCTACCGCCTCGACTTAACAGAACCCGCTAAGTGGATGAAGTTGGATAAGTTGGAAAATTGGGCTCTCTTTATTAGCCTGGATACCAGGAGTTCTACATTTTCTTGCATGAACCCTGAACGATGGGGCGGGAAGAGTAACTGCATTTACGTTCCGAGTGGGTCCAAAAATTCCGACGAACCTTGGATTGAGGTAGGGCTTGGTCAGTTCGTGCCTACGAGTTCCCACCCCATTACATATATTCTCGGATGGAAAAGCAAGCAGTTGGAGAGCTTCTGGGTGCTCCCCAGTTTGGTGTATGCTGTCAGTGAGTGAACCATTTCATCTTTGCTCGTCATGGAGTTTTGCCTAGTCTTGCACATGCCCTCTCAACTGGTGCTTTTATGATTTAGCTAGCCAGTAAGTATGGCGTCCATGTAATCACATACAAAAATATATCAAATTATATTGTACTCCGTTAGTTTGGTTGGGTGTTAATCCTGTATGCTGAACAAGAAAAGATTTATTGGACTTGTCTTCCAACCTGGAACTTGTTGATATATACTGTTTGATCACGTATTTACGTTTCTTGCTATGGATCTTCTCTCATTTACTTTTCAGCTTTCTTGCTGGGATCCTTCGTCTTTCAGAAAAGAACTCTTTTGCTTTAGTGGAATACACAGTTGTATATAGGATGGTTACGTTCAGAAAGATGCTCCTAAGATTGCATTCTTACTCTATTTGGGGGACACTCTTCAAAAAATGACAAGTCTTACATTCATGTAGCCACAAAAGGTAATCTGAATTGCAACATTGTTTTCTTTCAGCAGCAGACCAGAGTTTCACACAACTTGCCAATGAATATTAGCCTCGTATATTTGTACTCTGATCGTAAGAATTAAGCAGATATTTTTTTGTAATTTTTGAAGACAGAATTCAGAATAGAAGCTTGCAGAAGATGAAGCTTTAATTACTAGCTTGTCTGATTACTGATGTCGTGCTCTTGTACAGAAAGTCAAGGTGTTAGCTTTGATGAAGCTTATTGCGATCTAAATGTAGCACAAATTTTTGTTGAAGCATGACATTTTCATTAAGAAGGAAATGCTAATATGCTCGAATGGTAAATATTACAAACCACCATCAACATTCAACAGCGCTGCAAAAAAAAAAAGGAAACGAACCATTCCACTAACATGGACCTAGTTTGAACAGCATGGGATATAAAAGATCTGAGACCTAAAGCACCATGTATGGTCGTCACCAGCCACTCACAACGCGGTCGCTGCAAGGGTGATGTAGAAATTCGCACCGCCCCCGCACCCAGACCAGCTGCCAGCTTGGGATCACAACCAGAGCGTACACTCCACTCCAGACTTCAAAGAACCTTGACAAAAATCCAGCATTCAAGCAGCTATGTCAGGAACTCAACTTGCCTAGCATCCAGCCATGAATGGCGAAGAAAGCGGAACACCAGGCCAACAATGCCCTTTGTGACTACAAGGTGTTTGACTCGTCTGCCACACTTCAAACTGTAGCCTGGCATGAAGTTATTCACAAGATTGGTATGTATGTTCCTTGTTTTACTTTGGAGCTGGTGTGACCTTGTGTTATACTCTTTCTGTCCCATAATGTAAGACGTTTTTTGATTCTACACTAATGTCAAAAAACGTCTTACATTATGGGACAGAGGGAGTAGTTGTTTGAAGTGGCTGGCAAGATTTTGATGGGTCGGCAATGAGCTGGTTTCCCCTTGTATATTCCTTTGTTTGAATTAGCAGCAACGAGCATGATCACGTGTTTCTGCCAATCCATGCACATATTACAAAGTAGTTTGTCATATGCAGCCATTATTTGCATGCATTATTAGCACCACCCATGTTTATAGTGAATCATTCGTTAGGCAAAATGTTATGTTGATGATCTTAGAGGCCCTATAAATTAGACGGCTTGGTTGAATTAGGGCATCATGAAAGAGTAGAAATGGTTCATGTTTTTGGAGGACGAGAGTTGATAGGTCACATAACACTGTTGAGCACCAAAATGGAGTGTTGGTTATTTCTTCAAAAGAAAAATATTGGTACACAAGAGTAAGACTCCAGAAGATGCGTTAGATGAGAGAAACATTCTCTTTGCTTTTGTCATGACTTATTCCTTCGACCACTATTTTTTTCCCACCTCTACCTTCTAATTCCAAGAGACAATTGATTTCGTCTCACTAGTGACACTTAATTCAGCATGAGTCCCATGTGCTGCTTAGCAGTCCCACTTGCCTTGCCAACTTGACAATCCCATGACTTAGCCCCCACCACGTTATAGATCATAGCCACCAAATGAGATTTTATTGTTGATAACCAGAATTACCGACATTGTCATCATGGTGCTACTGAACTGTTCTTTCCTACACTACTACAGGAATTAGCTTTGGTAACACATCCCGATAACACAAGAAAACATGTGTTACTGGGTGAAATCCCGGTCAAACAAAATTTGTGTCCACACCTAAGTTGTAACACGTTCTGTGGGAAGTGTTACGATGTTGTAACACATATTCCACATATGTCGAATGTGTTACAGATTTGTAACACATTATTTAAGCCGGTTGAGAGAGTGTTACAAGATTGTAACACATACATGATATGCAATGTTGTGTTACAAGTTTGTAACACATAGGTGATCTACGTAGGTAAATGTTACACACGTAATAATATTGGATTAAATTTTTCTTTCTTGTCATGAGAAGACTTGTTGCAAGATGCATGCGATCAATTATTAGGTCGATCCCGTCGTAGCACGTGGCCTCTGAGGTAATAGTTATGGGCTTGTGCCATTCACATGTTAGCTACGTATTGAAGTTTAGAGGACGCGTGTTTGATTACTGGTGGGATATATTAGGATAAAACAATTGGCGTAGCCCACCTACCAAAGCCCAGAGAAGGTAGGACTCAAACTATAGCACTTGACTTTTTCCTGTAAGTTCTTCTAAAAAAGATATTTCCCTGTACAAAATTCTAAAAAAGATTATTTCCCTTTACGTGGGTACGTATGACCCTATTTTCTAAGACTGGATGAGAGTGCAAACTCAAAGTTTTGTGCTTTGTACTGTGTGTGTTCGTAATCTTTAAATATTTTTTCTCTTATCTTAATATAAAAGATGTGCAGCTCTTTTGGGTATTGGAAAAAAATGTTTTCTGCTACCAAAATTTGTTAAAATTAAAAGGTGTGCTAGCTACTTTTAAGTAATTTTGGACTTAATTAATTTAATATGCTTTGAAGATTTATTGATCCGTATTTTTATTATAAAGTATAAAAGTATGTTGACGTGTTGTATTTGGGAAGCGGTTTTCGATCAAAGTTATATTGTATGTTGACATGTTATATCTGTGACTTTTTTATTAGTTGGACCACCCTGATCCAGAATTCATGCTAATTCGTCCAGATAGGGAGACATATTCAATAGATAGTATTTCGTGTAATTGGAATAATGAAAACCTAAATTTGAATGCATTTTGATAGCTGGGTTCAAAGAGCAAAAATCATGAGAAAGCTGAGTGTCGTTGGTAGAACACTGAACTTTCTACTTGGTACAGAATCTGCCTTCAGCCTTCGGAGAAAAAGACTTCAATCAACATTGAACTTTCATCTTGCACATGAGAGTCTAGTCTTTTAATCATCTAATCTAATCATGAGCAAGAGAATTATATGTAGAGAAACTAAAACATATATACTGCTTCAGGATAGATTCAGACTTTAAAAAAAATGGCAACATGTGATCGCAAAACAAGATTTTTGAACACTGCAAGAGTATGCCAATTCTGAACTGTTAACCAATGTATACAAAAATAAAGTTCCAAAGAAGCTGCGTGTATCTCAATTCTGAACTGTTGTTGACCAAAGTACAAAATGATGTTCCAAACAAGCATGTGGTGTCGCAGTTGACCGAATTACCAAGCATGAATATAAGAGTATACTATGTTTTGACCAACACATGGTCTCACACAGCAGTATATCACCAAGCAAGTTGGTTAAGTAGTCAGCAGAAAGCCAGCAAGCAGAAAAGAGTAGGCTGTTTTGTACTAACACAAAGCACACAGCCCACCACCCCCTCCATGCCTCCATGTAGCATTGCAGTCTGAACCTGTAGCATGCAGCCAAAATAATTCAAAACGCGAACAAGAAAATAGAAGAGACATTTTGTGCTACTTTTATCACTAAATTTCATATTTGATATGAAAGTGTCAACCCAACATAAAAGAAAGAATGCACAAAACATAATTGAAGAACAGAAAGATTGAACAACACTTTATATTAGAGGTAAAAACACATCTTGCAAATTGAATATGGAAACACAAGAACATATTGCTACTAACCTCAGTTATTCTTCGTTGCTCGAAGCATTATTAGCATCCACTATTGTCCCCTCAACGTCTGTTCTAACCCAATGTTCTTCATTGTTCTTTATTTTCAAACTCTCTCCAAGCTGTGAAACATGGAATGGCTCATTTTCTGTCTGCGCTTCCCATTCCAAGTTGCCTAAGTCATATAAATCTCTAGGCTTTGGCAACTTCATTACCACAGACCAACCTGGATTCAATTCATCTTCCACATAGAACACTTGATTCGCCTGGTTAGGGAAAATAAAAGGCTCATGCTCAATCTTTTCTCCTTTGTGTATTAGATGTGAGAAGTTGACAAGTGTGTAACCGTACTTGTCTTTTTTCATTCCTGTTTCTGAGAACACATTAACCCATTCACATTTAAACAACACCACTGAAAACTGTCCAGAGTAGTTTAGCTCGACGATATCAATTACCCTCCCGTAGTACGTCACATCACGTAAAACAGGATTGGCATCATGTGCTGAAGCATAACTAGAAGTTTTTGCAGTTACCATGACTCCACTATTTTGTGTCTCTTTATCCAAGCGTTTAGGCCTAAAATGGTAGCCTCGGGAGTTGAAAGCGCAATATGTTTTGGCTGCATTAACTGGGCCCCGGGCGAGCAATCTAATATCCTTTTCAATGTTGTGGATGCCATTTCCTTCTCCAATTTCTTTATCTGAATATTTAGAGTTTGATTACAACTAAATGTAGTCATACGTGTATAGTATATGCAAAATATGGCACTTACATGAGCTTGGAACCATTCGTGGAACTTATCATTTTGAATCCTCTCGACAACATCAGGGTTTAAATTGCGTCCATTAGTGATCTCATCAGCATGAGCCCTGCAAAGTAATTCATAAACAAAGGTAAAGTAGGGGAAAAGGGTAACTAAGACAATTTATAAGCATGAGATATTACCTAAGGTATGAATTCACATCAGAGCAATTGAACAAGACATATCTATGTGGCTGTACTTTTGCCACACCGCTTAGTACATAATTCCTAGGCTTTCCAAGTGGATTGCCAGAATGTGGAAATAATCTTGATCCATGTGCAATATCATGATGCCCAACCCACTCGTCGTTATCTTCATTCTGCGAAAGCAAGTTATGTTTGGTCTCAAAACCGACAATATATCTTGAACAGAATGTCATGCACTCATTTGCCAAAAATGCTTCAGCGATAGATCCTTCAGGACGAGCTTTGTTACGGACATTTGACTTCAGCTTACCTACATACCTACATAAACACAAACACAAGGAAGAAGAAATTTATTGAAGAATATTTTCCTGCAAAGATATTTAATGCATCCCCATATTTATATAAGAAGCTACCATACCTTTCCACAAACCACATCAAACGATAGCACACTGGACCAACCTGGTGGGAATATTCTCTCCATATGACATAATGTCATTATGATTCGCTCCTCCAACTTCTCAAGATCGCTGATGTATAGGACTTTTGCACTCACTTCTCTAAAATACCCACACAGGTCGAACAACACAGATGTGACATGATCTGGGAGTAGACCTCGAATAGCAAGTGGTAGAAAGTGTTGCATTAGTATATGACAATCATGACTTTTAAGGCCTGAGATTCTCCCTTGAACAACATTTGCACATCTTGAGATGTTTCCTGAAAACCCATTCGGACCCCTTGCACCATGAAGGACTTTGCAAAATTGTTGCTTCCCTTCTTTAGATAGGTTATAGGAAGCAGGTGGCAGATAATACTTATCATTAGGTTTTTTTTGTGGATGCAACTCTCGTTTAATGTTCATGTGCTGTAGGTCTTGTCGTGCCTTTAAATTATCTTTGGACTTGCCTTATATTCCTAGAAGTGTTCCATATATGTTTTCACATATGTTCTTCTCAATATGCATGATATAAAGATTGTGACGAAGTAAATTGAAGTCCCAATAAGGCAAATTGAATAGGCCACTGACACACTTCCATGTTTTGGATTTCTGAAAATCTGAAATTGATTTTATTTGATCTACAACTCTAGTTTCCGCATAAGCACTAGGTGCCGCTCTATGTTCTTCAGATCCATCAAACGATCTAGCATCAAAACGGAATTTGTGATCTGGGGGCAGAAATCGGCGATGCCCCATGAAACAGTACTTCTGCCCATATTTCAAGCGTTTAGAACATGTTTCATCACAACATGGAAAACAACCAAACTCACCATTTACGCTATATCCTGCAAAGAGAGCTAGCCCGGGGTAGTCACTCACGGTAGACAACACAACAACATAAAGTTGAAACATCTCACCTCGAGATGCATCATAACAGCTCGGTTAGTTCTTCATAAACTGGTTGCATGAATACATGGAAATTCTTTCCAGGGTAAGTTGGACCAGGAATAAGCAGAGTGAGCATAAGAGAAGATGCCTTCATGCACAACCATGGTGGAAGGTTATTGGGTACTAGGACAACAGGCCAGCAACTATGTTTACTATTCAGCTTACCAAACGGATTGAATCCATCAGCTGTGATTATGAATCTAATATTTCGAGAATCTGATCTGATGTGCTTATACTTAGAGTCAATCTCCTTCCATGCCGCTGAATCAGCTAAATGTCGCAATGCTCCATCTTTTATGCGTTCCTCATCATGCCATCTTAATGCTATAGCAGTTTCCTTGTGCATAAAAAGCCTCTTAAGCCTTGGCTTAATAGGGAAGTACCGGAGCACCTTCTTCGGGGTTGCTTTTTTCCTTTCCTTGTTAGTTAGCACGGTTTTATCAGGTTTGTTTTTCCACCTTGATGCTCCACATACTGAGCAAAAGTCATCATTAGCCTTCTCTTTCCAAAAAAGCTGACAATCTTTTTCACAAACATGAATTCTCTCATAACTAAGCCCAAGCTTTCCAATGATCTTCTTGGCCTCGGCAAAAGTTCTAGGTAAATTCTTGCCATTTGGAATTGCTTGTTGTAGAACTGCTAGCAAATCATTTATAGATTTATTACTCCACTTGTTACTGGATTTTATGTTGAACAGAAGCACAAGGAAACAATGTTTTGATAGTTCACACCCGTCCCACAAAGGTACATCTGCATCTCTCAACAAGTCATAAAAAGATTGGGTTTCAGGATCTGGTCCATGTTCTGGAGGGTTTGGGTCATCGAAGTCATTCACTTGAGACCCATTATCTATGTTCCCGAAAACATCATGGACTAGCTGGCGCATATTAGAGTTTATGCCTTCCTGTTTTGACCTTTTTCGTTTGTTAGAGGAGATGTATCCTGCAGTTTCACCATGACAACCCCAAACTGTGTATCGAAGTAGCATTCCATTACACACCAAATGATCATATACGGTGTCTCGCTTCAACAAGTTCCTATTAACACATCTGACGCATGGACAATGGATCTTGGCATCTGAACTTTTTCCAGTGTACGCAAAATCAAGGAAACCATCTACGCCAGCCAAGTAGTCTGCACTTGGTCTACGAGAACTGAGTAACTTTTTAATGGCTGTTAGATCCATCGACTCGCTGTGTTAAAGTAGCAAATGTCATTAGTGAATTTATTATAATGCTAAAAAGTTGAAATTGTATTGAACCATCAGTACTTTCAAACAGCTAATTTATTATAATACATAATTAATTTCGCACTGATGGCCTCAACGCAAAATACATGGTTGTGCCTTTTATGACAGAGGTAATAAAATTGTCTGTTCTAATGGTTGCAGACAGAGGATTGGGGTTCTCAGGAATACATCCTGATCTAAATGATAATGTTGCAGCATGCATATTGATTTCTGAATAATTTTGTAATACTGAGCTAAGCCAAAGTCGACATCATATTCTGCAGTATGCGTTGTGACTCACAACGCTCTAAATGCAAGATTTCATTTGCAGCTCTAACAGCACAACAAGGCATTGAGATGTGGCAGGTTAGTTTTTCACAAGTTATGGGAAACACAATTGGCACTGTGTGAAGGCAATGGAATTCTGAATTCTGAACATTATGATCCAGCGATATACCCAGTACTATTTTGTAATGGAACGCGTCGTGTGGTCCTTTAAAGACAAAATTAAAAGAGAGGCACAGCAGGGAGTTCTGAAGCTCGATCTCTCAAACCTTAGCTGCCGTGGTCTGACGACGTGGAGAAGTAGC